>NC_092629.1:10297369-10625922 GCF_039555335.1 Amphiura filiformis
CCCACCCCTTAAGATAGGCCATTAAGATGGCGCCGTATGTTTCTTAAGCATTGATGTACAGGACATTTTTGTGGACAAGATTTTGTTAATTAACTTTTGCATAACATAACCCCATGTTTGAAGCACGCTTTTCTTACTGAAAGCCTAAAACTGAATGTAAACTGAGCTGATTGCAATGACTCTCTCGCCACATACTTATATGAAAATGCCGATGTACTGGATGTAAACACCCTTTTCACAAAAGCGCACACGAATTAAAATGGAGCGCGTTTTGTTATTCATAAAACTTGCGCATTGCGTTTTTCAAACATAGAGGTATGCTCTTCTAAGAAGCCATTGTCCAATAAATTTGTGCTATAAATTATAAAATGATGCTTGAAACAAAATGTGACAAACATTCGCTGCTTGTCATTCGTGTAGAATGTGATGTTCTTATTTGTTACTTTACTCTGTTTATTAATTTTGAAGGTACCACCGGTGGTCTGTCTAAAGGAGCTGCCATAGGCTTGGGCCTGGCATTGGTCATATTTCTGTTGGCTGTTATTCTGATATGCCAGTGCGTGTACAACATCCGATTGACAACTCAGAAACTTGAGCCAGCAAATTTGAATGACGGGCTTTCTTTAGCGAGCCCCATAGGTTTTGCCGGCAATGGAATATCTCCAGCATTCCCTTCATTATTGGTAAGATTGCTTTGACACGGCATTGTTATACGTCCACCACAAAGTGGCTGTAATGCCGGCATTTTCACTTTTTGAGATATAACAAACAACCTTCCTCAAAATAAGCTTCACAATGTTATAGATTATCCAACGAGCCAAGTGGTGGTCAGAATTCATTTGGCCATTACTAGGTCACATCTA
This sequence comes from Amphiura filiformis, assembly GCF_039555335.1. Classification (NCBI taxonomy): domain Eukaryota; kingdom Metazoa; phylum Echinodermata; class Ophiuroidea; order Amphilepidida; family Amphiuridae; genus Amphiura; species Amphiura filiformis. Next base: position 10,298,233 of record NC_092629.1, read on the forward strand.
CACCAAACTCTCTGGTGTTGTGACTACCCAATTGGGTGAATAAAAGCCGTTTAAATTTTATCTTATATTGTATTTTCTTCATCATTCTTTTGTCTGCGTATAATATGGGTGATGAAATGCAGTTTAAAACCCCACCAAGGCTGCATAATTTCACTTTTCAGGTGGGATGGGACCCAGCAATGTCTGCTATTGACAATTACAGCCCATTCATAGTGAATAGTTGCATATCATAACGCTCAACAATCATGATAGTGGAAAGCACGCTCGTAAAACTGAACCTTTAAGGATCCTTACATGCCACATAGACCAATACCTATATATTATTCATTTTCATAGTTACATTTTTTGCATCTCTTACATTTTCCTTCTCTCTCACTATTCCTCGTATTCCCCCTCTTTCTCGAACTCATGGTTAAAATGGGAAACAAACTCACTTGTTTCTACCATTCTATTGTTTTCTCAATTTGTTTTGCTGTATTGTTTTCTTTAAAGTTTCATATTTGAACGAGTAAGTTTTATCAGTCGTATGAATCTAACCCGTTCATTTCTTAATCCATTTTCTGTTCTACATTTTTTTCTACAGAACATGTAACATTGCCCGATGCAGTAAATCACTATGCTTTTGGAATAATTCATATAGATATGGAGACATCAACCCAGATATTGGTCCAATGGTGGCCCAATGTATGTTCCATAATGGCCCAACGTTGGTTGCTGATATCACACCAATATTATTTGCTCATGGGCCGGAGATTGGTCCAAACCTTGTCACAGACATTGAACCAACATTGGACCTGTATCTATTTCTTATTGGCAAACAGTCGGCTGCCAATATTTTAACAATGTGATTTTAGTATTGGGCCAATATTGATGCAATGGATTGCTGCAATTATTGGACGTTAATTGGCCCGGGAAAAGGCGATATGTATCATCTCTTGCCCATTTCGCACTAAGAGAGCAACACTACGATCATTGCTACGATTCATCACCGTGGAGTTGAATAGCCATCAAGTGTATTTGATAGCATGGTGACACGTACTTTCGAAAATTATCTCAGAAGTGATTTTTTTTTTTTTTTTTTTTTTTTGGGTTGATTTGTATGGCGCTTTCAACTACTGAGGTTATTTGCGCCAGTACTCACTCTTTTGTCAAGTTGCACCTGTATATCTCCATTCAGTCACAATACGTAATTTTCTGCTTCACTGCATCTTAGTTATTTCTATCTTCTTCATGCTCGTTGTATTGCTGTATATGCTCGTACGATGAATCCAAATTTGTTTCTCTGTCGACGTGGTAAAAATCAAACGGTGTCTCTTCAGAGCCACACCAGGCTGAGTCAGCCGAGGAAGGGCTAAAACGTGGTCAAAATACTTTGCATGATCCTCCGCTAGCTTGACTTCCTCGCATCCAAGCCTGTTCCCCAGAGCCCAAGTTTGCGTTATCCATCCGACACCACGTGGAGGTTTGGGTTGAGTTGCCCGCGAGCAAATACTATGCCAGCTCTGCGGGCCTTGCCGGACATCTCAGAAGTGAAAGGGCCGAAAATTCTTGTGTATTTGCTTTAAAATATATAATCCATGGTGTTAAATTGCGTTTGCCCTGCGTTTTATCAACTTAGTATAATATTTAGAATTTAGAGAAGGTCCTCCAAACACTAGTACTCATCACAATAATTATTTGTTGCCCAATTTGTTACCGAAATTGGTGTGATAACCTATATTGGCTACCAACATGATGCCAATGTGAAAATTCCCAATAAAAAGCCAAGATTGGTCCAATATGGGTCAGCAAAATAATGCCAAGATTGGCATAGTGCGGTAATACTGCACAGCAAACATGATTCGACCTTTGAAGTACTTAAACCTGGTAAAAAGGAAATCTAGTCTATCCTCCACATTGAATGGTGGACTGCACTTATGCCCAAATATGGCACTTGCCAATCAATAATCACCCACTTGAAATCCCCTGACTCGCTGCACTGACCGAAGTTATGGACAGATATGAGAGCTGTTTTTGCTGTTATCTGTCATTTACATATCAGGGAAGTACGAACATTTGCAGATGCCCCACCTACTCAGTTTTTAGCCTACATGTAATGTATACATTATTCTTGATTGACAGCAAGTACAAAAAATATCCGTCAAGTGGTTTAGCTTTAATGCCCTTCGGAAGAGAACGGTCTACAAGTGAGTGATAGTCACTAAAAGTTGCATTCGATTTACACAGGGAATTTTGCAGGAATGCCGTGCCCTTCCTTACTAAAACACCAAAGTGCGAATATTTCCAAATATCTAAATGCAAATGAGCTAAAAATTTAGGACATGTTACCAAACTATATTTTCTAGAATTTCAGAGAGTAAAACAAATATTGGCCGGTTATTTTTCACACAGTGACGTTAACTAGGCAATGGCCTATACCTCTAACATACATTGTTTGTAGAGGTCACACGTGAATAGTGAGAGCACTGTGTATGAACAGTAACTGAAGTATGGTCTAATTGATCATGACGAATGTGGCCCAATATTGGGCCACTAGCATCACACGATTGTTGGTTTCATGTTGGCAGCTGTTCACAACCAATCCAATTATTGTGCCTATATTGGACCAATTTAGGCTGCCACTATGACAATATGAAGATTACAGATGGAAAGCCAAGATTGGCCCAATATGGCCAGCAAAATAATGCCGATGCCAAGATTGGCGTTCGAAAACCAACATTGGGCCATATGCATGTTATCTGGTAATTAGATTGCATATTTTATATTTTAATTTAATTTACAACATGCAAGTTACTCGAATGTGTAAGTTCATACGTGCTGATGATAAACAATTTCTAGAAGTTTAAACTGACTTTTAGCACAAAATTTCACCTAACCTTGAATGTTTGATGTGTGACACACATCCTCATCAGAAGAAGTCCTAAGATGTTGTGACGGACATAATATCTCAGGACTTCTGATGAGGATCTGTGTCACACATCGAAAATTCAACTTAGTTGAATTTTTGTGCTGAAAGTCAGTTTAAACAAGTTACTGTAGTTATTAATATCATCAATATTGTTAACTTAATTTTCTATTAGGGAGCCTAGTGAAGGAAGTGTTCATCATTATTTAAAATTAATATATTCGTGGGGTGGAACAAATATTATGACCCTCCTTATTTACGATCTTAAAATATTTTGACCCCCCCCCCCACTTGATTCCGGCTTTCCCCAACTTACTTCATAAAAACACTAATTCTCCAGGTGCTCAGAGTGAGGGTATAAAATGACGCTCCTTCGAAATCGTCCATTTATTTCCTTGTGGATCTGCTGAATAAATTATACAGAACTGCATGCGGAGCGCGTGAAGTTTTGCACAAATTAGTGGACCACATGTCACAGCCCATTTGTTTGTTTGTTTGTTTGTTTCAACGGTCGGGTCCTGATAGGACCAGGTTCAACCAAAATGCTCAAGCCAGGCTAAAAAGCCTATTTGATGTGAGTAAGGGCGCTATTTGTTGTAATCATATTTGAATCTTAAGTTTGCTGTTCAAGTATTTTGTATTTGTAATTTTGTAATATTTTGATGCCTTTTTCTCTGTAAAATTTGTTTAATTCAGCCTTTTAAGGGCCACGATGCTTTTTGTAATAAAATGAAATGAAATGAAAATGTGTGTGTAAAGCAGTTGTAACAGCAATGAAGACTTTCCGGTTTCAGGTTTGCGTCACAAAAAAACCACTCATACCCGATGAATATTTATAAACCCCATAGGCAAACACGGACACAGCAAGCGGTTCGATGCCAGTGCATTTTTCAGTTTTGTCAGTAAGGTAACCGTTTAGATATTGACATGTCATTAGAGTAGAGTATTGAAATAATCCCGTGTGTAGTTTTTGTTCATTTTGATGTTCAGATTTTCAAGATATGAGTCATATGATCATCTGACAATGTGATATTTTCTTTTTGAGCCCAGTTTATGTCAAAACCTTTTTATAAATGACATTTTGTTTAAAAGTAAAAAGAATATAACCAAGTATACATGTACATCACGGTATTCAAGAAAAAGTTATGCCTTTGATGAAAAAGTAGTTGATTGGTTCAAATAAAACGGTTGTTAAGAATTGAAATATGTTGTTCCCGGTATTTAATCTGTTATTGAGTCCTAGCTGGGAATACAATATAAAGAGAGATTAGTTCTTGAATATTGATGGATTGGATGAAGGAACACTTGAGGTTTTGACGAAACCAATCACAGAATCCTATTTTCCACTAGATCTCACACAGCTCTTATGATGCTAATCGTTTTTGTAGTCAAACCTTCATTGGCGTCCGTTCTGCCTGATCTAAGCTACCATAGGCAACATTATTTTCCTGAATATGATATTTAAAACTTTAATAATTAATTGACACGTACGATCATGCTGATGTTACAAAAATTAATACTCCGATTTAATTACCAACGTTTAGGATATTCCTTTACATTGTGTGATATTTAAAGTTATACATTGAAAACTATACAAACTTGGATTCATAAAAAATATCCCAACAACAATAGGCCCTACACTTGGATTATACGGATAAATGTAAATATCGCAGTATAAGCTTTTAGCATGCCCTGTAAAATCTTGGGAAATAACAATTTTGTGCATTTCAGGAATATCTACCAATATCTTCGACATCTACAAATGCTGTCGGAATAAAAAAAAAAGGTGCCAAAATCTGAATTTCGATGATTTTTACGATCTTGCGGGTGAGCAAATCACCGAATATGCCTTTAAAATCTCATTTTGTATCAGTTGATAGATGTGCGTCTCATCCGTCCAGTGTTACCAAAATAAGTACCAAAGGATCGAAAATTCATCAAAATTCAGATTTTTGGACATTTGTTAGTAGATGTGATAGCCTACTAGTGGTTAAGCGGATAGCCGTGTTTTAAAAGACAAAATGAGGCATTTGACATAAATATGTAATTTCTCTACTTATGTAGGCCTAGAGAAATTAAAGCCATATTATAACATTTGCTGAGGAGGACGCCCTCAATATTTTTCAAAATCTTTTACACAATTACATTGTACTTTATTAAACCAATATACCCTGCAAAAATCAAGACTCTAGGTGCTCTAGTTTTGTCAAAATTCGAGATTTTGAATAAATTCATATTCGTTTTATTATTACGATGGAATTATTAGTCGATGATTAGTTGATAAGCATATGAGAAGATGCAATGATGTTGTGAACGCATATATGGGTTCTCTACTGATTTTGTTTTAATGAAGCAGTGTACTATTCCTTACTCATGTTTACTGATACAAATGGCGCAGATAATGGCAGATTTGGCACATTTTGTTTGAGACCTTGTCTTTCACAGACAGTTACTCAACCATGGAATAAGTTATGGTCACAAACTTGGTGTTATTCCTGACACGAAAGAACAATGTATGTATTGATACGAAACAATATGGAAATCAATTTCAAATGTTTCTGATATATACGTTTTTGGAAAGCTTCCAAACTTTTTTGAATGGGGCTTCAACTTTGTCAATACTGCTGTATTCCTTGTTTTTTGCCGAATGTGTCGTAGCAAGAATATCAACATTTTAATGACGTATATTTCACTCATTTATTAACAATTAAAAGTTTTTACACCAATGTTTTAGGCCTTTAAGAAATGGTTTATGTACAAAGTAAAAGCCAAACATAAATTTTTCGCTAAAAATCCGAACACACCGAATTAAAAAATAATATGGAATTAAAACAACTCACTAATTCTTCAATATCAAATGTGAACTCGAAGTTACTTTTGCAATTTGATTTTTGATTTCATTGCATGAGCCATTGTCAGAGCTTCACATTGCTAAAAATCTCAACATACGTAATTAGACTTACAGCTCAACTGATCATACTTTTCCTACATTCGACCTTGCATGATTTTTGAGTTGACACAGTCATGAAAATAACTATAGATACTTGACAGACCATTAGTAGCCCAGTTCTGAACCTTTTCATTGATCATTCATAACAATAGGTATCTGATGGATCAGTGAAGATAAGGGATTATAATAATCCGTAACCTTGATATTATAGTACATCTCGAGGAAAAAGTGCAATGGACATGTTTTCATTTTATGTTTCAAATATCCCGCGCATGAAAATTGAGTATTTAACCCAAAATAGAAAATGGAACAATTTATTGAAATCTGTTTTAACAGATTTTTTGACATCTTTTTCTGCACTGTATTATACCTAAATTAAGAAATTTGATAAATATTCAAAGAAAATATAGGTCATCCAAAAATGTTGATTTTACACATTTTGGGGCAAAAAAGGAAAAATAAGCAAAAATATCAAAATCTGTTTTAACAACTTCATTCATCAAGTCATAACAAACTGCCTACATGCTTAATTTCTAATAAAATATTGAAATTGTGAAAAATATAGGTATTTATTGATTTTCATGTTTTTTCTTGCAAATATGCTAATAATATGCAAATTATGAAATTGCAAAATAAAGTTTCTACATAGCATACATCTTTCAAGTGTGATGTTCAAAATGACAGACATCAAAAAGAGATTCGATGAAATGTAAAGGTGTAGTAACAATTTTGGCATGGACTGTCTGGTTAGGCAAAGTACGGTAAGTTGAGCTGTACGGTTCTAGAGATATGGCCATTATAGTGTTGCTGTGAACAATTAAATACATTTGAAGTTGAATACTATTATTGGCTATATCTCAGAATCAGTAATCACTGCACCTCATGAACCAACCCCTTACCCACGATGTTTAAACGATAAAAGGTAATAAGCCATTTTTTCACTAAATGACCGCAAAGGATAGACTTACTATTCATCCCAGTCATTTGAGCTCCTATTTGAGCGCTTTTAAGGGATCTAGAATGAGCGTTTATGGCGTTTCGACAGTATTTTTTGTGGGACATGAGAGCACCTCAGACGTATCGAATTGCATTCTGAATACGAAACATGTCTTTCTGATATCAAATAATTTTCATTTTTTGAAATTCACGATATAATACAAATTTTATGACAAATTATTAAAATTTGATATTTTTCAAATTTTTGATATAGGGCCTATAACAGTCCTCGAAATAAATTTTATAAATCTAATGATATATTCTTAAAGTGTATGTAGCTGGGAGGAAAAGCCGACGATCAATTGAAAATTTTGACCTTTTATATTGAAGATATGGATTTTTTTCCCAAAAAGACGTGTTTTTTTTGTGGTTTTTTTGGTGTTTTGGGAAAAAAATCCATATCTTCAATGCGGAAGGTCAAAATTTTCAATTGATCGTCGGCTTTTCATCCCACCTACATACACTTTAAGTATAAATCATCAGATTTATAAAGTTTACTTCAAGTACTGTTAAATATCAAAATATCAATTTTAATGATTTGCCATAAAATGTGTATTACATTGCGAATTTCAAAAATCAAAATTATTTGATATCAGAAGGACATTCTTCGTATTCAGAATACAATTCGATATGTCTGATGTGCTCTAATATCTCACAATAAATACTGTCCAAACGTTCATACCCCTTCCCTTAAGCTCAATAAATAAAGCCAAATCGGCATTGCAATTTGTAACTTGCAATTTGTAATGAGACATTTTTTTGCAGTTTTGTGACACTTTGCCCTATGACCTATCGGGAAACATGTTTTTTGTGCGTACAAAATATTATTTAAAATGTTTTACTAGAATAAAAATTGTTTAAAAAACGCGATTATTTCATACATTAATTTCAAATATTGTTAATGATGACATTATTTACAGAATAAATGAATAAATAACATAACAGCAATTTCCCCGATATGTCACAGGTCAAAGTATCCCAAAACTGCTCTCAAAAACCGGAAATTAAATTGCTGATTGAGCTTATTGGTACACTCCCTTGAATCATTGAATGGCAAATAGAAATAAATATATAAATAAAAATTGAATACCGGTTGGTCGTACCAGGACTAAAAGTGCCTTTGTCATTACAATTTTACTACTATTGATTTTTAGAAAAGGTTGGGAATTTTTATGCTGGTTACAATCAACAAGTATCAGTGTTGCCACTGACATGACATTTTGTTTTGATACAGGGCCATCGCTAGGGGGTGTCGAGAAAGAAATTTTGCTGGTATATGGCCATTAATAATACCTTTCGCTGGGCCCTGCTCAACATGATTGGCCCGGTCACCCCTGGCTCTTCGGATAGAAGACACCCGTTAACTGTAACCCAAGTTTTTTTTAAACTGTCCCCACAATTCCTTTACTTGGAAAAGCGTACGATGGTGCGCTCGTACTCGCGGTAAATTTGCTATTTCAATGCTAAAATTCAAAGGGGGATGTCGGAGTCACCAAGCCAGGAGGCAAAATTTCCAAATCGTCCCACTGATCTGCTACTAAAAGAACATTACGTGAATTGCGCGCGAAGCGCTTGAAAAAATTGCAATTTCAATGCTAGTATAATGAACACAATTATTGTGTCCTAAAATCGTGCCAAATGAAGCTGCATAGGCCTATAGGTCTTGTACAACTTTTGTAAGTTTTATGCTTATTTCAGGCAACAGAGGAGACGCCCTAGCACTCATATTTATGATTTACACAATAGAAATGATGTATATAATTATAACTCTCATTATTGAGCGAAAAAATTACCATATCAAAATTGGTATGGTACAAAGGTTGAATAAATTCGCGCGAAGCGCGCAAAAATTGGCACTTTTTAGGTTTATATGACCAACTATGCGGTTAATTTGGTCAGAAACCCACAAGTCCACATACAGGGGGGGTGTGTATGGACCATCCCCAATCAATATATTGGGGAGATTTATCCCAGCCCCTGGTAGCTACGCCTTTGCCCATGGCTAATCTCCATTGGTGCTCTCATACCCATTATTAATGAACGCCTTACTTTCATTTAAAAAGAACATGTTTTTGCTTTTGCTCTTTTCACTGCTGGATGTCCCGGATGTTGCTACTTTTTCATTGTCGTGGTTGTTCATATGGTCACGAAGAAACGCCATGCATCCTATTTTTCCTTGCTAAAAAATAGAAAAAAATATTAACAACAACGAATTACTATTAAATAAGAACCAATTATTATTTAACACTGAACAGTAGCATAACCAGTAGCGTAGCCAGCGGGGTGGTCAAGGTGGTGTGTGTGGTGTTTCAAAGGAAAAAAACAAAAGGGCAATGGGCCCTTTTCCTACCACGAAAATTCATCCCGGTCATGGGCCAAAACTGTGCAAAGTATACCAAAGTCCTTTTGGGGGCTGGACATCTTTCTAAAAGAAACGGTATATGTATAATATATTCCAACGACATATATATACCGGGTCAAAATCATACAACCGCAATTTGTTTGTCTTTGAATACCTACCCCCAGGTATCTATATGGTTATGGTCATTTGTTTAAGTTTAATATCATATCCGTGACTCGTCCAAAAACACAAAACATTTTAGTCTAAATTAACAAAGTAAATTAAGTGCCACATTGGGCTATTCTATTTTAAGTTCACACTGCACCTGTGGAATGGGGTATGAATTTCAAATTCAGAATTGGCACATTAATCATGTTAATCAACTGACCCACCCTCCCTCTATGGGAGATTCAGATTGAATATCTCTCAGTAGGTGTATGGAATGCAACTGCCTAATGTGTTCATTCCATTGCAAATTCATACTCCCCTATAGAAAATATTTCCAAAATCTTCCACAGGGGTAGTGTGGATTTTAAATGGAATAGCGCATTTCTCCACTTGCTCGACATTAGCTTGTTCCACAAGATAATTACCTCATCAGAGCCAAACAACAACAAAGACCGGATAACGTACTTATGACTTTCATTAGCGTTTTTATGGTTATCGTTGGGACAGAAGATGAAGTATTAGGGTTTACCTTATCGAAAAAGTTGAGTGTAGAACTTAGGACTTTAATTATCGTTATGGTTATCGTTGGGGCAGTAGGTGTAGTGTTAGGGTTTACCTTTATCGAACAAGTTGAGTGTGGAACTTATGACTTCCATTATCGTTATGGTTATCGTTGGGGCAGTAGGTGTAGTGTTAGGGTTTACCTTATCGAACAAGTTGAGTGTGGAACTTATGACTTCCATTATCGCCATGGTTATCGTTGGGCAGTATGTGTACTGTTAGGGTTTATCTAACCGAACAGGTTGAGTGTCGAACAATTACAAAATGTCCGCCTAACCTTATCAACCTTATCACGATGACAATATACCCTAATAGTTTAATCATCGATCGAGCATCGATGCTTGGTCGATACTGATATTTATGAAGTATCAATTAATTAGCTATTTTTAATTGTTATGCCATAAATCTATGTACGCAATGCATTATCCGATACAATTCGGCCTTTACTTTTAATTAATTGATAGTTCATTAATTAATTGATAGTTCATTGATAGCAAGCATCGAAGCAACATCGACAGTCGATCCAAACTTCGAGCAAATTTTGCTCTGGTGCCTTACTCACTTGTAGCAGGAATTCTTTGTCACCAGCTTCCATGTTGAAATCAAGAGTGTCTATGTATGCGGTATCTATTCCGACCGTTCTTTCAAGGTCCTCTCCTGCAATATTTAATAATGAGATTAATATATATTGTTTTTGTAAAAATATTATTTCACTATCAGATATCTCCAACCCCTTTTAAAGGATGATTTCGTGATCCCAGTATCCTCGTTTTGTGACATTTTTCAGTAGATATCCACGAAAATAGCTTATTCCCAAAATTTCAGTTGATACCGATTTTGCGTTTGCGAGTTATGCATGATTATGTGTATTACACTGCTCCATCATGTCCATAGGCCACTGTTGTAATTTCGATCTGGTATACCAGAACGAAATTCAAATTTGACGATATTTTTGCTAAACGAATTAGTCTGCAAGAAATTTTTGGTAGGCCTAGATAAACATTATATCAGTTCGGGGGCACTGCTAATTCAAAGACGTCTCTGATATCAAAGACGGGTCAGTGATTTCACATACGGGGGTCTGTGATATCACATACGTCGTGCTTTTTTACAGTTTGGGGCTAGATGCAGCATATCGGAAAGAAGGTGACTGTATCGGAATATGCTTTCCTATGTTTAGCAAATATCTGCCTGTGCAAACATCATATCTATCTGTGCAAATTCTGACAAATGGTCCCAGAAAACACTTAGATTGGCAAAATCGAGCCATATCCAACGTTTTGAAGTAACAAAAAATCCCAAGTCATGGGGGTAGTGAATATTTTGGCAAGGCAAAAAAAGGAGGGAACAATGAATTTGAAAAAGTGTTTCTTTTTTTTCCAGGGGGGCGATTTTGTAAAAAGTGGACCTTCTTCACAAACTTTGGACCTTATTTTGACTAAAAAAGCATAAAAAACATATTTTTTTGCTCACTACAGTCGTAAATTAGGATTTTTTTGAGGACTTTTGCCTCACCGCACGGCCCCACTCTGCGTACGGGCCTGGGCATAGCCAGTGGGCCAGTATAGTGCCCCCTACAAAAATTGAAGGGCGGAAAAGGAGGGAAAAGAAAAGGTCTACTTTTTCGGTCTGATTTCCCAAAATTGAAAGAAATAACCCGACAACTGAAAACATATATAAAATAACTGCCAATAATACCGGAACGAAAATGTTACAAAAATCAGGACAAAATATTAGCAAAACTGGGTTGAAAATTTTGTTTTGCCACAGCCACCCAGGCTCATTTCAATAACCGGGGATTTTAGGCAAACGAAAGGGGAAAAGTGGAAAGAAAACAAGGAAGAAAACAAGAAGAAACGAGGAAGAGGCCTACGTTCTGAGTCATTGCGCATCATAATTATGTTCATGCTTGAAATTTGTGACGGGAAGTCGCATCCACTGGAAATCCATTCTAAAATACATATTATGCATTATCATGACATGGTTATATGGCCTATAGGCTATGCTTAATCATGATGGTCGGAAAAATAAGTTAATAATAGGGGCCTAATGCAAAATGATGCACCAATTGGCTTTTAGTTTGAGGATAATATTCCCCTCACAAGTCGGGTCCGTTGAAATCTGTTATGCCCAAAATAATACGAATAATAAGTGTAAACTTTTACACCAAATGACTTTATTGTGCCTTTCATAACTTTTTGAAAATAATTCTCCAACTTCTGAGGGAGCACATCCCCTCAGGCACCCTTCTCCGTCAAAAAAGAAAAGGCTAACTTGCATTTATCCATATAGGCCTAATTGAGCAGGTTCATACCCATGCAGAAGTCAGGTCCGCAGGAAATTTGTTAGGAATTATAGGCCTATCTTTCATAGATATAATGACTATAGGCCTATTATAGCACATCCCCTCAAGCAAAACAGAAAAGCCTCAACTTAGGCTGAATTGAAGGAATTATTGAGCACGAGTGTTAAATATAGGCGGAGACTGGGGTAATTGTGGCCCCGGGGTAATTGTGGCCCCTTTGTCTTTATCAGGGTGTCTTTATACTAAGCATTGGTCTAGGTGACTTAACTTTGTATTGTATGAAAGAGTGGTCTTTATGTTACTGTTTGGTGAAAAAAATATTCAAATAGCATTAAAATTTTTATGAGGGGGGTCTAATTAGCGGAGCGACATCGCAAATGGCTCTAAAAAGTGGCAAGTCCACTTTTTATTCATAGGGTTGGTACTTATTGGTTGTATCACTGACTATTTTGTATGTGTTTGACATGAAAGGTAATCATAACAGTTCCCATTGATATAACAATTTTATTAAAAAATTGTTTATTTAATGAGCTAAATTTGCATATTATGTAATACCCGGCTTGGGATAAATGTGGCCCTGTTCATGTCTTAAGCAAATTACTTGCATCTGACCCCCTAAAAAGCTATTTTGGTCATTAATCTGTTATATGTTAATCAAATTAGCCATTTGGGGTCATTATTGAAACAAAAAGACATATTTAGTATGTTTTCAAGTCAAAACAAGGAAGTATAATGAACAGTCAGATCCGGCCGCAGTTTCGGCATGCAAAAATTAGCATAATAACAAGTATTTTACAAAATGCCTTAAAATGCCTTTTTCTGGTAAATAAAGCAGTCCAAATGGCCTAGAATTATCGCAATGACTGTAAAACATGTTATTAATAGTTATCAGGAAGAACTGGATTCACAATACTCTTTAAATTCTTTATTTTGTTCAGGGGCCACAATTACCCCGCTTGGAGTAATTGTGGCCCCTAAAACATGTTAATTATTATGCAAATTGCAATATATTTTCCAATTATATTTATCACATCTTATAGGTACCCATTGCCTCTATCCACTCATGCAGAAATTTTACTTCTCCAGTTCATACTTAAAGAATTACATGGTAAAAATGCAAAAGGGGGCCACAATTACCCCAGTTTCCATTAAGCCTAAAACTAAAATTTGCGGCTCAGTTGGAAATCTGTAAAAAAATATATGCTCCGAAAATAACCAATAAACAGTTTTGATGTGTCCGGAGAATTGAAAGTTTGCAAAATGTCGTCGAGGGAGCAAAGTTATTCTGCAGCATTTAAGCTCAATTATGAAAAAGAGCAATATTTTTTTAGCATTCTCCGATTTCTCACGTTCACTAGAAAGAGTGTATCCCGAGCCAGCGATTTAATTCATAAATTGGATAGTACAATTAGCAGGAGCTAGCAGGCACTTGGGCTAGCTACAACCCTGTGATCATGCTGATTAGGCCTACTCGCAAAATTATTCCCGTTGCGCCAGTTCACGTTCACAATATCGTTTGCGGCTGGGTTTTGAGACTAGGGAGTATGTGATTTATGAGACGTCTTTGAATTATGATACTGTCAGGTGACTCGGCACTGAAGAGTCTTTGATATCAGAGACGTCTTTGAATTAGCAGTGCCCCCGAACTGATATAGCCAGAGGTTTCCAGTGGTATAAAAATCTCAACTTTTTTGAGAAAAGTGGGGGGATGAGGATGAGGCTGTGGATCACGAAATGCTATTTTAATATTGAACCGACAAATGAGGTAACGCAAACAAAGTCACTATATAATTCCAACGTCAATGCATGTATCAGCTCGCCGATCGTTTTTGATAAAAGATGTCACGTGGAGGCTTGGTAGTAACAATAAAATCAGGCGGCATAGGACACGCAACACGGACGTACGAGGCTGGCGAAGATACAGGGCTGACAGCCCCATTCACAATACACGGTTAGCGATTATAAATGGACAATTAACATACTTGCAGTGGGGTACTTTGCAGAACCCCAACGGTTTTAGAGTAAGATAATTTTGCTTTGACACCACATAACAAATTTAGAATTGTTTGTGAAGATTTCATGATTATGTGTTAATCCAATGGCGACGTCAAAAATAGCGATATCGCATCCACCATCATCTGAATAAAATAACCCGAGAACTTCGCCCTCTGTAATCAATATAAGACAAGGGGTGCGTGCGTACAGTTTATGGTTATTCGTCTTCAGTCAACCAGTGAGTGGCGTAACTCTTATGAGCTCTGAGGGGCCGCGCACCCGGGCACCCACGGGCTAAGGAGCACCCATGACTGGATACCCTCGAAAATAACTAGTTTGTATGGCTTAGGAAAGAAGTGGAAACCTTTACCCACAATGCACGGAATTACGCTTCATTTCTTTAGATTTCTTTTTTAACATGATAAGTTTATTGAAACATAAAATAAATATGGTCTAAGGATTGGCCTTTCGTATTGAAGATATAATAATATACATTTTTCCCCAAAAGACCTAAAAATCTTTTTGGGAAACAAATAATATCTTCAATACGAAAGGTCAAAATTTTCAAATGATGGACAGCTCTTTCTCCCAGCTATACACTTTAAGTACATATCATTAGATTTATAAAGTTTACTTCGAGGACTGATAAATGTCAAAAATATCAATTTGTAATAATTTGCCATAAAATTTGTTTTATATCGCGAATTTCACAAAATCAAAATTATTTTTATCAGAAGGACATTCCTCGTATTTAGAATGCAATTTGGTGTGTCTGATGTGCTCTCATGTCCCACAAAAATACTGTGCAAACGTTGCTATTCGATCCTTTAAGACAGGAATATTAAAGTCATTATACTGGTAACAGAATTATCGAACAGATATACTATACTTGCTCTCTATGAAGAGCTTGTTTCCAAACCAAGTCCACAACCACAAGTTTCTCATTTACTTGATGCTATGTATAGTAATTTTAGTTGGATGCATCATTACAAAGCAAACAGTAAATGGATGCACAGTAACAATACTATGAGAGGCCTTTGGTTCCCAAATGGGAACGATAGTCTGCATATTGTTAAGGTATGGTACAACTCATTGTTGCTAATGTTAAACTCGTCACAAAGCAATTGTGATTGTATCACACAAGTAAATGAGACACATGTGGTGTGGATGGCTTGGAAACAATCTCTTCATAATAAGTAGACATTAACATAACGTACCCGCATGAAAATTCGCTTCATGTTCAGTAACAACGTTTCAACAATAGCATCAAAGTAGCCTGTAACGTCTTTGACTTTCCTGCTCTCAAATCCCCGGAACATCTTGCGGACTTCAAATCCTTGTTTTTCAGCAAATTGGGTTAATTCATTTACAGTAATCTAAATAAAAGAATAAAATAGTTCACAGCCATGTAAGTTATACCTATTGATGATAGATAAGCGACATATTTATGACAAATAGCTACCTTCGACTATATCATCTGTGATTTAATATAAATACGTTGGCCTATTTATAGATACGCACTTGGTCCATGGGTACGCCATACCAAGACCAGCAAGTGTGACCAAATCCTCACGCCATTGAAAAGGATAGGAACTCTTTAGATAAATGTCATCAAATGTAAGTATTAATTGAATAGCAAAATTATTACACATTGGAGGATTCCGAATTTGCAATATGTTATCAAAAACAACATTTTGAAAGTATGTGCCGAATGCCGAAAAAATATTTATCAACGGAAACGTTTACAATATAATCATAAAGTTGAACAAAATAGACAATTTTGCTGCACAGTAGTCTCGTATTGTTGACCGCCTTTGCATTCGAATGTACATGAAGACTACCCCCTATGTACAAGGTCACTTCGAGACTTATTGTCAACAAGCTTTTATGGCAGCGCGGAGGTTGTCATCTTGCGTATTTATACATATGGAAAACACAGGAAAAGTAGTCTCTTTTGCTCAAATAAAAGGGGTCCCACAGTTAAGCAATGGGAGAAAATTGTATTTTTTCACTTTCAACTTCAATTATTATAAACGGAATGTCTTTTATTTTTTGGCTCACTCTTAATTGTCTCATGTATATATTAAACTTTCCTTTCCCCGATTGTTAAGGAAATCTGATGAAAGACCTCGTCGTACAGGAGCACTAAACACCGCGAGGTATTCCCAAACTCTCACTCGATTTACGGCGAAATACACTGACATGCACCCCATTTCATTAAAGTAGCGTGCTATAGACGGCCCTCACTTGATAAATAGTCAGTCCGATTGACTTGGCTCAAACGGGATTTTCTAGAAATACTTTGCCAGATTCTACTCTCTAAAAAGGAATCTGATTGGTTACAAAATGCTGTCGTACTGTAGGTATACCCTCTTCCGTACAGCCCTGCTCAGTGTGTTGTGTGGTAATGTATGCATTGTGCATTGACGTCGAACGCCTCTGTACACACAGCGTGCACACACTGGAGTCGAGTATAATTTATTTAAAGAGACTTTCATAGGAAAACTTTTCCATATGATGATACGTATTTATAAAATAGTCGAAGCATACTGACAAAAGAAAAACAATAAGAAAAAAGATAATAAACGGTATAAGTAAGTAAGTAAGTAAGAAAGAAAGAAAGAAAGAAAGAAAGAAAGAAAGAAAAAGAAAGAAAGAAAGAAAGAAAGAAAGAAAGAAAGAAAGAAAGAAAGAAAGAAAGAAAGAAAGAAAGAAAGAAAGAAAGAAAGAAAGAAAGAAAGAAAGAAAGAAAGAAAGAAAGAAAGAAAGAAAGAAAGAAAGAAAGAAAGAAAGAAAGAAAAGAAAAGAAAAGAAGGGGAAAAAAGAAAGACAACAAAAGAAAAAAGATAATAAAAATTAAAGAAGAAAGAATAAACATGAAAAACGAAAGCAGATAATTATTTCCTACCTGTCCATCTCCATTTTGATCCAATGAGTCAAACAATTCATCCACTGATTTGTCTTTTCCAAATAGCAAGTCTTTCTGCTCATCTGTGAAGCTTGATCCAGCCTGCAAAGTTAAATAATATAATTCTGGTAAAACTTCCCGCTAAACATGTGAGTCGATTTTCCACAGAAACACTTAGACATGCATAGCCCTATGCCCGATCCCATAATTCGTAAAGAAATCCAAATCCCCCTAAAAGAGCAACATTTTGCTGTTTTTGGAGTAAAGGTATCCCTAGAAATGCGGTAGGGTTTTGAGCTCGAGAGGCACATCCCGCCAAAAAAATATCCAAATACCATCACCCCGCCCCCTCCGGGTTTTGGGGCAGCAAGTCGGCACAGATGACAGGTATGTACACCTACGTTAACCCTTCTTCTAACCAGTGGTATGGTGGCGACAGGAATTATTTTCTAGGGTCGAAGGGGAAGGAGGGGGGTTCTGAAATTGCGGGGGCACAAATTCTCATAACATTGGGCGATATATGGCACCCGCGAGGTAGCCTATCGCCGCTGATTCGAAATCTGTCTTAACAAACCATAATCTCTATTTTGTGCTAAGGTAAATTTCCGTTTTCCTACCACTTACATTGCTTAATGCCGATTGTAGCTCCTCTCGTGAAATAGTACCGCTATCATCCACATCATTCTCTTTCATTAGGTTAAGGAAGTCGGTCAACGCTTTCACGATCTGTTCGTGTTTCTCTGCTGCATGTTGCTGTTCCTCCTTGGCCTTCCCACGCTCTCTGATATTAAAATAGTTTGCAAACATTTAAGAAATACGGTCTACATTGCTAGCCCTCAGGTTCGCTACAATGATCTATGATGACGGGAGCAAAGGTGCCAAAACCTGAATTTTGATGATTTTTACGATCCTCCCGATGAGCAAATCACTAAATGGGCCTTTAAGGGTGCACACCAGTAAATAGCCCCCATTGACTTTATGTACAAACAGGCTCCGAGAAAACGTCTATTTCTTGACTCCATAGCGACTCAGTTCTTCAAAACTTACCCTTTCTGCAAGTCGAAGGTCAGATGAAGACATCCATTGTAGAAATTATATATGGAGTCCAGCATTTTTTCCAGAAAAATGCCGACTATATTACCCCATATATTACCCTAGCCGATACAGCTTACGCCACCTGACGAATAGCTTGGTGTTTCTAAAATGTATCACATTTTGAAAGTTGAGCCAAATCGTCATAAAAAGTCGGATCCTGCTCATTTTAAACAGACAAACTATTTCTCAGGCCTAAATGAGGATTAAATATGAATTAGGGCATAATAGTTGGGTTTTAAGCCTGTTCTAATGTATTAAATTAAGTCGTGTTGCACGTTTCCTCCTTTGAAACACTGATTTTTTCCATCCCAGGGTGTAGGAGACTTGTATTTACTGGTGTGCACTCTTAAAAGTAAGTCAGCTGTATAAAAAATCCTTTTATTCGATATATTTTTATTACCGTAACAAGAATAGACAAACATTAATGGTATAAGGATGTAGGTGCTGTGAACATTGCGTCATAAGGATACATTTTTCCACATACCTAACCTACACCCACTACATACATGCCCCCAACCACCACCCCACACATCCCCACGCCCCTTGGAGGGTGGTATCAAATGGGAAATTTGAAAATGACAATTTTACCATCGATCTCAAATAAAAATTGGCCGACATTTTGCTTTTGAGCCTTCATGTTCAGATCATGTAGCATACTTCACTTGCCCCGAGATATAGCCTAAGGGAAACGGACTTCTCCAAAGAAAATTTTAAAAACTAATTCTAATGAGAACAAACAAAATAAACGAGCCTATAATAGGAACGCGAACTTACCTAGCGAATTTTGTGTCTGGTAGCTCATTTGGATTGGGTATGTATTTCGCTGTCCGTGCATTCAGTTGGACCTTAAACATCTCTTGCTCCGCTTCAGAGTACTTATGATTTATGAAATGAGAAATAACAAACAAAATCATTTAACATTATCAAATAAACTCAAAATTTGGTCTATGGCCATATGCAAAAAAAACCCAAAAAAACCAAGGTAAACCAGGTCTATTATGGAGATTAGGCGGCTAGGTCTACGCACCTTATTAGATATTTTAGATCCTATTAAGGGAATACATTGAGCTTAATATTAGATGCATGGTTGCAGTTAAACTATTAGATTTTGCTAGGAGTAAAGGAGGGGAAAAAGAGTAAGAGGATTCCTCTCAAAGTCTAACCTGGTCTAATTTGTTTTGTGCATTTCAATGGCTACATAATACTATTTCATTCAAGCAATATCGGTTTTAGTTTACTATTTCTGATGGCTATTCAGAAATTGAAGAGTTTCATACTGCAGTTACTGTCCGTTTTCCTATACACAATACACAGTGCTCTCACCATTGACGCGTGACCTCTACAAATGATGTATGTTGGAAGAATGGGCACTTGACTAGTTAACATCACTGTGTGAAAAATAACCAGCCAATATTTAATTTATTCTCCAAACTTCTAGCAAATATATTTCTCTAACATGACCTAAAACTACAGCTAGGTTAGATGTTCAGAAATAGTCGCACTTTCGTAGAATATGAGTGAGGGCAAAGCATAGCTAGCTCATAGCTAGCCAACTCCCCGTGTTAATTGAATGGAGAATTGACCGAAAATATTGAGTTATATTGGTAACGGACCGCTCCGTTCTGAAGGATGCCACAAGAAAACGGTACAAGCTACATTTAAATTATTCTATGAAATTCTATAAAATATAGTTTTGTAACATGTCCTAAATTTTTAGCTAATTTAGGTGTTTGGAGAGGGTCGCACTTTTGTGTTTTAGGAAGGATATGTAAACGACAAATAACACCAAAAATATGAAGAAATTAATTTCAAGTCAACAATCATTATGTTGCTCATTTTCAAGAATGCTGGTTAACAAAAAGCAGGTCATTGTCTCATTTCGTGAACAAAGGTCCACATACCATTGTGCTTCCGTTTCCTTTATAATCGGTTACCCAACTGAAGCTATAATACCAGCTTTATTGCGATATCGCACATGCAAAAACAGACACATGTGCACAACCAGAGAAGATCCGATTTAATCAGTTGAGCTGTTTCAATGAGTGTTATCTTGGTTTAATAGCTTTTAATGGGGTTTAAGTCCTGCAAAGGTCATTAAGTGATATTTTTGGCAGCAGGAGGTTTGGAATCAATTTTACACATGAAATGAGCTATTCCATGCAGTTGAAATCCATACCCCTGGAAAACATGGGGTGTAGATTTCAAATGAGATTCACGCTCTCTGTGTGGAAGATTAAGGGCATGTCTTCCATAGCTGGAGGTGTGTGGATTTCAACTGGAATAGCACAATGAATGACTTTGGATCGAAATAATTACATTTGGCTATTTCGGTTACAAGACTAGAAAGTAATACCCAAAATCCTTTGCAAAGACCCCGATATTACGTCATCGTAAATGTAACACGCAATTCACACACCGCAGTGGCGTAGCTGGCGGGGGGGAATATTGCCTATTTGGGCCCCCGCCCCTAGCGCAAGTTAAAAAGAGGAAAAAGGAGAGAGAGGGGAAAAAAGGGGGGAGAGAGGGAGAGGAAGGGAAGAAATGGTAAAAGTTTTTTTTTTTGCTCTTAACTTTTTCAAACCACCGGAAAAAAATTGGGTCAACCTTTTCGTTGAGGAAGGGGCGACAAAATTTTTGCTTGGTGGATTTGGGCCCCCGCCCCATACAGGCGTGCCCCCCCCCCTGGAAAAAATCCCAGCTACGCCACTGACACACCGCAAATCGCACCCGTAACTATGCAAGAGTGGCGAATGATCATGTGATGAAGAAAGGGTGTTAATGCTATAGGGATTCCGGGAATTCAAAAATGATCAATCATTACCAAGAGCAGACCAAGAGTTCTGTGATTTGGTTCTTTTGCCAAATTTGGCACTCATGTCCCAAGCTGCAGCGACGTCATTTAGATCCGGAGTTCTCCTCAGGAAATTATCCTCAGATTTCATAGAGAGATACCAACCTGCGATGTAAGAATAACAACCAAAATAATAGTCAAAATACGCAGTGTTATACTTTTATCAGGGTAGGCTACACCTGGAGATGCCAATAAAATCCCGTGCATGACCACGATGAGATCGAACTAACATTACTTACCTGGGTGGAGAAGAGTAATCGAGATGAATTGCCTTACTCAATGACACAACACGATGGCGTCACTGCGGGTTCGAGCCTCGGTGACGCCGTGTATTGCCATTGAGTAAGGCACTTTATCTCGATTACTCTCGATCCTATATTGAAAATGTATGTATCATCGGGCTTACCATCATACACATGTACAGGATAGTTGCACACCAGACCGCCATCGCAGAATATTTCTTCAACACCATGGAGGGTATATTTAACGGGTGCGATCACACCTACGAAGCGAAAAAAAAAGTAAATGCCATGAATGTTACGTTCAAAGATATGCTATTCTTAAAATACACTCTGCCAGTCCGACACTCCGCTAGTCCGAAAATGAAAACCACTGCGCTAGTCCGAAATTGAAAACCACTGCGCTAATCCGAATCTGGAAAAACACACCTTCAGTCCGACACTGCACTAGTCCGAATCTAAAAAACACTGCGCTAGTCCGAAACTGAAAACCATTGCGCTAGTGCGAATTTGAAAAACACTGCCCTAGTCCGAATTTGAATTGGGGAAAACACTGCGCTAGTCTGGTTTTCAGATTCGGACTAGCGCAGTGTACTAGCGCTGTAGTTTTCAGTTTCGGACTAGCGCCATGGTTTTCAGTTCCGGACTAGCGCAGTGTCGGTCAGAAGAACTGTTTTCCAAATTCAGACTAGCGCAGTGTATTTCGGATTCGGACTAGCGGCGTGTCGGACGGAAAACTGTGTTTTCAGATTCGGACTAGCGGCGTGTCGGACTGTTGCAGTGGTTTTCATTTTCGGACTAGCGCATGCTTTTTTTTTCGGACTAGCGCCGTGCTTTTCATTTTCGGATTGACGCACCTCTAAGTATAGGGAATTTGTGTTGTCGGAGTAGCGGCGTGTCGGACTAGCGGCGTGTCGGACTAGCGGCGTGTCGGACTAGCGGCGTGCCAGACTAGTGGCGTGTTGGACTAGCGGTGTACCGGACTAGCGGCGTGTCGGACTGAGCGGTGCACCCCATGAGGACAACAACAGGTTGAAGTGACACCATTCTGTGCATCAGGTGTTGAAACGCAATTATCTCCGAATTTGGATTGATTCAGACAAGCAAACTTACATACTCATAAAATTTAAGTATTTTTGAAGACAAAACGTGCAGGATGTTAAGAAATTAAAGAATGTTTTATAAGCTTATCAAAACCCATCTCAAATTACGCACTTCTGACTACCATGTCCATTTCATATGCTATCCATCATGGCTTCCATGCACACAAAGTGTATTGCTCAATGTAGTAAAGATAACCTTTGAGTTGGAGCAAATTACTCGAAATTGGTAGAGATTAATGTTACCAAACTTATGCCATGATGAAATATATTCATTTTTGAAGATAAAATGTGCTGACCTTAAAAGATTCAACAATGTTTAAGACTAAACTACCGCTATTCATTTGAAATAATGCACTTATTGTTCATCTCCTCTATGGAGATATTTTCCATGGCAGCCATCTATGATAATGCTTGAGGTTGCACCAATACAAACCATGGGTTTTGAGGTCTTATATTTTTGTTGTATGCCAACAAACTCGCTTAAATTTTCAGGATGACATTATTTCATGTTGTTATAAGCAAATATAATGTTCCAGATAACGCTAGTTAATCAATACATTAAGAAAAAGTACCTTAAAATTGTACTTTCTGTCAGTATTTCTTCTTGGACTTAAACTTTTTAACAGTTCAAGGAGCCCTATATAAAACCGTGACACTCGAAAGGCCATATCTCTGGAATGAAATGTCCGATTAAGATTATTTAAACGCCAAAATGTTTCTTTCATCAATTCCCAGCCAATAAGTTAGGTCTGAATCAATTTAAAAGTACTTCAATTTTTAGTGGACATGCCTACTAGTAGGCCTATTCTGCTATCTTCCGTAGATAGCAAATATTATAATGTTTATATCTTATCTATCATCTGCTATCTACCGTAGATATTTATCAAGCTTAAGGGATCTGGAATGAGCGTTTTGACAGTATTTTTTGTGGGACATGAGAGCACATCAGACATATCGAATTGCATTCTGAATACTAAGAATGTCTTTCTGATATCAAATAATTTCCATTTTCTGAAATTCACGATATAATACAAATTTTATGACAAATTATTAAAATTTGATATTTTTCACATTTTTGATATATAACAGTCCTCGAAGTAAATTTCATAAATCTAATGACATATTCTTAACCCTAACCGCCTAATAGTGAGGGAGTGAGAGCCCTAGATAGGGTGTCTGCTGGAATTAATTCCTCAATCGACAATTTTTGTACTGGTAGACGTGGCTTTAAATATTCAATCACATATCCAAAATCGGCCAAAATCCACACTGGGCAAAAAAATCTACAGGCATTTGAAAATCACTATTTTACAGTAAAAATACACAAATCACGAACGTTTCCAACTATTAAGCCGCATTTACGCAAACATGGTTAACGCGTCCACGCTTACTGTTTTGTATTTGCGTTCGCGCAACAAGTGAGCGTGTTGGCGTTGCATACTGCGTAAACCAGAGCGTCACATCACACAACACGCGAAGTCGGTGTCTAATTGATCGCCACCTTGTGCAATAATTTGTCGCTCGGATGACATAGTGGTTTATCACAAAAATGGCCATTTTGAGATAATTAAAGTTTTTGCAACTTTTACCCTTTTGTCATACCTGAATCAAAATGTCCCCATTTGTTGAATGGATACGAAAAAAATAAATATTTAAGTACTACATTTTATGTATAAAATACATCGATGTCATTCACCAATTAATTACAATTAGGCCTGGTCATTAAGCCTATGCCTATACGTCATTATAGTAGGCCTATAGGCGTACTAAACGTCTAATCAATTTAGACCTTACATATGTGATTATGTCTATAAATAAGCCCATAGCCATTAACACTAATACGGCCTAAATAAATACAAACTTATCAGAACGGTCGACAAGAATGTCAAAAAGTGTAGGACTTTGTTATGAAAAAGTTATTAGGTCTACAACTACATGGTAGAGGCCAGACTAGATCGGTAGGCCTATCAGACATTACAAGAAGCCTTCAACGGAAATTAATAGTTATCTAGACCTAAGTATCTCGTGGATTGGCTTTCTCTCATATCCCCTCTTTTTTGCATTCTTTCCGTGCACCTTTATTCCGTTTTTTAACCAGTTGGTTCGATAACCATTTAGCATGTTTAGTTTAATACCTAATAAGTCTAAAACCATTGGTCTAATAAATTATAACCCATTTCGTCTACAAACCACTTGGTCTACAAACCATTTGGTCCAACAAGCATTTAGTCTGCTAACAATTTGGTCTAGGCCTAGGCCCTACGGTTAGTCTATAAGCCTATATGCAATTTGCTAATGCAGTAGATTTATCGCGTTTTTATTTTGCTAATGTATAATATAACTGACGGCCAAATAGTATAGGACTATAGGCCTACGTATTTACCTGCTAGCTGGCACACTACACGCTTATAGCCTACACCTGTGATAGGCCTATCGCGTGTGTTTGATACTAATTAGGCCTATACCATAATATATGATTATACAATAGGCCTAAATGTTGATCTGTTGATTAAAATAATTGTTGGCAATATTATCCGTTATCAGTTTAATAGGTCCTTATGGTAATTTAATGTCATTTTGTTTTCGGGAAGAAATGTAAGCAAGAGTTATTAAACGTGAACACAGGGCCGTCGCTAGACCAATATGATTGGGGGTGTACAGCATGTTTTGCCGACGGAAATATATGTGAATTGTACACCCAATTTTTTTTAGTGTGGGGGGTGTTAGCGGTCCAATTTGTTTCCGACATTTTTTTAAATTAGTAACTACTATAACCATGATAACATTAACAATAGGCCTACGTTAACAACAGCACAATTTCGTAACACATTATACACATTAATCTTTTACATGACTCTGCCAACAAACACATAGCTTTGACTACATTTGCTGACAATCGCATGGTTTTGACAGCACAGTCCATTTTTGCCGACAAAAATTGTGTATTGGGAGGGGGTATCACACCACATACCCCCCTTCTAGCGTCGCCCCTGCGTGAACGTAGCCTATGAGGCCCTATCATATTGATTTGATTGAAATGTTATCGCTCCATGAAATTGAGTCACTGACAATCGATGGCGGTTAAAACAACCTTGCACATGATGCAGTCATGTCTACAGTAGAATTCATCTCGACCTTTGCAGGACTTAACCCCATTAAAAGCTATTAAACCAAGATAACACTCATTGAAACAGCTCAACTGATTAAATCGGATCTTCTCTGGTTGTGCACAAGTGACTGTTTTCATGTGCGATATCGCAATAAAGCTGGTATTCATAGCTTCAGTTGGGTAACCGATTATAAAGGAAACGAAAGGAAACAATGTTATGTGTGGCTTTGTTCACGAAATCAGACAATGGCGTGCTTTTTGTAAACCAGCATTCTTGAAAATGAGCAACATAATGATTTTTGACTTAACACGGTTTGGAAATAATTTTTTCATATTTTTGGTGTTATCTGTCGTTTACATGTCCTTCCTAAAACACAAAAGTACGACCCTCTCCAAACACCTAAATTAGCTAAAAATTTAGGACATGTTACAAAACTATATTGTCTAGAATTTTAGAAGAGTACTTTTAATATTGGCCGGTTATTTTTCACACAGCGACGTTAACTAGGCAATGTACTATTACCTATAACATTAACTAAAACACCAAAGTACGAATATTTCCAAACATCTAAATTAGCTAAAAATTTAGGACATGTTAAAAACTATATTTTCTAGAACTTTAGGGAGCGATCGTTATTTATGGCAGGGGGGGAATGGGTAAATTTAGGGGAACACAAAATTTTTTGTGGTCTTGAGGGGGAACCTGAAATTTTTAGTTGAACCAGGAGGGGGGATTGTTAAATTTTAAATGGAGAAAATTGGGAAAACAAGGGGAACGCAAAAATTTTGAGCGGACGCGAGGGGGGAACGCGAAATTTTTTGTCGATATTTTTGCCAAAACACCCATTTCCCCCCCCTGCCGTAAATAACGATCGGTCCCTTAGAAGAGTACTTTTAATATTGGCCGGTTATTTTTCACACAGCGACGTTAACTAGTCATATCCCCATACTGTTAACGTAGGGCTATTTGTAAAGGTCACGCGTCAATGGGAAAGAGCACTGTGTATTGTGTATAGGAAAACGGACAGTAACTGCAGTATGTGCTCAAATATTATTTCTAAGCGAAAGTTGACGGAACTTAGTTTAACCTATAGCTTTAATAGATTTATTTGTAGGCCTACAAGGACAGATTTGTAGTAGGATTGAAGTAAAAAACGATTAGATTTTTATGATTGACAAATCCAGTTTCTACTCTACTTCTTCTAGACTTTAACCATCTTGGCAATTCATGCTTTACGAGGGAAAAAGTGGTCAATCGGGACACGGGCTACCGGGGTACCGTACTACACGCTACCCTGATAGGCCTACGATCCACTTAAAAGAACCAAACATCACGGAAGGTTTTGTGATCAGCCTAATTAGAGGGGCCCTACCCTCCCAGACAGAACAACAAAATAACTAAGGCCTTGTCTTTTTTTAGACATTTTTTATTGTATAGGCCTACGCTAAAACAGCCCTAAGTTTATTTGTATTTGCACCAATTTTGCGTGATCATTTAAAAAAAAAAAAAAAAAGCAACTCTTCCTTTTTTTTTGTTTTTAAAGACCCGGACTAGAGCCGAGGACGAGAGACATGTTTTGTTTTTTTTGTTTTTTTTTAATATTAGACCTAGTGGGCTATAGCAGGCAGCGTATAGGTGCATAATATAATATTATTTAGACTAATACTAAATACGACACCTTCGAAATATCTTTTAAGCTATTATGCTAAAATTCCCAATTAATAATCCGCAAATCTAAGCTAATAATCTATTGGCAAAACAAACGTAAACAGT
Source organism: Amphiura filiformis (assembly GCF_039555335.1). Classification (NCBI taxonomy): domain Eukaryota; kingdom Metazoa; phylum Echinodermata; class Ophiuroidea; order Amphilepidida; family Amphiuridae; genus Amphiura; species Amphiura filiformis. The sequence continues at coordinate 10,325,533 of NC_092629.1, forward strand.
CCGCCGTCAATGAATGGCAAAATATATGCAATCAATGCTGCGAACCGTGTGTCAGCGGAAGGATAATTATAATTAATGTGAGTCAGCGCGGAACACGGTGTATGCGCAATATACGCAATTTGACGCTCATGTATTGAGCGCGTAATGCCGGCGCGATAGCCGATGCGACCACGCTTTGCAAAAGTATTTTTATTTACCTCTTCGGAATTAAACTTGCTCAAAGTTAGAATAAGTGCAATTTTCAAAGGCTTGTAATTTTTTTTGCCCAAAGTAGATTTTAGTCGATTTTTGTTATACAATACTACAATATATTCTACACCCACTGGTACAAAAACCGTCGATTGAGGAATTAATTCTACCTAAACTGCCTTCACTCCCTGACTATAAGGGCTTTTTGGCGACGGAAAGGGAAAGAAGGAAAGAATAAAGAGAGAAAAGAAGGAAAGAAGTTGTTTGCTCTGGGTGGGATTCGAACCCGAGACCCCTCGCATGCCAAGCACTCGGTCGGCGACACTTTGCCACGGGTCTTGGGCTTCGCTGGCCAGCGAAACCGTGCCTATAGACCTTTTTCCCTCTTTCCCATCATGCACTATTCCAGGGGGGTATGAGTGTCGCAAAATACATCATCTCCCCGGGGGAGTACAGAGTTATGTTCATTACAGTCTGGAATACGGACATTTCGACTGGTGCCTTCAAAAAAAAAAAAGGAATCCCCGATAATGATGATAATGGCGCCACGATCACTAATACCTTTCGGGGCAAAAACAACATTTCTATGCCTTATGGACATGGTGTATTCACCCAAAAAGTTTCCCGTTATTGAAACCTAACTTTGTATACATTTTATAGACCTAATGGTGAAAAACTGATGACGGGACACGCAGTGGTATTTTACCGGCGTCCGTTTCACTTTTTTTTCCGCAGTTGAAAATAAAACGAACACAAAATCTCTTACACAGATGTTCTGCATCGCTCCGTAACTGCATCACTCGTGTATTCAATAATTGCATAATTAGTAACATCGATGGTCTTTACGATAATCCGCATATATGGAATCAGTATGCCCATATTAAGACAAAATAACTGCAAAGGCCTGGCAAAGACCATCGGATGCACACGATCTATGAGGTTGATGAACTACGTCATACCCCCTGGAATAGTGCATTGTGGGATAGAGGGAAAAAGGTCTATATATCACTTAGGGCGATTGCGTCATCACACCACGTGGGATGCATGCACGAACAGCGCATATATCAAGTAGTATTTTGTAGTATTCAGGCGGGTTAGGGTTAAAGTGTATGTAGCTGCGAGGAAAAGCCGACGATCAATTGAAAATTTTGACCTTTCATATAGAAGATATGGATTTTTTTCCAAAAAAGACCTTAATTTTTTTGGTGTTTTGGGGTAAAAAAATCCATATCTTCAATACGAAAGGTCAAAATTTTCAACTGATCGTCGGCATTTCCTCCCAGCTACATACACATTAAGAATATGTCATTAGATTTATAAAATTTACTTCCGAGTACTGTTAAATATCAAAAATATCAATTTTTAATGATTTGCCATAAAATGTGTATTACATTGCGAATTTCAAAATATAAAAATTATTTGATATCAGAAGGACATTCTTCGTATTCGGAATGCAATTCGATATGTCTGATGTGCTCTAATGTCCCACAATAAATACTGTCCAAACGTTCATACCCCACCCCTTAAAGAAGTAGGCCTACAGGAAAGAAAAATAGGCTGATGCGGGATTTGAACCGGCGACTTCTAGTTTGGAAGACCAGTGTATCTGAACTACCCAGCCTTGGCTGGTCGCGTATCTATTTTCTGCATCCATAATTAGACGTAATATGCAAACCCTAACCCAAATATGCACAAATAACACTCTCTTATGGTGTGACTGTAAGACGGTTTTTAAGACGGTAAATCACACGATTTGTTTAGCAACGCGCAACGAAGCATAATCCGTCTGGGACCGAGACTATTTCTTACCAGGAATTGCACAGGACATGCGTACTGCAACGCTAATCGGCATATCCGGTGTCGTTTTGACATGACAATAGACGCATTCCAATTGGTTGACGTTGACAGCAACGACACAAAGCTCACGTCCAGTTTTAGCGTAAAGCTGGGAAAAGAAATATAACATTGGTAATAAAAACAAATTCCTGTTTTTGACCGTCGTTAAACCAGAACTTTGATAGTCTTGACCCCAGCCGACTTGTATATTCCTTCATCACTAAATAAACCGTCTGGCGACAAGCTCCGAGTATAAAATCATTTTCTTAAAAAGATGAGAAAAAACGGAATAATTAATAGTGCGCTACGCACATGCACAACACGTTGATCCACAAGCCTCAGCACACTTTACAGCTTGTTGCTGACCATTACAGCGCCATATCATTCCACAAACCATTAAATACCAACACATGGACTTGCAGATAAGAAGCGCACACCCTAGACATTCCATAATTGATCTTTGCAGCCAGAATCTGCTAACCAATTATCCCAGATAGCAAGACAACGTTGGCCCAACGTTGGCAATGGTCGGCATGGTCGCGGGCGGTAAGCCGACGCCAAGCCAACGTTGGACCAACATTGACATGCCAACCTTTAGTCATGGTTGGTATGGGAACGTCAGGCCAACGTTGGGACAACGTTGTTATGCCAACCTTATATTATGGTCGGTACGGTATGCCAACGTAGCCAGCCAACCTTAAAATGACGGTCGGCATGACAACGTTGGGCCAACGTTGTTTTGCCAACCTTAAATGATGGTCGGTATGCCAACGTCGAGCCAACGTAGCCAGCCAAACTTAAAATGACGGTCGGTATGCCAACGTTGGGCCAACGTTGTTGTGCCAACCTTAAATGATGGTCGATATGCCAACGTCGAGCCAACATAGCAAGCCAACCTTAAAATGGCGGTCGGTACGCCGAGGATGGGCCAACGTTGTTGTGCCAACCTTAAAATGATAGTCGGTATGCCAACGTTGCACCAACGTAGCCAGCCAGTCGTAAAATGACGGTTGTTACGTGGAGGTTGGGCCAATGTCGTCGCACAAACGGTTGGAATACAAAACAATATTGCTTTGGAATTAAATGAACAATAAGAATTATATTTTTATATATATTTTTTTTAATCAACATTTATAGCAAATGTTATCAATATTCACAGTAAATTTGATCAATATCCCTAAAAAGATGCACTTTGGCAGGTTTAGTCATGAAAATATAGCTTATATTAACTTCAAACACTTATTCAACTATGTAATCCCAGTTAGCTCAATTGGTAGAGCATCAGGCTTATAAACAGAAGGTCCCTGGTTCGAATCCCTGTAGGCACTAAGGTAAGTGACTTGTGTAAATTTAAGGTAGTTAATTTGTCTTCGTTGTAAAATAGAGAGCCAGGTAATTTAAGACTTAAAGTAAGCACAGTATACACAAGTAACTGGGTTTTTTCTCATTGGGCTTGTTTGCCAATGGTTAGATCAACGTTGGCTAATGGTTGGATCAACGTTGGCTAATGGTTGGATCAACGTTGGCTAATGGTTGGATCAACGTTGGCTAATGGTTGGATCAACGTTGGTCAAATAACGTTGGGCCAACATCAAAGATTTGATGTTGGCCCAACATCAAAGATTTGATGTTGGCCCAACGTCGCAAATTACATTTGTATTGCGGTTGGGTCAATGTTGGATCGATGTTGGCCCAACGTTGTGGTGGTTGGCTGCCCGGCCAAAATCACGTTGGGCCAACGTCGAAAAGCAACGTTAGCCCAACGTAGTAAGGTCAGTTTGCCCACGTTGGACCAACGTTGGGCCAACGTAGTGTTGCTATCTGTGATTATAACACAATTAGCAGTAAGGGCCTTGTCCAGGAGAATTTCAAGCTAACTCGATTTTTAACACGAGAGCATAATAACCACCGCCAGGGCTCAAACCCACAACCTCTCGTACCACAGTCGAACGCCATATCGATTGAGCTAACTTCACTTCTACGCTTTTTTTTTCATTGGCAAATCGTTATTCACAAATTGCCATGTGTGATTTAAAAACATACAAGAGAGCTGCAGTGTTCCATACGCCGTCATGAACGCGGTATGTGCGTTCAATACGTGCATTTATACACTCATAGAAATGACTTGTTCGCCTTGTTGGCGCAATTCAAAAGGAGTAAGTTTGGACAACTCAAAAATAGTGTAAAAGTTGCCAAAACAAAGTTCATTTTAGTTGTCCGAACTTAAAACATGCTGAAAAAGCTCAAAAGTTCCGTCAACTAATCAACTTTGTTGGCATTACTTAAAAAGTTGATATAAGTCGTTGCGTCAACTTTTAAGTAATGCCAACTTCTGAATTCAAGTTCAGGGAACTTAGAAAAATAAACAAGGTTCAAAGAACCAATTAGTTGAGTTATTGTAACTCAACATGTAAGTTGATGTAACTCGTTCATATTAAGTTACTGGTACTTATTGTTTTGAGTTATTCCAATTTGGTACTTTGTTACTTAATTCACGTAATTGGATCATTTTCTGCACAATTAGCAGTATTCAAATATTTATTTTTGTAATCAGTGCAAAATTTTGTATACTATAGGGGAAAGTGGGATAATGCCGGACTGTGGGGAATCCCGGACACGTCGATTGCAGCTAAACGGAGAAGGGTGGCACTATTATACTACCTTAGGGTATTAGCTACCTCAATGTGTACCTCACGTGTACTACTACCAGCGCTTTGGGTCTCGTCTTTCTTTGTGAAAATTAAAAAAAACAGAAATTGTCATTTTTGACTTTTTATCTGAACAGTGATTTATTAGCTGGGTGACAGTTAAAGCGACAAGGGACACAGATTAAGTATGGCTGAAAATTATGTTTGATACTTGATTGTTAGCTGGATGTATGAATTCTGGTGTCTTAAAAATGGATTAGTAGAACAAGCACTGAAAAAATAAATCGAGACCGTGAGGGGTAATCCCGGACACACATGCGTCTCTATACAGATGGGGTAATGCCGGACACTTGTTATTTCGAAAATATAGACAACAACAACAGCCTCCATAGTTGCATGCTTGAGGTAACAGAAGTACCTAATACATTCAGGGGATTATCATCCTACTCCACTTTCCCTCTTAGCAACAATCATGTGTCCGGGATTACCCCGTGTCCGGCATTACCCCATCATTTTTTTTCCATTTTGTTTTTTAATTATAACTTATTAACTATAGATGTTGAGTTATTAAAAACTGGTTACTAGTTAGAACATTACTCCTACTTTGCATTGATATGATTTTCACTGATGAACTTTATTTAATCTTGTACCTGTGTAGCCTTAACGAAAGGTGCCCGGGATTACCCCACTTTCCCCTAGCACACCTCTAGAAAATTATGCTAACCTAGGCTAGTTTCATTTTCTGAGTTGTAACAACTCAATAAAGTAAGTGCAAATGAGTGCGACCAACATAATGATATCGAGTCAGCGTTACTCAAAATTGTACGCGTTGGCATTACTCGGAAAGTTGACGCAACGACTTACATCAACTTACTGAGTAATGCCAACGAACAATTTCTATGAGTGTACGTGCGTTCATGTAGCCTATTCGTAATGGAATGACTAAAATGATGTATGTTTAGGATCTGTGCAATAATTATGAGCCATGGGGAGGGTAACATTAAGTGGGTACGATTTTTGGCCAGCCTTGAGGGGGCAAATGATTTTTGCACACATTCATAATTGTGCGGTATGTGCATTCAATTACGTGTATTTATACGTGCGTTCATGTATACCATATTACCATATTCTTTCAACACATATATTCAAGCCTGTAATTTAATATTGCACAGCTTTACTTACGTCAGCAAATGTTGCGTTCGGATCCCCAAGTTTCCCTGCCACAGTCTCTCCCAGCCATATGAAAAACTTTTTTCCCGGATGCCATCCGAAGCGTTTTTTCATATTTGGTAAAAGAGATAAAAAGCCAAGACGAGCATCTAAAAATGTATAAGAGGTAGACCATGGAAGCGAAATACATTATGGGTGATATAAGTGGTAGGCTTTACTCCTACCACAGTGGTTTTTAGCAGTTCTCAGGATATAGCATGGTGTCTCGAAGTATATAGTGTAAAGCGTGGAGTCTCGGACTATTATGCTATAGGCATGTAGTGTGTAAAAATGGCCCTGTGGTAGGGCTAAGCAGTGGCAAAAAATTGCCGCAGAAAGTTGACATTTTCGTAATTTAGGGTTTTAAGGCTGAAAGTGGGGAGGGGGGAAACTAAGGAAATAAAAATATTTGTGGGCCAAAATTAATTTTTAAAAAATTGCTCAAGATTTTTGGTACGTTTTCCGAAAAGTTTGGGTCAAAAACCCCGTTTGGGGGATTTTCTCCAAAATGAGCATTTTACTCCAAATTTGACCTCACTGATGGATTTGTCAAGTCTTTATCATTCTAAATATGTATACTTTCATATAAAATACATAAAACAACGTAATTATGTTATAACAGCATGATTTATTACTTTCATATATATACTTTCATATATATACTTTAAACCTACAATTTGGCAGTTATGGGACCCAAAAATTTCCATAATTCAAGGGTTAAAACCAACCTTAGACTTACCGAATGTCATTTTTGCCTGATCTTTCTCACATAAATCCTGGATCTCGTATGAGTCGTACCCAAGAGCGAACCACATGGCCATAATAGCACCGGCACTGGCACCAGCAAAACGCTTGAAATTTTGCCATATGCCTATCTCTTCAAGTACCTATATAGAACGGAGGACAAATCAACAAAATTAATACATGTTTAGATCGGTAGTACTCGGCGTGAAAACAAAACGAATATTGACCTGGCGCTACACCCCCCCCCCCCTCCACTTTTGAGGCAAACCCCCAAATACAAAAAGTGCAATATGCAACGAATCGATATTTACGTAAGAACCATGCAAGTTGAATTTTCCCATTTTGAAAGTTTTTATAAATGTCACACTCAATAATCACCTTTTGTGAAAAAAAAATGAAGTGAATCGTAGCTATCGTTTAATTTTACGTCATTTTACGGCGATACACAATTTAACTTTTTATCCACGAGGTACCGGTCATGTATTTTGAAAAAGAACACACTCAATATCCAACTTACTGGATATTTTGCAATTCACACCACTTCAATTTGCACGCATTTCCTTTCGACATTTGAATAACCCGCCCACAAATGTGCATGTTTGTTTTATAGAGAATGAATATTTTAATGTACAGGTAATTATGAAAATAACAACAAAGTAATGTTTCTTCTACTTAAATACAAGACAAGACCAGGGACAACAGAACTGTGGGTGCTCCATTCTACGTCAGTGCCAATGAGGTTAAGAAAATGGCAGATTTACCTTTCATCAGGGAACTTGTGACTGAAAAAGGTCACGATTCACACAAGTCGGACCTCATCTCTACGATCTGAATTGACATATAGGTCAGTTTATTCCCGACATGCTTAGTAGGCACATCGGTCTTACCATAGACCCTGGAAGATATTTAATAAATATTTGCTCCACAATTTATCAATACATGTATGATAATTGATAAAATATTAAATCATCGTATAAGAACTATTCTATAGTAAATCAGTTATACTAAGTAGGCCTAACTGATGAGGCTGAGGCATTAAATATGCAGGATATTAATCATCTTCCTAATAGTAGGCATGTCCACTAAAAATTGAAGTACTTTTAAATTGATTCAGACCTAACTTATTGGCTGGGGATTGATGAAAGAAACATTTTGGCGTTTAAATAATCTTAATCGGACGTTTCATTCCAGAGATATGGCCTTGCAAGTGTCACGGTTTAATATAGGGCTGCTAGAACATGTCCAAAAAGGAATACTAACAGAAAGTGCAACTTTAAGGTACTTTTTCTTAATGTATTTATTAACTAGCTTATCTGGAATATTATATTTGCTTATAACAACATGAAAATAAGATCACCCTGAAAATTTAATCGATTTTGTTGACATACAACAAAAAATATAAGACCTCAAAACCCATGGTTTGTTTGGTGAAACCTCAAGCATGATCATAGATGGCCGCCATGGAAAATATCTCCATAGAGGAGATGAACAATAAGTGCATTATTTCAAATGAAAAGCGGTAGTCTTAAGGGGTTGTTTGGAATGACAGGTGAGTCAGGGGTCAAAAACTAAATTTTTACCTTTTTGACCTCAGCACATGTGTATGTATGATCTGCCATACAAAAATTAAAAAAACAATACCTCAAAGTATCATTTTTAATGTTTTTGTCATAATCACGCTTTTCTACAAATTTCATCTGTTTGTACCGGGGGCGTGTCTGTTGCCAGGTAGGCCTACATGACAGCATAGACACACGTGAATAATAATACAGAATGACGTTATATTCTTCTTAACCTATCTTAGAACTGCCTATTATTTCAATTGTTATACTGTTCTGGTTGGTTTATTGCATATACTGTATAGAAATTATGCAATATGACGTCGAGCATGACAGAGTCATCTTCATTCAAATAAAATTCAGGTACCCGTAAGGTACCACGGAGCAATTCGCACGATAATACAATAAAACAGATGAAAGGTATGAATGGTTGTGGAATCGAATTGCAGACCTGTCCCTCTGTCACCTTAGAACTGCATCTCGTAGGCAATGGTAGGTAATAAACCAACCGGAACGATATAACAATTGAAATAACAGCATGTCTTGGTCTCAATTCAAGATGTGCAATTTGGACACACCTACTCGTTGGCTGATTTATACTTCAACAGTTCCTCAAAGTGATATCAGAAAAGCCACTATCTCATTGTTCATTGGCCCGCAGTATGCGCTCGTCCCGGGGCACTCAACTTTAGAATTGATGGGTATATGTGCCTACATTTTGTACAAGCGTCGCGAAGTAGGCGCATATCAGTACAAAACGTTGGGTTTTTTTTTTTTATAAAAAAAGGGTCAATTATGTACAATCAAAATGAAAAAAGGGGTCATTGGGTATAATATTTTGAAAACTGAAGGTGCCTGGTCATCGGGTATAGTCGGCTTCAAAAGAGGGGCATATATTGACAGGCACATACCGTCACCTCTAAAGTTGATGCCCCCGGGTGCTCGCATTATATTTTGTTCATGGCTCGGCTTTTAAAACTCCCACACATCACAATAAGGCTATTGAAAAGTGTATAGAATAGCTAATGATAGACTGGTCCCTGCGATTAGTCGCGGACCCGAGCGACAATATAGTAAACACATCGAGTTTATAACACAAGTGACAGTAGTCGTGAATTATGGAGGGTTTCATTGAACTTCTACCAGCAAAATATGGAATAATACTAACACAAGACACCAATCGAGATGATGATACCAGCCATAATGGAAGGCTTGTATTTGACCTTCTTATGAATCCAATTTCGTGGCGAGAAGTTAAAAAGGTAATGTATATTTCAAGAAATTTGGGTTCAAATATTCCGTATCAGCTCGTATCATCAATTCCGTAAATATGGCGTATAGAGGCACAACTTGACAATAAACTGAACTATTTAAACGTAAAGGACGCACTGGATACACATAAATTTGTGTTTCCTTGCTGGCGGAATAGTTGTAAAACTCTGTTTTGTCAAAAAAGTTGGACAATTTATGAATTATGATTGGCAAAATAGCGAAAGGAAATAGACTTTTCCAACCATGTAAAACTACACTGGGTTGTTGACATGGTCGACATACATTAAGACATACGCATGTTCCTAAAGTAGGAGGTAAGTACTATAATTAATTGTTTAAAGTGCTCAACATACCAGCAAAAAGTCATAGGGTCATCAGAGTACAGGGACTTTGTGAAATACTGGGTACAAAAATAAAGTGCGTGAGCCGATATGCAACATCAAATATAAAAGCCGATTTACATAATTTCCCATGACCTTACAGAAGTGATCGTGCTCAAATATAAAACTATAGAGTTTGGTCCTTGATATGCACCATCAATTGTGTACTTGTGATCAATATTGCTAGGCAAACAATCACAGCAAACATGCCAAAATCCTCCCATTTCTCCTCCATTTACACACATATAAACCCATCCCTTAAACATTGTTCAATCTTTTAAGGTCAGCACATTTTATCTTCAAAAATTATTATATTTCATCATGGCATAAGTTTGGTAACATTAATCACTACCAATTTTGAGAAATTTGCTCCAACTCAAAAGGTTATCTTTACTACATTGAGCAATACACTGAGTGTGCATGGAAGCCATGATGGATAGCATATGAAATGGACATGGTAGTGAGAAGTGCACGGGGAAGTGCATGATTTGAGATGGGCCGCGGTAGGCTTAAACATTCTTAAATTTCTTAACATCCTACACATTTTGTCTTCAAAAATAGTTTAATTTTATGAGTATGTAAGTTTGCTTGTCTGATTCACTCCAAATTCGGAGATAATTGCGTTTGAACACCTGATGCACGGAATGGTGTCACTTCAACCTGTTGTAGTTCTCATCTCATTAAATTTTTCAATAAAAGAAGTTGATCTCTTCATGAAGGAAGGTCCTCTCTATTTACTGACCAAACAGGAAAAAGTTTGGTTAATGTTTTCTGGTGGAATCAGGAATTTCTTGAAACACCCTGATATAGGCCTACATTTGGATCAAAACAAGTCATGTACGCCATTTAAGGGCTGGGGTATGAACGTTTGGACAGTATTTATTTTGGGACATTAGAGCACATCAGACATATCGAATTGCATTCTGAATACGAAGAATGTCATTCTGATATCAAATAATTTTGAATTTTTGAAATTCGCAATTTAATACACATTTTATGGCAAATCATTAAAAATTGATATTTTTGATATTTAACAGTACTTGAAGTAAACTTTATAAATCTGATTATTTATACTTAAAGTGTATGTAGGTGGGTTGAAAAGCCGACGATCAATTGAAAATTTTGACCTTTCGTATTGAAGATATGGATTTTGTTTCCCAAAACACCAAAAAAATTAGGTCTTTTGGGAAAAAATCCATATCTTCAATATGAAAGGTCAAAATTTTCAATTGACCGTCGGCTTTTTCCTCCCTGCTACATACACTTTAAGAATATATCATTAGATTTATATAATTTACTTCGAGGACTGTTATATATCAAAAATTCGAAAAATATAAAAAATTTATAATTTGTCATAAAATTTGTATTATATTGTGATTTTCAAAAAATGAAAATTATTTGATATCAGAAAGACATGCTTCGTATTCAGAATACAATTCGATAGGTCTGAGGTGCTCTCATGTGCCACAAAAAATACTATCGAAACGCAATAAACCCTCATTTTAGATCCCTTAACAGGCCTGGGATTTCTTGTATCGATCAGTTTCTCCATAGACAATACGTGTGTGAGTCCACGCACACAGTGAATGAAAAATCGTTCTAGTGGAAACTGTATTGACAGTGGGCATCCCTACTAATAGCCAGACTATGGTACATGTCATAGACCTGACTTTTTACTTCCGCAAATGGCCGTTGGTCGGACCTCATCTCTTTTCAAATTGTGACCTAGGTCCCGACATTTAACCCAATGCAGTCTCATCCCCTGCTTTCATCGGTATTTCCATCGAGCAGCCGACGCGTTTCTGCCAGAAAAGAGTATATTAGAAATATCATTCGCGTTTTAGCGAAATTTGGTTTTTGTCGAAGGGCAAATAATTCGCGAAATCGCTAAAAAAAGGGCTGTTTTTACCCTAAAAACTTCGCGAAATGAGATGCAAAAGGGGGTGTTTTTAAAGTTCACCGACAAGCATGAATACCCGCGGATGCACGGAGTGCGGGGACCGGGGCTGACATTCAAAATTTAAAAGTCTCGTGGAGAAACATTAAAATTGGGTGTCGCTATAAAATGTGTCATAAAAACAGAACGGTAAATGCTAATTACCTCGTTTTTCACACAAGGTCACTAATGAATGTATCATGCAAATAACGTTTTAAAACCTAAAAAACTTGGTTATAAAGTAAAGTTGGAAAAAATTCAATTTTGCCGCCCTTCCTCAACAGCCCGAAAAGGTTGACCATTTTTTTTTTCCGTGGTTTGAAAAGGGGATTATAGGCGCTAGCGCCCTAAAATCAACACATTTTGATGTAGTTAGTACCATTTTTTCCAAATTTTTTTTATACTTTTTCAGATTTTTCCGCCCTTTCTTCTTTACTGCTTCTTTGTGCCGCCCCTTCTTCTTCCGCCGCACCTTCGTTTTGGCCGCCCCTGCTTTTAGTTCCCAGGGGGGCTCTCGCCCCCAAAGCACCCCCCTCCCAAAAAAAAATACGCGCATGACAATGATCAGTGCCTTATAATTCTTACCCTAATTGTTCCAACATATGCATTCCCCTTACTGCCTCCTCCTTCCAAAGCAATGTTTTCAAACGGAAAATCATACTGTGTGAATTCCTTCTTTTCCTCTTCAGTTAAAATTGGTTTTCTCTCAACCAGTTTGACGTTCGTACGTTTGGTTTTATTTTTCTTCTGCGGCGTGATGATATCATCTTGATGCGAGCTTGTAGTAGTACAGCAACAAGCTCCCATTTTCCTTGACGATTGATAACAAGGTTGCTGAAAATTATGTCCGAACTACACACCACAGTAGGCCTACCAACAGTTCATTTTGTTCCTTTCCTCGACAATAATAAGGTGGCTGAAAATTACGATCTGAACTACACATCAAAGAACCAAAAGTCCCATTTTGTTCTTTTCCTTGACTATAACAAGGTTGCTGAAAATTACGGTCCGAACTACACATCAAAGCACCAAAAGTCGCCCAAAGTTTGCACAATCATGATAAGTATATTGCTTTCATATCAGGAAACGATTACAATTTACAACCGCTATAGTTTTAAAAATCACTTTTTTCTCATAATATAATTGGTGTTTTTTATGCGAGAAACTAATTAAAACTCGCAGTGAAAAACTTTAAAATCGCCCATTTTGGGTTACCAAAAGAGGAGTTTGGCAACTGTGCGTGAAAGTGAATTTTGGTCATGGATGTCACAAACTGAAGAGAAATTTTAACCAAAGGTCGTTTTATTATTGTGTATAAGTACAGGGATCAATAATGTATTTAAAACCCAAACTCATTCAACCGTTGTTAAACCTTATTCGTATTAACATAACTAAACAAGACCAGATTAACATAGTGATCATATTCATAACGAACGATTCTGCTCTTTCCGGGCACTTATGCTGGGAGTCGATTGCTTCTATTCAAAATCGCATATATCATGATATGTCAATTTCTATGAGCGCCTCGGGGAGCACCTTTTTGGATATCAATCGAATCGATATCACATGGCTGCCGTCTGTTCGATCCACTCTTAATATCAAGTTTTATGTTCGATTCCATAGCAAATTCACCCGCAAAATTCACTTTCCCTTGTTAAAGACGAATCCAACGAGCCAAGTCATGGTCAGGATTTGGTCGGCCACAGGCGGCGGATGACATGATCGAGCCGGCAACTCGTGAAACCGCCCGGCCGTATGGCATTTTCCATATACTCGGTTAGTTTTGTGGGGTTCATTATCGAACCCCAACGGTTTTAGCTTGTATTTATATTATTAATCAACATAGGCCTATTTGTTTGTGATATTTCAAGCGTTTTAAAATTTCAAAATAATTCCATTCAATTACACGGTTGACGATGAAAATTTACTGAATTTAGGGAATGCACGTCATACACCACCTGGTCGGCCATGACGGGTCCCCGCATGCACCAAACTGGTATAGTGACTGCCCAATTGGGTGGATTAAAGCGGCTTAAAATTCGATGTTAGATTATTTTGTGTTGCACACTGTCATTATTCTTTTGTCTACGTGTGACACAGGTGATAGAATGCAGTTTAAAATACCCTCCAAGGCCGCATCATTTCACATTTTAGGTGAGATGGTGCCGACGGGGACCCAACTTTGGCAGCCATTGAGGTGTAGGAAAGGAATGCGTGAAATTGGATTCGTCTATAGAGTGCTTGCACAGCCTACTACTTCCTGCCAGGTCAAATATTGATCCAAATTTGCTGTAGGACAAACAATACAATGTGCACTGCACTAAGCAATGGGAGAAACTCAGCAAAAATGTATACTGCATGCGTCATCAATATTGGGACATTTGCAACAAATGAGGTGTCATAATGCGCAGAAATAAATTCTACTTCGACTGTATATTCCAAATTTGGCATACGATCAACGGTTTAGGATTAATGGTCATTATTTAAAGGGGGTAATTACTTTTTGGTAGATGTTTATGTTGATGTATTCCGGCTTAATTTTGGCGGTAACTTTTCACCAGCGCCTTAACTTTTCAGAAATATTTCTAACACTGTCGCTATACATTATTTTGATGTTTAAGTTAAGTGCACTTCAATTTCCAGTATTTTGTAGTAAAGCAGTACTCACTGAAACTGAAACTGAGTCACCAGCCCTTAATAATTTTATACCCCCCCCCTTATTTTTGGTGTAAAAAATTACGACCCCGCCTATTTTGGTATAAAAATTCCATGACCTTCATGACCCTCCCATTCCGAAGAAAATGACAGGCCCCTAAATATCATAAACCGACGATATCATAGTAGAGGATATATATCTTCAAAAATCATGAAACTAGATTTGCCTATCAGATATAGACTGGATATCATGATAATTATTAAGCCAGGTAAAATAAAAAACGTGCTTTACTTCCGGGTTTTCAAAAGAAAGGAGAAACAGGGGCTTTTCATTTTTATCGCAAATACTCTCTTCAGCCCATACGTTGAAGTGGTTTTTGATTGGGCAGTCCTCAATTACTTCGTCTGCCCTCTTCACCAATCTTTGTTGCAGGTGTGCTTAATTAGGCCAATTGTTACTTAGAATTATCCCTATCAATCATATTTGCTTCTTTTCATGTTGTATGAAGTTTGGTTTAGAAATTAAACACTTTTCTAAACACAATTTTGCCTTTTGTAAACATGTTTATAGAAGCTAAACATCATGTGTCCAATTTCTGAACATTGATCAGTGATGGTGTTCAATTTCTCTAAACATAACGTTCTAAGGGACCGTTCGCAAACACTTGTTAGGGGGCTGATGCAAAAAAATCTCATCACGAAAAATTTCGGGCCCCCTTTTGAGATCTCAAAATTTCAGCTCTCCCCTTTTTGACATGAAAATTATGGGTCAACCCCATAGATGTGGTCATTTTTTTCAGACCCATGTCCTTTTTGCATCAGCCCCCGTTTGTGACCGGTCCCTAAACACATTCTTGCCTTCACTTTCTAAACATCGTTTTTGCAGTGCACTCACCCTTGTCCCAAAAAATTTGCGAGGAATTGCACCCAGATCCAGGCACTTTTGCCAAGTTGACTTCCAAGGTCATGAGCCGTTCATTGGTTAGTGTCACTTTGTCACAGCGCACAGTGTCATCGCCCCGATATCTTCATGGCAGAAATCGCCATGGTAGGTTGAATCCACCGCAACGCATGGTCATTTTGTATCGACCTGTTTAATAGTTTTGAGTCGCATAATGGGCCGAAGGACATCTGTCTAAGGCTACTGACAATAGCCCCGATTAGCTCGGTGACTGACCTCGCTGTGTGTTAGTCGAGCATGGTACCCCATAGGTCATATGCTTTTAGATTACCTCCACGATTGGCCTATACACTGCGTTATATAATTCGGCATAATATATAAATCAGAATTATTGTCAGTTTTTGACTCAAGACGCAAGCTACTCTCTCAAGACGCAAGCTAACGACTATCATATCTGTTCAAAATATATAGGCATATATTCAAGTGCAAGGAACCACATCTGGTTTCTTTATACGAAATCATTTACGGGAGATATTCATCATTTTCTAACCCGGTAGGCCTATCCAAAGATTTTCTTCTCATATCAAACTCGTGCATAACAAATTCACGTGTATCGATCCCGGGTATTTATTTTAGTATCTCTTACGGTGTCTGATCTCCGCCCGATTTTTACTTACCCCCCACCTTTTTACAAATAATTCCCCCTTTTAATTTCCCCTGTTTGCAAATAGTTCCCCCCTTTTTGTAAATAGTTCCCCTTTTATTTTTACCCATTTTGTAAATAGTTCCCCCTTTTAACAAATAATTCCCCGTTTTAAATTTCCCCCTCTTTACTTTCACCCGTTTTGTAAATATCCCCTTTTTACTTTCACCCGTTTTGTAAATATCCCCTTTTTACTTTCACCCGTTTTGTAAATATCCCCTTTTACTTTCACCCGTTTTGTAAATATCCCCTTTTACTTTCACCCGTTTTGTAAATATCCCCTTTTACTTTCACCCGTTTTGTAAATATCCCCTTTTACTTTCACCCGTTTTGTAAATATCCCCCTTTTTACTTTCACCCGTTTTGTAAATATCCCCCGTTTTGTAAATATCCCCCTTTTTACTTTCACCCGTTTTGTAAATATCCCCCTTTTTACTTTCACCCGTTTTGTAAATATCCCCTTTTACTTTCACCCGTTTTGTAAATATCCCCTTTTACTTTCACCCGTTTTGTAAATATCCCCTTTTACTTTCACCCGTTTTGTAAATATCCCCTTTTACTTTCACCCGTTTTGTAAATATCCCCTTTTTACTTTCACCCGTTTTGTAAATATCCCCTTTTACTTTCACCCGTTTTGTAAATATCCCCTTTTTACTTTCGAGCTAAATAAAATGAATAAAATGATACTTATTGTGTAATTTATGAATTCTATAGGATATAGATCTACATTTAAGAAAAATCATAATCTGAATTATATCATGCAACTAAATATAGACCCAGGAAAAGGCCAGGAGTTTGGAATTCGAATCAATTCGATTGGCTTATTAATCGTTATTATTTTGGACTTGTCTCGACTTTAAAAAAGACTAGGCTTAATTGCTACTTAATTCTCCATCTAACATAATAGGGCCTACTAATTCTTTTTGGATTTTTGAGGCGTGCACCACTGACCGAAGTCCCTGGTTCATTTGTCTGGTCAATTACGCCATAGAGCCTTTGATTAGAAAGCACATTTTTATTGTTAACGGAATTGTTGACAAACAAAGAATAGCGAAAATTACTCGGAACTGGCTTAAAAATAAAGTTGCATAAAATCACACAGCCACACTTGTCATAAATATGCAATGCCCATTTTGTCCAGGCCCGTTCTATAAATGTATGCTTTTATTGTCATTTCACTGTTAAGACCGCTTGTTTTAAACTTTGGTGCTAACTTAAACAAGAAATGTCTTTAAAAAAGACAATGCCTCCAAGATACCAGTGGGCACCTTTTGTTATTAGTTAAGGAGACACTTATAATGCTAGCTTTAAGGTAACGCTATTGGATATAGATTTTTGTCTGATTGAAATATGTGAGTCCATTCTCTCCTGATTACAAGACTGAAAATTTTATTTTAATCGGATATTCGGTTACCAAAATATATGGCCTGTCAAAATGGTGCGAAACCAAGAAGTTGGCAACAAATTTCTTTTATTTTTGATATGCAATGATGTCAGGTAGGCCTTATTTTCTAATTATATATGCAAGAATTGTACAAAGTAGAATGTTCAGATCGGCTACAAAATAAGATATAAAACCCATGAATGCCTTTTTTTTTCCATTCAAATTTCCATTTGCATAATTAATTAGGGCCCTAATCAACTTGTCTAATAAGTGGCCCAAATTAATTATGCAAATTGAAATTTGCCAAAACGCAACCGTAATTTTGTAGTAGGTATACAGTGTGTGTTCTACCCATGTACCATGCCTCAGTAGGCCTACTATAGCTCTTTTAATTGTATCTGAAATCTTTACTTTGCATAATTCATACATGTAATTAGAAAATCATCTGGCAACTGGACTTGTCAAAAATATAGAAAATAAAAAGAAAGTTGTTGCCAATTTTTTGTTTTGGGTTCGCACCATTTTGACAGGCCATATCTCAAGAACCGAATGTAATCTACAGGGCATAAGCTTTAACATATTATTTAAATAGAAAGAAAATCAAAATTTGTGCATTAGCCAATAGGGCCACGGTCACCTAAAGCCATCTTGCAATCTTGCAGATAATTCTGATGTATGAAATTAGACCTTCAAACTTTCAGATATGAAGAGTTCCAGATGCAGGCAGCCGTTTCTGTTTTTTAAATGCATATATGCCCAAGTTGTATCAAGAGTCATTTCTCGTGGGTTTTTTGACTGAAAATTACGATTGTAACGTTTCAGATTTTTTTAATGCTTGTTTATTATATTTTGTATTCAGGACTAAAATAATATTAATATTATTATATTTAGGGGGGTCTTTTTATAGGTCATTACTCTTTTGTATGTGTAATTGAATAAAAAATCAAAAACATTATTGTTTTGTTTTGTTTCCTTCATTTGTGCTGTGTCTTGCATCGAAAGGGCCAATATCAACACCTTGTTTGTAAGAAGTATTGTGTGGGGAAAGATGATTCTTGCATTTTATTTTTATCTTAACAAACAAAAGGCAAATTTCTCAGTCAAAGTCTTGAAACGGTCATGGGTATGCATGCAAAAATATTGCAACAGTAGGCCTACTCAGTAGAACATAAAACACAACCACGCATGGGAATTGGGGAAGCAAATACTTTAAAACGAATTATTCCGAATTATATCAACGCAATAAAATTGCAATACTTTAGTACATGTATTTGAACAGCAATGCCCGGGCAGCAATGAAGCCGGCCATAGGCGCGGCTAGGCGTATCATACCATACATTGCAGTTCAAATGCATCGGATCATGATTGTGGCCTAGTCGAGCCTAGCATGCATGCCAGTCGGTCTGCTGACTCGCCGTGGCACAAAAATACCTCCAATTTTGCACAAAACAATCCATGATGTCAAATTATCACATCCAAAGTGTCGCCATGAACGTCAGCTTCAACTTCTCCAGCCAAAGTTTTTGCATTAATAATCAGGTTTCATGTAATCATGAAATTAAACCTTGTTTGAGGTGTATTCCCATTGCCACAGCATAACGGTTTTCCAACTTGTCTTCAACGATAAAGCTGCTGATCACACCGAAGGCATTGAGGTGGTGTGGCTGCTGATGAGCGCTGAGGCTACAACCTATAATTAAAGACCGAATTAAAAAAAGACTAGTTTGCGTCTGACGTCATGACAAAGGCGCGCCGTGATTGGTTGCTGACCTGCGCAGTATGGCATTTTTGGTCTGGTTTACAGGACGGCATACGCAAGCTAGTCTTTTTTAATTCGGTCTTCAATTATACAACATATGAGTTTGAAAATATTCTAATGCATAATTCATTAACTTGATAGACCCACGCCATTGGCGCTACGTGCTAGGCGTTTCTAGAATCCCTATAGAATAAGATTAATTTTAATGCTAATTTATTGCACATGCTGAGGAAGCGTGATTACCTTTTTGAACATTCGGAAATGGCGATAGGCGAATTTATGTATGGCGCAAAGAGGTGGGGGATATATATTGGGCTCTCGATATTGGGCGGAAATTAGAGTACTTGTCAGAATATAAATTTGTATAATCGGCCTACATGCCGCGCAATGTGCGGCATTTTAGGTGTAAATTTCAAAGCATACTACCTCCTGCGGAGGCAGAAAAAAAAACCTTTTGAATAATATAGCACAAACAATTCTTATTATCTAGGCTTCTGTAACAATGGCAGCCAGTTGTTTGTTGTCTCTGACATATCCCTGTTTATAGACAAGTTCTTCACAGACTTTCAAACATCATTGCTATGAATTTGACCAGCATAAATATTTATGCATGCCAGTTTCACCCGTTTAACATTCTGAACATCATTTGGTTTATCAATCATATCGGATTTGCTCTTTGTACAGCCCCTCTATAAACGTGCATAAAAGTTGACGGATCCCTAACCCATTGAATTTAGCGGCGCTTGCACAACAGGCTATAAATCTACCTACGTTGGTATCCAAATTCTTATAGAACGCCTTTCCAATAATGGATGTAGCGAAATGAGCTGTAGTGAGTGCACGGTACTCTCCAGGGTCCAGGCTTACTGGTAAAGCCTACGCACGGAAAACGGGGAGTACCAAACAAAAAGGGAGTATTAAAAACAAAAAGGGAGTATTATTTAAAAAGGGATAAACTATTTAAAATGGGAACCTATTTGTGAAAAGCGGGAGGAAAGTTAAAAGGGGATTATTTGTAAAAAGGGGGAACTATTTACAAAATGGGTGAAAATAAAAAGGGTATTATTTGTAAAGGGGTAATTCGAAAACGGGGAAACTATTTGAAAAGGGGGAAATTAAAAAAGGGGGAAACTATTTGAAAAGGGGGGAAAAGGGGGAAACTATATGAAAAGGGGAAAGTTGAAAAGGGGGAAACTATTTGAAAGGGGGAAAGTCGAAAAGGGAGAAACTATTTGAAAAGGGGGGTAAGTCGAAAAGGGGGAAACTATTTGAAAAGGGAGAAAGTCGGGGGAAACTATTTGAAAAGGGGGAAAGTCGAAAAGGGGGAAACTATGTTAAAAAGGGTAATTAAAAAAGGGGAAACTATTTGAAAAGGGGGGAAAGTCGAAAAGGGGGAACTATTTGAAAAGTGGGAAAGTCGAAAAGGGGGAACTATTTGAAAAGGGGAAAGTCGAAAAGGGGGAACTATTTGAAAAGGGGGAAAGTCGAAAAGGGGGAACTATTTGAAAAGGGGAAAGTCGAAAAGGGGAACTATTTGAAAAGGGGGAACTATTTGAAAAGGGGGGAAAGTCGAAAAGGGGGAACTATTTGAAAAGGGGGGAAAGTCGAAAAGGGGAACTATTTGAAAAGGGGAAAGTCGAAAAGGGGAACTATTTGAAAAGGGGAAAGTCGAAAAGGGGAACTATTTGAAAAGGGGGAAAGTCGAAAAGAGGGAACTATTTGAAAAGGGGGAAAGTCGAAAGGGGGAACTATTTGAAAAGGGGGAAAGTCGAAAAGGGGAACTATTTGAAAAGGGGGGAAAGTCGAAAAGGGGGAACTATTTGAAAAGGGGGAAAGTCGAAAAGGGGAACGAAAAGGGGGGGAACTATTTGAAAATGGGGAAACTATTTGAAAAGGGGGAAAGTTAAACGGGGAAATATTTGAAAAAGGGGAAAGCATTTCGCAAAAAGGGGGAAAACTGAAAATTTGGGGAGATGAATTATAAAAGGGGGAGTTTGGCGGAGATCAGACACCGTAATCATCTCTGCTGACAAAGTAATTATTAGCCAGGCGATGTCGGTGTGTGTCGGTGTGCAGCGGCAAAACAAGTTCCATAATTTTTCAATGGAAACATCATACTTCGCACCATAACACTTTCACACCCGTGCACTTTCGCCCCTATTTATACCGCGGGCGATGAGTGAGGTACGACCGCTATGGCTTGAGCTTGAAGTCGTGAATAAACAAGTAGTGTGCTCTCCGGTAAACAGATTAATAATTTGAAACCAGACATTGAAGATATAGACTTTTTTCCCAAAAGACCAAATTTTTCAGGTTTTTGGAAGAAAAATCTATAGGTATCTTCAATATGAAAGGTCAAATTTTTCAATTGATCGTCGGCTTTTTATCCCAGATACATACACTTAAAGAACATTTTTTAATAAGCTGACTTGCCCTTATCGACCGAATGTGAAAAACACATTCGAGTTTTTTTTTTATTTTTATTTTTTTTTTAATGTCATATTTTGGTTTATAATTATTCAAAATTTGTGTTTCATTTATGTTTAACATTTTAAACTGCGGTATAAGCATAAAATCATCAATTGCTCACACATTCTGACTCAATTTCTGCGTTTGTCTCGTTCATTTCGCCAGCGTAATCATTTGCCATAAAATGTGTATTATATCGCGAATTTCAAAAAAAAATCAAAATTATTTGATAGCCTATCAGAAGGATATTCCTCATTTTAAAAATGCAATTCGATATGATGTGCTCTCAGGTCCCACAAAAAATACGTGAAAACGTTGTTATCCGAGCCCTTAATGATCAGAAGTCTTTCTTGACAGTAATTGTTATTTATATTGATTTCATAATGTGTACATACATAAATACAGGGTGAGTCAAAAAAAGTGCAATAGAGAAAAGAATCCATTTTTATTTAAGAACCGAGTTGAACTATTTAGGTTTTAAAACATTATGATATATCCATCAGCAACCTTGTGTGAAAAAAACAAGGAATTAGCATTTACCGTTTTGTTTTTATGACACATTTTATACCGATACCCAATTTTAATGTTTGTCCAAGAGACATCTAAAATTTGAATGTCAGCGCACTCTGTGAAAGGTAGATTTGGAACAACTGCCATTTTCTTGGCATTGAAATAAATTGGAGCACCCATTGTTATTGCCCTTAGTCTTTTTAAGGAGAAAAAAGCATTTGTTGTTATATATTTTCATTTTACCTTTACTTTAAAGATGTTTATTCTCAATCAAAAACATACAAATTTGTTGGCAGTTTTTTTCAAATGTCAAAATGAAATGCGCGCAAATTGAAGTGGAGTGAATAACAAAATAAAGTTGGACATATCATGATATTGTGGTTTAAAAAACTGGAGTTGGAGTCGAGTGAGGTATGAAGGACTTAAAATAATATTAGAAACTTTGTTTGAACAGAAAAAAGAAATTAAAATAACGCAAAACTCAACCTTATTTAAGTTAAAGTCAGTTTCAGAGCTGGTGCCTTTACCGTGCATTGTGTACTCTCATTCAAAATACATGGTATCTCGTGGAAAAATAATGAAATTGGGTATCGCAGCAAAAGGACATAAAAATTAAACGGTAGTCGCGATTCACTTCATATTTTCACAGAAGATGACTTTTGAGGGACCAGGTTGGCAATGTATTTTTTTTTGCCTGGATTATTAAATCAAAAATCAGTCAATGCATGCCAAAAATCCATTGTTCTCCACCTTCCACCTATGACTTGTCAAAATCACCCCCCTTTGACCTGCCAACTGCCTGCGTCCACACAGGGTTCTGAACTTACAGAACATCACAATACGACCACACGTGTATTTTACCCACAACCATCCAAACAACCTTACCCACCAACTGCGTATGCCGAAAACCGCGCAAAACGTAAGAACCCCTTTAGTCCTATTATAGATCTGGTAAAACTAGAGGTTTTTAAGACGATAATATCGACGATATTTGTTATTTATCATTAAATTGTCATCAGGTATTTTTGAACTAAAAATTTGGTAAAAAACGAGGAAAACGGCAGTATTCATGGTATTGACAAAGTTGAAGCCCCAAATAAATGTAGGCCTAGCTTATTTCTATGTAGAGAAATTACGGATTCATGTAAAATGTCTGTCTTTTGTCTTTTTGCCACGGCAGTGGCTATAATACGGAATGTCCACCTAAAAAATAGCCCAATTGGGTGCTATGTGGGTATCTTATCTTTTAATTACTTATTACCCAATGTTGGTGGAATTCATGTCTTTAATTTGGGCTCATACTGCTATTAAATTATAATGTTACCAGATTAGCATGGGAATTAGCTGAATTTGCTTATGCATGAAATTGAATTCATGTTAGTTGACAAGCTTGGCTCCTATGTTTGTACCTATATGCTTCGTCCTGAGTTCTATTCAACCACATGCATGCACTCCATGGGATTCACGGACTATTGGGTTAAATCTTATCTAATGCATGATGGCCTTGACCGTCCATGAGATCCAAATAAACAATTTTCGCCAGCAGTTTTGAATACATAGAAGATTAGGAGTAGTAGCGATAACTTTGTTTAACTAGAATAATTTAGGCAGTTATTAAATGTGCTGGATATGTGTGTAACGGGATTTCCCCCCTCTATAAATAGCGTGTTTTGCGCTATTTTACAAGTCAAATAATCACGTGTTTTGCGGCTACATAAAGGTATTTCTGTTGTGTACAACCCTTGCTCATGTACGATACTTAAGTTGTTTTTGTAAGTTTTACATTGTATTCAGCGCATACTGGTAACGTTAATCAGGAAGCGGCTTCGCCTTTGTGAGGATTTAGCAATCGAGCGCGCTGATTGGTTAAAAGTCAGCTGATCAAGATTTTAGCGTGGTTTTGAGGTGCGCGATTTGGGAAACTTGTCAGACCAGGGGACTGATGCAGGACGACCAAGACTGATTCAGGAGACCGAGAGACTGACGACGACTGACACCGTGTTACGTGATGGATAGGCGAGTAGAAAGCGACAAGAGAAGACAATTTCGACAAATGGACAGATAATATTACTTTTGTATGTTTTTCTGGAGGAGTAAGACAAGAGTTTGGAAGAGATGGAGATTATTGTGACAATACTTTCGTGTGTAAAAGACCGAGCAAAATTGACAGCAGCGAATGGACGATACAAATTACCAAGTTTCACAAGTTTAATATTGACGACATTTTACTTCCTAGTATGCTGAGAAATGGAGAAAAAAATTTTCCTTTATATTTGAGTGGATATTATCGCCTGGATTGGAGTTACATCTTCAATGCAGCTCATGATCCACGCAATGGACATTTCGCAATTAAAAAGCTGGCCAGCAAAATGTCGGATTTTAATTACTTCGAAAGTGCACTGCGCGACAACGGCAGACAAGCAAGATCGACAGGCGATGGCATCACAGATATTGGAACACGGACATTGGACATTGTGTGTATAATTTTAATGTGAGTTTGTGATTTCATGATTTTGATATGCATACGGTATTTAAATGTAAACAAACAATTTGTGCTTCTTGAGGGGGATGAGTGAAACAAAATGTTTGCCAAATTGGGATGTGTTTTGAGCAATGTTTTGGCTTGTATTTGTTTTGGACATTGTTTTGACGAGTATTAATGTCTGAAATTGGGTCAGAGTTCAAGTTCAGGTCATTGTTTGGCATGGATTGGGACAAAACCTTGTGGAGAGTAAATTGGGTTAAAATATTATGTTTTTGCAGAACAAGCAGCACAGATGATTGCAAATAATAGTCATGACATTTCGTGTACAGAAAGTTGAACTTTGTGTAAAGATTTTAAGCTATTTCATCATGTTGATTGACATTTTGTAGCAAAAGTATGGTGCGCCAAAAGTGAAAAGCGTCATAATTGCGGTTGTGAGCATGGTCCAGTTATTGTGCATTTTGCGTAAAAGTAGGCGAGGTTGAAATAATGTGTGACTTTAAACAACATGTAGTTGCATAATTTACCAGATTTGTGCATGCTGATTGCGTAATCATGTTTTTTGTTTAGGCTAATGCTCTGTGTATATTAAAGTATGTAGTGCACCATTTGAATGAAAATTTGCATAATCTATCAGTTTTATATATTTGATATGTGATGGTGTCATATTTAGGCCTTCTCTTACCTTAACTGGTTGTGGTGGCGACTCTTGTGCTTCTGCATCTCTCTTGCTTTAATTAGTTGGATAGTACAGTAACATTGTCAACTTCAGGTCTTCTTGCTTTCACTAGCCGGTAGTTACCTTTTACGCCCAGTAAAGCACTCCCTGCTTTAGTTAGTTAGGAATTGTTAAAACACTAATATCCGGTCCAATTGTATTTCTGTGTGCATTTTGTAAATTAAAGTCCTTGGTTTATGTAAAATGCTCAATTTGTGAAATGTATAATAAGCTGTTTTTATCAAGATGTGTATTTCTAAACAAAGTATGGCAAGCCATTGTTGACAAAATTAGCATTGAAAATGATTGATTATTGGTGTGTGACAAAAATAGAACTTTTGTAATGTGATAAATATGATGCAGCCATTGTTGAAACCTTGTACTTGTGTTGTAGACTGTCAAGTTGAGTATTGGATAAAATTACACGGGATTTGTGTACCAACTCAAAAATGTGTGTTATTGAGTAAACAGGTTGTATTTCATTAAAGACACGCAAAAGACAGAAGAAACCCGAAGTAGAAATATTAGTGACACTGACGAGTGGCTACGGCGTATTACTGCTATACCGGAAGTTTCACTGACTTCTATTTAAGGCCATGCAGACTCCTCGTGTACTTTGAAGTCTGTGGTGGCCCTAATGTTTCATTGTATAAAAAGCTTGTTTTTATATAAAAGATTGTCTTTCAAGTGGAAATCTGCGCAGTGGTGCAGAATGTGTTGATGTGGCTCCCAGCACTCAGCTCCCGAAGGTTGTGCGCAACATAGATTTCCATGAGGACATTCGTATTTAAATGTGTATTCAGTGTGTAGGCGTAATATGGTTTCAAAAAGAATGCTTGCAGTGTGCATTCATAAATTCATTTTTGTGAAATAATTGTAAACTGTAATATTAATATTGGCAATTGCGCTTTTGTGATTTATGCATTAAGGAGTTGCAGATTAGGCGAGTTGTGAGAGAGCTTTTGTGAGAGTTTAGGCCGTATAAAATTAATGTTTTGGTTCTCGTCCAGAGGATTTTCATGAATTGATGAGGGAGGGAGGTGTTTTTTTTTTTTTTTTTTTTCCAATGTAAAATTAGCATTGTCAGTAGTTTTCGGTCTTCTCCAACAGTGCTCGAGGAAACGATGAGGCCCTTTTTTTTTTTTTTTTTTTCAAATGTGAGATTCTGAGGATAAACCCCTAGAGTACCACAAAAAGACTTGGAAGTGATGCTTGTTCTCTAATAAACTTATTTATATGTATGAAGATTTCATAAATCATTCCAAAGTCTAAAAAATTGAAAAATCTAAAAAAAAAAAAAAAAATCTGACAAGTCCCAGAAATTGAGGAGGGAGGGGACGAGAACCAAAATATTAATTTTACACGGCCTTAGGGACGCGAAGGTTTGAGGCGCTTAAATTGCGAGTTAACATTTGTGTACAATGTTAGAGTTGTGTATTGCTCAGGATTGTGTGAGATTAAAATAGTTGGAGAATTGGCGAGTTCATGGCAAAAAGGTGCTCAGGTGATACCAGTAGAAAGAAATAGCGTACAGTTGTAATGGACAAATTGGATTCAGGATTAAGGTAAAAATTAATGGTTGTGAGGTTTGGCATTTCAAATAGTTTGTGCATGAAGTTAATAGTGCAGTGACCTTTGTTTATGTATTTACTTGTGTCAGGTGCTTTGATGAATCTAAAAAAAGGTACCATGTATTGTAACTTGTCATTGTGTAGGATGCTTTGATGAACCATAAAAAAGTATTCTTTGTAATGTAAACTGTGAAGCCTTATGTAAAATGATGTAATGTGTTAAACAACATTAAGCATGGTAGGCCATTTGTGTCATAACATAGATAAAAACACACTGTTGCTAATTGTTTAATTAAACAGTTGTGCATTGTAAACTAAATCATTCCTTTCAGCCAGGTATGGTAAGCCATTTGTGACATAAACTGTTATTCATGTAGTAGATTGCATTTTGTAGAGTAAGAACTTTTAATAAACTTGTTAACAAATAATAATATGCATTGTTTATTGTGTTTTTAAGCCTGACCGGGATTCCGTCGACGGATACCTCGGTGTGTTCTGCCACACCAACTTACCCTGATGGTGGCAATATTTCTGTTCGCATAAATCTGCGCTTTTAGAAACCAGCCTTCGCTATTTTATTATTTTCTCTTAAAAGGAGGGGTGGCGCTGCTCCAAATATTGTGGCAAATCCGCTCGGCCATTCAACAAATAGGGTCAGCCATGCGACCACAACACCCTGCATTCCTTTCACATGTGTTTTGTTTGTGGATAAATTTGGCTATAATCAACAAAATCTGGTGCATGACTTAATTTCAGTTCAGATTGACACCAAACATGTTCAAATTGTTAACATTTTGATAAAAATATAATATTTTCTGAAATAATGTTTGGCATCTTTTCCTCCTATCAACAATAATTTAGTTGTTGGTAGTATCACAGATCGTAGTATCATCACAGATCGTAGTATTCTTGCAGACCTGCAAGACCACTGGCATAGCGTGATATGTTTGGTTGTGATCACGTTAATAATATATCTAATATTGTATATAGAATTAAAATCTTAGTATGGACCATGTGGGAGTCAGTAAATCTCATATCCTTTATCGTTTTATGGATAAAAAAGGACTCAAAATGTTACTGATAAAATAATCGATATCTTAAACATCAGTTTTGTCTTTTCAACAGGAAAAATCCCATGCAAAATAAAGTTTTTGGGCATAGTTATGACATGGGCATAATTTATACACGTAGGCTATAATATTGAACAAACATACCCCCATTTGACTTGTACTTATAGATAGGAAGGTAAATAAATAAATTATTGCATTATTTTATTAATTTAATAATTTATTTATTCATTAATTAAAAATGACCTTGGTCCAACAAGATTTAAGCAAAACATCTTATAATAGAACATTCATGCGATTCGGCTGGTTAAAAGTAGCCTCAAAATGTAATTGAACCAAATGATACTTTTAACATTAATTTTGTCTTTTCAATTAAAAAAAACGGTTTTGAAATAAACATGATAAAGTTTTTCCTATTTTTCTATGACTTATATTATAAAAATACAACAAGCATAATCAATGTAGGCATGAATCTGACAAGCTTGTACATAGACAATTGAATGGTCTATGGTTTATATTAGGTCTAACGATCTTTTGTCATGTTTGTTTTAAAATAATGTTCCTACATTGCTCTCTTTCCTTTTGAAATAATGCTCGAGGGGCACCTAACTAAATGGCCATACGGATATATAAGAGAAACCCCAGCTTTTGGACAGCGCAGTTCCCACAGACCCCTGAATTAAAAAAAACCCAGCGCGCTGAAAGACCCTTAATTTCAGCTCTAAAAGATCCCTTAATTGATCTAATGCGATCAGTTATAGCTATTTATAAACTAGAAAAAAGTCAAAGTGTACTTCTTAAACATGTTTAATACTATTAAACATTGATAAAAGATAGAAAATACAATTTAACATTAATACTATATTAAACATTAGTAAAAGACAAAAAATGAAAAGACAGAAAAGTTTGGAGTTATAAATTAGAGAGTTGACAGAAACTTTTAGGATAGGAGTTTATGTTTGGTTTGTTGTTGAAGGGTGCATGTCACATTATTGATGACCTTTTGGACTGTCATGAAATATCCCAGCAAACACAAAAACGTTTTAAATAAGTTATATTTTGGCTTTTGGTTTAGGTAAAAACGTTTTAATAACATTAAAATGTCGGGTTATATAAAGGTCATGATAACGTTTAAAAACGTTTTGTATGAAAACACACTACAACAATATTTTTAAATGATTTCAAAAAATGTTATTGTAAACTATTTTTACAAACATTTTTGCCAAATATTGTGTCAATACTTATATAACATTATATTAAAATGTTTGAACCCAGCAAACACAGAAATGTTTTTAAAATGTTTTCTTCAAAACCTTTTAATAACATTTAAATTCGGGTTATACAAAAAAGGTCATGAAAACGTTTTTAAAACGTTATTGAAAATATTTTGGGCAATCATTTTTCGCAAAATATTTTTTCAACCCAAAATAACATTCTGTTTAGAATGTTTTGTATCAAGTTTTCAAGAATGTTTTTGGAATGTTATTAAAACGTTTTTATACCCTTTATATAACCCGACATTTAAACGTTTTCTGTAAAACATGTTTGTTTGCTGAGCAGTAGATTATCAAAAAATGTTTTTTAAGGTTATGAAAACGTTTTATACTCTTAATATACCCTTTATATAACCCGACATTTAAACGTTTCCTGACAACCTTTTATAACCTTTTGCGAATGATGTCGAAAACGTTTTGTGTTTGCTGGGATGGCAGATGAAATCGCGAAAAATGTCATAGATTGTCGTGAAACTTTACTTCATGTTATTTACAATCGGAGCGCCCACAATCTAAAGTCATGTCAAGGTCATGTGGTTAATTGAGCATTTCATGAAATGTGGTGGATGTGATCACCATGAAGCGCCAAACATATTCAAGGTCATGTCAAGGTCATCTGAGGTCTGCTGATGGCGACGGTAATGAAACTTGGTGGATGTTATCATCTTTCAGTGGGGAACATTTTCCAGGTTATCTGAGGTCAACTGAATATTGATTGTCGGATTGTCACGGAACTTGCTTGGATTGATATGCATGGAGATTTTTGTTATACAATTCTGAATTAGATATGCTTAGCACACATTTTAAGAGTAAATTTGTATTTTCTATATCCTTGGTGGTATTTACCAATAAATACCCATATGTCCAATCCGGAAATTAATTTACACATAAAACAAATTACCAGCATATCATGGACTATCAATGCAAATTATGAAACATGGTCTTCATCCGTGGCATTGTCTTTTTAAAGACATTTCTTGCTGTCTTTAATAATGCATAGCTTTCGGCTTTAAGGGTAGACGAGGTATTGTTGGTCGAAGCAACCTAAAATCGATTTTCATTATCTAGATCAATATATTATTGAAAATTAACACCTTGATGTTTTGCAAAAGTTCATTCTACAAATCATATACTATACGACTCAAGAAACGGTTTCCTCATTTTTTTATATTTTGGTCCATTTCCGATTTTAGGCATCATTTTGTGCAAATAGGCGTTTGTGAATTTTAAAAAGTTCAATTTGATGCCTTATATGGTCAATATCTAATAAGGCCAATATCAAAAGAATTAAAAAACCGTTTTTGGAATGGAGCCTCAAGATTGAGCTAAAAAACAAAATAAAATATTTTGGAAAGAGTGTTTTTGTTATGATGTACCTAACAAATATTGCCAAAAACTCACTTTTTTGTAATTTTCTTCATAATTGTTGTTTTTACCCCAAATCTGTATTTATATTAAGATTTATTGATGTATTGCCTTCTTAAAAATGTATACTTTTATATGTCTTACGCGAATAATTACAAAGTTATTGCACTTTTAGTACATGCATGTCTGAGAGTACACAGCCTCCTTAATTAAACTCGTGCAAAGCAGGCTATGATAGCACATCCATGACACTAATCATGCTAATAAAAGTGCAGTTCAGGAATTTTCTCTTATAGGCTGGTTACAACCACAAGTGATTTTGTTTTATCTATAGCTCCACAGAGCTGCAGTCCCGGCAAAATGAAAACCGTATATCCTTTTTTCAGACAAAATCCCATTCTCATGGATTCTCAGACCCATCCTTAACCGATTCCTTCCCTTTCGCTCTTTTCGTTGAAAAGAACTTCTTTTTGCGTTTGCCCTCTGCTTTTTCACTGTTGGATGCCCCGGATCTTGCTTCTTTTTCGTCCTCGTGGTTGTCGATATGGTAACGAAGAAAAGCCATGCATCCCAGTTTTCCTTGCTGAAAAATAACAACAGCGAATTATTGAACTAATTAGTATGATACAACACTGAACTTGTTCCCAAAACAATTTTGAGTAGAGGTGTTTTGGAAAAAATGTATCTTCAATACAAACGGTCATTTTTAATATTGTGGACGGCTGTTCCTCCTAGCTACATATACTTTAAGTACATATCATTAGATTGGTAAAGTTTAGTTCGAGGATTGTTAAATATCAAAAATAATTTTCCTAATTAAAAAAAAAATCAAAATTATTTTATCATCAGGACATTCCTCGTATTCCGAATGCAATTTGGTGCGTCTGATGTGCTCTCAGGCCCCATAAAAATACTGTGCAAAGGTGGATGGGTGGGTGACCCCTTAAGAATATGACGATACAAATTTCAGAAATCAAAACTATTTGATATCAGAAGATCATTCCTCCTCGCATTTAGAATAGAATGCAATTTGATGTGTCTGGTCTTCTCTCAGGCTCCACAAAAATACTGTGCAAAGGTGTGAGCGACCCCTTAATAGTATGACTTTAAATAACGTTATTGCAAATAGTCTTAGGTTTTGTCGTATCAAACAAATGCAGTGTTGAATAAACGGAAAGTGTCAGCATGAGTTTATCACATTGACAACGTGGTTATCGAGTTCTGTTACATCACTATTTTACCCACCTGTCGTAGGAATTCTTTGTCCGCATTTTCCATGTTGAAATCAAGAGTGTCTAAGTATGCGGTATCTATTCCAACCGTTCTTTCAAGGTCCTCTCCTGTAATATTTAATAGTAAGATTTAAAAGAGCATTCGTGATCCACAACCGCATCACCCCACTTTTCTCAAAAAAAGTTGAGATTTTTATATCACTGGAAACCTCTGGCTACATAATGTTTATGTACAAAATATTTCTTGCAGATTCATTCGTTTAGCAAAGATATCGTGAAATTTGAATTTCGTTCTGGTGCACCAGAACGAAATTACAACGCATTGTCTATGGAGCAGTGTAATACACATAATCATGCATAACTTGCGAACGCAAAATCGGAATCAACTGAAATTTTGGGAATAGGGTTTTTTCGTGGATATCTAATGAAAAATGACATAAATAGAGGATGCTAGGATCACGAAATACTCCTTTAAGCTATATGAAGAGTTTATTTCCAAACCATGTTAAGTCCATAAACACAAAAAAAAAATTGTCTGCTTTACTTTGCTATAGGGTTGTGATATTGCTATAGGGTTGTGATGCTATAGGTATTAAAATTTCATTTGGACGCACTGAACAGTGGATGGACGCACAGTAAAAATACTGTGTGAGGCCTTTGATTCCCAAATGAGAACAATACTCTACATATTGTTAACCAGTATTGTGGTAAATATTTGCTTGTTGATGGTACAACTCATTGTTGCTAATGTCAAACTTGTCAAAGTATAAATTGTGATTGTATCACACAAGTAAATGAGAAAATAGTGGTTGTGGACTTAACACGGTTTGAAAATAAGCTCTTCATATATTATGTAAGCTGTTATATAAATCGGCGTGATTGCCACATACCGACAAATCGCAGATAACTAGAAACGGTCCCTTTGTCACGATATTTTAAAGGACTCGTGGGGTAACACCTTTAATAGCTATGGAATCCAATAATGAGCACAAAGTGTTGGTTTATTTTGTTTGTTTTGTTTTTTATTTGTATGGGGTATATAGCCCCCGGTGTAGTCTAAGTAGTCACTCCAACCCTATCTAGCCTATCTTTATTGATTTTTTTTGTAATTTCTGCATTACAAAAACGTTCGAGTAAATGTATATCTTTGATATTTGAATTCTTCTACACGCTCGCTATGAAATTATCAATGCAATTTTCGCCAAAGCTCACTGCCATTCGCAACAGTTTAAAAGAGTTGCTAAACTTTAAAGACCTTTGCCTTTCATTTTAAAGGAGTATTTCGTGATCCTAGCATCCTCTTTTTATGACATTTTTCAGTACATAACCACGAAAAAAGCATATTCCCAAAATTTCAGTTGATTCCGATATTGCGTTTGCGAGTTATGCATGATTTATGTGTATACTGTATTACACTGCTCCATAGACAATACGTTGTAATTTCGTTCTGGTGCACCAGAACGAAATTCAAATTTCACGATATCTTTGCTAAACGAATTAATCTGCAAGAAATATTTTGTACATAAACATTATGTAGCCAGAGGTTTCCAGTGATATAAAAATCTCAACTTTTTTGAGAAAAGTGGGGGATGAGGCTGTGGATCACGAAGTGCCCCTTTAAGACAGGATAATTATCGAAGAGAGACATTACTAGCGATATGTTGGCCTACATACCCGCATGAAAATTCGTTTCATGTTCAGTAACAACGTTTCAACGATAGCATCAAAGAAACCGGCTATGTCGTTAACTTTCCTACTCTCAAATCCCCGGAACATCTTGCGGACTGCCCATCCTTGCTTTTCAGCAAATTGGGTCAATTCACTTACAGAAATCTAAATAAAAGAATAAAATATTTCACAACCATGCTAGTTATATCTAATTGATGATAGGGTACGTGACATATTTTTTACAAAAGAAAATCAATTAAATTAAAAGAGGCGAAAGAAAGAAAGAGGGTAAAGAAAGAAAGAAAGAAAGAAAGAGGGTAAAGAAAGAAAGAAAGAAAGAAAGAAAGAAAGAAAGAAAGAAAGAAAGAAAGAAAGAAAGAAAGAAAGAAAGAAAGAAAAGAAAGAAAGAAAGAAAGAAAGAAAGAAAGAAAGAAAGAAAGAAAGAAAGAAAGAAAGAAAGAAAGAAAGAAAGAAGGATATTTCCTACCTGTCCATCTCCATTTTGATCCAATGAGTCAAACAATTCATCCACTGATTTGTCTTTTCCAAATAGCAATTCTTTCTGCTCATCTGTGAAGCTTGATCCAGCCTGCAAAGTTAAAATAATATATTCTGGAAAGAGTCAAGCAATACTTGGGGATGATGAGGAGGAACTTCCATGTTGACGATTACGGGGTCGTTATATTTTTTCCAGGGAAATTCTTCGACATGCATGGCCCCATATTAGCCTCATATTATGTTGGAAATGGCCCGTGGCCTCGCCACTGGTTCTAAATATTATCTATATAAGGTCAAAAAATTGTTTGATTGGTGTTTTTTTTTATCATATTTTTTTTTAATCTTAAACAGGGTCGAGCCTATATTTAGGGTAGGTCGGGTTTCGCCAATCAAACATTTTTTTAAGCCTAAACAAACCCTAATCCCAAATGGCAATTTTTGCTTGAAAAAACCAGAACTTACTAATATTTCGTCCATCGCATCGGAGGACTTCATCAGATCTGAGCATCTGATCCACTTACCCGGGAATCTGACTTCCGGTTGTGTGTATACCGGTATCTTTTCCAGTTTTCAAAAGTTGGTCATGTACAAGATTTAGGAATAGGAAATAAGTACCTTCCTCTCTATTCCTGATCTTTGTTCCCCTCTTTCTGATCTCTATTACTTCCCATACTTATACTCTGACATGATCCCTGTCATGTATCTTGGAGTCCTACCAACTGAGCAGATTTGATGAAGTCCTCCGATGAGATGGACGGAATATTAGTCAGTAAAAACTTACTGGTCATTGTCAAGCAAAAATTGCCATTTGATTTGAAGTACAAACCCGATGAATCTTTTCACTAAACCCTAATCTCTCTTTGTGGCAAGGTAATTTTTATTCAAGTTCCAACCACTTACATTGCTTAATGCTGCTTGTAGCTCCTCTCGTGAAATAGTACCGCTGTCATCCACATCATTCTCTTTCATTAGGTTAAGGAAGTCGGTCAACGCTTTCACGATATGTTCGTGTTTTTCTGCTGCATGTTGCTGCACCTCCTTTGCCTTCACACGCTCTCTGATATTAAAATAAATAGTTTGCAAACATTAATGCATAATGTACGAATTCGGCCAAATTTTAATTTTGTTATTCGTTGCCAAAAGGTATGACATAATATTATTAACAACTGTTACGAAGGTTTTTGATCATATTAAGACAAATAATGAGATAAAATGAAATAAAACGAAAGAAAACCACCAGTCCGCCGCTGTCTGCTTAACTGTGGAGCTGGGGGAAATTGGCAAATAATCGTTTAAAAGTAGAAATTCGAAAAAAATATAAGGGTGCCCTTGACAACAAATCACACATAGGCCATAATACCGGGCATAATACGGGTATGTGCGCTATTATGTCGGAGCCAAGACTTCTGCAGAGGCAGGGCAAATATCAAAGGGTGGCGCCCCCCCCCCCTCAATATTTTTCTTGCCCCCACTTTTGAGGCAAAACACCAAAAATCACGTAAATCTCCACTTTTTGCGGCAATTTTGCCCAAACTTTGTCGATTTTGCCCGCCCTGAAATTCACCCCCCCCCACCTCCCCGAAAAAAGTCCTGGCGCCACCACTGGGCAAACGTTGACGAAACGGTCAAAAATGGGCTAAAAAGTACTAGGGTCTAAAAATCTTAATTATATGCCACTATTCCAGAAAACAGCTATAAAAACGGATCTTTTTCACGTGTCTACGTTTCATCGTGAGTCACGTGACTAACTTTGCCGCTCCGCGCGGTCACGATCTCAGAGGAAGTTTTTGGATGTGGTGACGAAATGTTAAACGAAAGTCACTATTTGGTTTGTTTGTTTGTTTGTTTAAACGGTCGCTCCGTATGTTGAGATAACTGTTTAAAATAATCAATTTTATCCCTTATTTTTTATTTTTTTATTGCAGAACACAGATATAGTGGGACCTAGCAAATTGTATGATATAGCCTATTAGGCCGTGTAAAATTAATATTTTGGTTCTCGTCCCCTCCCTCCTCAATTTCTCGGATTTGTCAGATTTTTTTTTTTTTTTAGATTTTTCAATTTTTTTACACTTTTCATTTATTTATGAAATCTTCATACATATAAATAAGTTTATTAGAGAACAAGCATCACTTCCAAGTCTTTTTGTGGTACTCTAGGGGTTTATCCCTCAGAATCTCACATTTGAAAAAAAAAAAAAAAAAAAGGGCCTCATCGTTTCCTCGAGCACTGTTGGAGAAGACCGAAAACTACTGACAATACTAATTTTACATTGAAAAAAAAAAACAAAAAAAAACACCTCCCTCCCTCATCAATTCATGAAAATCCTCTGGACGAGAACCAAAACATTAATTTTATACGGCCTTAATGCGAAAATTTCAGAAACTAATTCAGAATGACGACAAAACGAAACAATATATAACAATTAAACTTACTTGGCAAATTTCGTATCTGGGAGCTCATTTTTGGTTGGCATGTATTTCGTTATACGTTCATTCAGTTGGACTTTAAACATCTCTTGCTCCGCTTCAGAGTACTTAAATGGTATGAAATAAGAAATAACAAAACAAATCATTTAACAACAATCTCTTGAGCCCTATAGATGAGTTTAACATTTAAATGGTCATCTTCCATTATAATTTGCACTTAAAATGAACCACTTTAGATCGAAATAATTTCATTTCACTTTGTAATTTCGATAAGTTCTCCCAAAATCCTATGTCTCGTATAAGTGAATTGCGTCATCGTCAATGCATATTGCGCACATCGCATTGCGTGGGTCGCTATGTTCACGTGATGACGTAGGCCTAGGTTTTTGTCACTAAATTTTGGTAATTCCCATAAAATTAATTGTCAATCATTACCAATAGCAAACCAAGAGTTCTGTGATTTGGTTCTTTGTCAAATTTGGCACTCATGTCCCAAGCTGCAGCGACGTCATTTAGATCCGGGGTTCTCCTCAGGAAATTATCCTCACATTTCATGGAGAGAAACCAACCTGCGATATAAGCATGGTAAGAATGAGTAAAGCCAAAGAACTGAAGAAGCAGAAGTTTTTTTTTTTTTAATTTAAAGCACTATCGGCAATTCGAATATTGTGCATTTTTGTAAGAAGTAGGCCTATAATTACATTGTTCTATTATATTTTAACATTTTTTCAGTTTAAATGACATTTAACGATTGGAATGGATATGTTTGTAGCTCTGGTTTATTTTGTTACTACCGGTATTTTCATTATCATTTTATCCCCTAAAAATTCTCCAATGCAAAGTTTAAAAATGGCTGCCATTGGATTTAACTCCTCTTTGGAACAAAAAAATATCTTTTATATTTATTATTTTCTTCTTCGCAAGTTGGAGGTTGCAGAGATATATTTGCATTTATTTTGTTAAAGATCACCAAAAAATTGTTACAATTATTCTAATGGTCTAATGTTATTAGATTGGCAAGGTTACTGTTCCTCTTATGAATATCTTGAAATAAATTTTACACAAAGCAGCCTTTTGGAACCAAACTCTTCATATCTGCCAATGCATCATCGGGCTTACCATCAAACACGTGTACAGGATAGTTGCACACCAAGCCGCCATCGCAGAATATTTCTTGAACGCCATGGAGGGTATATTTAACGGGTGCGATCACACCTAAAAGTGAGATATAAACAGAAATGCCATAAATGTTACGTTCAAATATATGGTAATCTTACAGAGAACAAAAATAGAATTTAAAAAAACAGGTATACATGACCTAATATATTCTTTTATAATAGCCCTTTATTTTGGAACCAGTGCTTTATCACTGATGAGGCTATATAATTTAAATAATGAGGTACACCGAAATGTTCCAGGTTAATATAAACGGTTCATTTGTCTCATTTATTTCATCTGCTTCGACGGTTTTATTTAAGCTTATTTTTCTGATGTCTACTGTATGTAGATGTAATAATAAATCAATCCGATGGTTTATTATCTATCTGCCGCTATAAGCCACGGGCGTAGCAAGCGGGTGGACATGGTGGACGATGCAAAAGCATGGGTTAGGGATGGGGCCCGCACTTTTCCTTGTCATTGCTCTTGCTATACGCACCTGCTATATACTTTTAATATTTGTAAATCTAGTAGGCCTATTCTGCTATCTACCGTAGATAGCATATAACATATTTACGCTTATAATAAGTATAATGTAATTCTGGTCTCTTCCGTAGATTGCATATAATATATGTATTACTCTTGTAATAATTATAGACTTATCTGATATTCTGCTATCCTCCGTATATATAGCATATATTTATTAAGCTTGTAATAATTATATATACGGTAGCATTCTTATATCTTCCGTAGATAAACATATATTTATTAATCTTGTAATAATTATATCTACTATTCTGCTATCTTGAGTAGATAACATATATTTATTAAGCTTGTAATAATTATATCTACTATTCTGCTATCTTCCGTAGATAACATATATTTATTAAGCTTGTAATAATTATATCTACTATTCTGCTATCTTCAGTAGATAACATATATTTATTACGCTTGTAATAATTATCTAATATTCTGCTATCTTCAGTAGATAACATATATTTACTAAGCTTGTAATAATTATATCTACTATTCTGCTATCTTCAGTAGATAACATATATTTATTAAGCTTGTAATAATTATATATATTCTGCTATCTTCAGTAGATAACATATATTTTAAGCTTGTAATAATTATATCTACTATTCTGCTATCTTCCGTAGATAACATATATTTATTAAGCTTGTAATAATTATATCTACTATTCTGCTATCTTCAGTAGATAACATATATTTATTAAGCTTGTAATAATTATATATCTACTATTCTGCTATCTTCCGTAGATAAACATATATTTATTAAGCTTGTAATAATTATATCTACTATTTTGCTATCTTCAGTAGAAAACATATATTTATTAAGCTTGTAATAATTATATCTACTATTCTACTATCTTCAGTAGATAACATATATTTATTAAGCTTGTGATAATTATATCTACTATTCTGCTATCTTCAGTAGATAACATATATTTATTAAGCTTGTAATAATTATATCTACTATTCTGCTATCTTCCTTAGATAACATTAATTTATTGAGCTTTTAATAATTATATCTAGTATTCTACTATCTTCCGTAGATAACACACATTTATTAATTTAAAACGTGTAATAATTATAGCTAGTAATAGTATTCTGATATCTTCCGCAGATAGCATACCGTATTTATCAAGCATATGATAATCATATCTAGTATTCTGCTATCTTCCGTAGATATAGCATATTTACTTAGCTTGTAATAATTATATCTATAGTATTCTGCTGTCTTCCGTAGATAGCATTTATTAAGCTTGTAATAATAATTTGTATCTAGTATTCCACTATCTTCCGTAGATAACATATTTATTAAGTTTGTAATAATATCCTTTTTTTCTACCAAAGATAACATAATTAATTTAAATATTTGAATATGTCGTGTATTTTTGTTTTGCTATGTGCGGTCATTATCTTGTTATGACTAAAAATCAATTATTCAGCTACAAGTTCCATCCAAAATATTAGCACCCGTTCCTTTTTATTGATAATGGATGAGTATGACACAGCAAAATTCAACATAAGATTCAAATAATTTGTAGTTGAATTTTTTGGTAACTATAGTCATAAAGTCAACTTTTGGACATTGCAAGAGTACCACAGTACGTGTTGCATTTTGAAAAGGCAGATTCACTATTTTGATACAGTCTGTATCTACCGTACATAGCATGTAATTATCAATTATATTTCAGCTATCTGTCGTCGAAAGCTCGTGATTTTTAAGTTATGTTTCTGGTATCCGCCGTATTAAACTCATAATCGCCTCTTAAAGGAGTATTTCGTGATCCTAGCATCTTCTTTTTTATGACATTTTTCAGTAGATACCTATGAAAAGCTTACTCCCAAAATTTCAGTTGATCTGATTTTGCGTTTGAGAGTTATGCATGATTATGTGTAATGTGTGTATTACACTACGATCATAGATCACTGTTGTAATTCCGCTCTGTTACGCCCAGGGCCGGATTTACATTTTTGGGGGCCCTGGGCCAGGCCAAAATTTGGAGGCACCCAAACGCACCGCGAGGAAGACATGTGCACTCAAGTGGCCACGATTTTATATTCTATTAAAAAAATTCAATATAACAGTCTTGACATGACAGTCTTGCAATTTTTGTACCCTATTTTGGCCCAAAACATGGTGTTTTTCTGCTAAAATGGAAGATGCACAGGGCAATTTTGGGCCCCTGGGCCCGGGCCCATCTGACCCTATGGTAAATCCGGCCCTGTACGCCAGAACGAAATTCAAACTTTGACGATATTTTTGCTGAACGAATTAATCTGCAGGAAATTATTTGTACATACACATTATGAAGCCAGAAGATTCCAAAGGTATAAAAATTTCAACTTTTTTGAGAAAAATGGGGGGATGAGGGGCTGTGGATCACAAAATGCCCTTTTAATTGTTTTGCTGTCTATTGTGGATCGCTTTTAATTTTAACATTAGTTTTTTTATTGTTTGTTTGTTTGGTTTGTTGTTTGTTTATTTATTTTTATTATTTTTGATTTTGCAATTTACCTTAAGAAGTAATTAAACATTTTGCTAGGCAAATCCAATAAAAAGAAACTCACTTCTTTAGCTTTCGCCATCTGGTCTGATGGCTTGATCACAAGTGTCTTGGTCCACTGCTTTTCCCGCGAAACGGCTTGTTGACATTTCCCGGAAGTGATGTTGTTTTTGTTTTGAGCAGTGGATCGTATACGTGATCGAGAGAGACGATACCTTCGTCGCGGTTGATTGCTTTGGCCCCCTTTTTGCGGATTTGAA
The DNA here is from genome assembly GCF_039555335.1 of Amphiura filiformis. Lineage (NCBI taxonomy): Eukaryota > Metazoa > Echinodermata > Ophiuroidea > Amphilepidida > Amphiuridae > Amphiura > Amphiura filiformis. Next base: position 10,366,447 of record NC_092629.1, read on the forward strand.
TGGCTTCCCTTATTCTTCTGGTGAATGCGTTTGAGTCCCTGGAGAAGATATGTTGATGATGTGTTGGAGATCATACAGAAGGATAGCACTCAAAAGCTCACTGACCATTTAAATTCCGTTGACCCGACTGGGAATATTAAATTCACATTTGAAGAGGAGGATCAGGGTAAAATCCCTTTTCTGGACACATTAATCGTCCGCAAAGAAGACGGGTCCTTGAAGCTGCTGGTTTATCGAAAGAAAACGCATACGGACCAGTATCTGAATTTTCAGTCGCAGCACCCCTTCACCAAAAACTTGGGGTCATCCGGACTCTTATGGATAGGATGGATAACATCGTGACAGAGGAAGAAGACAAGAAAGAGGAGGAAATAAAGATCAGAACAGCGCTAGCAGAGTGTGGCTATCCAAAATGGTCTTTGGATAGAGTTAAACAGCAAATGAAGGACAAGCAACCGAAAGCGAGAGAGAAAAAGAAGGACGACACTCCATCAAAAGGAATGGTGGTCATACCCTACGGAAGGCGTGGCAGAGAGGCTGCAAAGAATTTTTAAAAAACATAACATCTCCACGGCGATGCGACCTACCAACACGCTAAAAAGCCTTTTAGTCCACCCTAAGGACAAGAAGGACATAGAGCAGACAAGTGACGTTGTCTACAATATCCCGTGTAAAGGGTGTGACAAGTCCTACGTAGGGGAGACAGGAAGACAGTTTGGGACAAGACTCAAAGAACACAAGAAAGACTCTGAAACAATAGCCGAAAGAAAATTCACAAGAGCAAACCGAAAAGAATCAACTTCTGAACAACACAAATCAGCCATTACTGACCACATCGCTCAGGAAAACCACGTCATTGAATGGGAAGGGGCAAAAGTACTTGACAGGGACTCAAACGCATTCACCAGAAGAATAAGGAAGCCATTCAAATCCGCAAAAGGGGGCCAAAGCAATCAACCGCGACGAAGGTATCGTCTCTCTCGATCACGTATACGATCCACTGCTCAAAACAAAAACAACATCACTTCCGGGAAATGTCAACAAGCCGTTTCGCGGGAAAAGCAGTGGACCAAGACACTTGTGATCAAGCCATCAGACCAGATGGCGAAAGCTAAAGTGAGTTTCTTTTTATTGGATTTGCCTAGCAAAATGTTTAATTATTTAATCTACAATCCTACAAAATGCATCTATTTACTTACCTTAAGAAGCTTTAAAATTTTTAATCATTTCATAATTAATGGTATGTTTTGTTTTCAGTCATATTCCCGTTGAGATCGTCCCTCAATGCGAAAGCAATCACTGCTCGCTGAAGGGTAATAATTATTTATTATCGATACACAAATAACACCATCTTACCAGGAATTGAACAGGACATGCGCACTGCAACTCTGATGGGCATATCCGGTGTCGTCTTGACATGACAATAGATGCAGTCCAATTGATTGACGTTGACAGCAACGACGCAAAGCTCACGTCCAGTTTTAGAGTAAAGCTGAAAGAGCACAAATAACATTGGTTTACTAAAATAAAAGTCATATCTGAAATTTAACAATTTAAATAAAAAGCATCGTTAAACGAGAGCTTTCAAAGTTATTTAGGCCATCAGGACTGACGAATTTTAACCGATACGAGACTATGGTATTTATTCTGCACAATAATTGGCCCTAAAAAGAACGTCTCTCGATCATTTTTCAAATTTGCCTTATTGTCCAAATGCAACGTAATCCTCCCAAACGGGTTATACGTGTATAACTATAGCCCTATTAACTTTTATTCTCCTATGTTGCTTTACTTACTTCGGCAAATGTTGCGTTCGGATCTCCAAGTTTCTCTGCCACAGCTTCTCCGAACCATTTGAGAAGTTTTTTGCCCGGATGCCATCCGTAGAGTTTTCTCATGTTCGGTAAAAGAGACGCAAAACCAAGACGAGCATCTAAAAATGCAAAAATTGTTACCTTTAATATACGAGTTGAGTCAGAAGACTCGGAGTGCCCGGCTCGAGTAACTATGCATATCTTTATGGTTAACTGAATCGAGTCATTTCGTGTTTGACACAGTGGCGTAGCGTCATAGGGGCACGGTGGGCACATTTATAAAAAAAAACATAGGAAAATTGCCGAAAAACGGCTTGTTTCCCACCCCACCCAATCAGATCCGGTGCTGCCTCCCCAATCATGGTCGATGGCACTCGGTGCCCCCCCCAATGTGATGACCCACGCTACGCCGCCACTGGTTTGACAAGTCCAGTTTCGATGACTCGTATTTGATCAGCTCGGCTAGTAGACCTACCGGTAACCTACTTGTATATACGTTAAGAGTGCTATTAGTTGACCTGTCTGGTCTTAATCATGTTTATTTTGTGTGTTAAAGACAGTAGACAAACTATAAGACTTGAATTAATAATTCGTGATACTTCTGGCGAGATGTCAGGAGAAAATTATCAAAATAAAATATATTGATATTAATCCGCTATGTTGTAAGGCCCGCCGATTACGATCTGATCAAACTATACATGTTTGCTCCATATTATGATAAACTGACACTGATCAGTCCAGTGACAGATGGAAACCTCGTTAAAACGCAAAGATTCTCTACCCAGCAAACACAAAACGTTTTCGACATCATTCGCAAAAGGTTATAAAAGGTTGTCAGAAAACGTTTAAATGTCGGGTTATATAAAGGGTATATTAAGGGTATAAAACGTTTTCATCACATTAAAAATCATTTTTTAATAATCTACTGCTCAGCAAACAAAAATGTTTTACAGAAAACGTTTAAATGTCGGGTTATAAAAGGGTATAAAAACGTTTTAATAACATTCGAAAAACATTTTTGAAAACTTGATACAAAACATTCTAAACAGAATGTTATTTTGGGGTTGAAAAAATATTTTGCGAAAAATGCTTGCCCAAAATATTTGCAATAACGTATTAAAAACGTTTTCATGACCTTTATATAACCCGACATTTAAATGTTATTAAAACGTTTTGAAAAACACATTTAAGAACATTTCTCTGTTTGCTGGGTGCAAATATTTTTACATAATGTTATTTAAGTGTTGACAAAATATTTGGCAAAAAATGTTTGCAAAAATAGTTTACAATAACATTTTTGAAAAACATTTAAAATATATTGTTGTAGTGTGTTTTCATACAAAACGTTTTAAAACGTTATCATGACCTTTATATAACCCGACATTTTAATGTTATTAAAACGTTTTTATGTAAACCAAAAGCCAAAATATAACTTATTAAAAACATTTTTAAAACGTTTTTGTGTTTGCTGGGTAAGGCAGAAGTAGCGTAAATATTTCCTTTACAATTACTATACGAGCTTATATACGATTACCCACACTACCCCTGTGGAAGATTTGGGAAATATCTCATACAGGGGGAGTATGAATTTAAAATGGAATGACCATTAGCAGCTCCATTTGAAACTCACCCCGGGAACTCACCCTCCATCAGTGGAAGATTCAGGTTGAATCTTTCTCAGAGGGTGTATGAAATTGAAATGGAGCTGATTAATGTGTTCATTCCATTTAAAATTCATACTTCAGACGAATATTTCCAAAATCTTCCACAGGGGTAGTGTGGATTTTAAATGGAATAGCCCATTAATCTTACCAAAAGTCAATTTTGCCTGATCTCGCTCTATCCAGTTCTGGATCTCGTATGAGTTGTACCCAAGAGCCGCCCACATGGCAATGATAGCACCGGCACTAGACCCTGCAAAACGCTTGATGTTTGCCCATGCGTCTATCTCTTCAAGGACCTATTATAGGACAGAGGATAAAATAATCATAAAAATAAATCGTTTGTTTGTTGTTGTTTGTTTGTTTGTTTGTTGTTGTTTTTTTTTTGTTGTTTTTTGTTTTGTTTTGTTTTGTCTTGCCTTATTTTGTCTTGTTTTCTTTTGTTTTCTTGTTTGGGTTGGTCAAAAAATTATCATTATTATCATTATCATTATCATTATCATTATCATTATTATTATTATTATTATTATTATTATTATTATTATTATTAATTGTTTTTCAATCCTGTTTGGTCATAATATATGAAACACAATAGCTAAAATATCCCAATCCTTTAGGTATAATTCTAACTGACCAGCAAACACGAAACGTTTTCAAAAACATGCGCTTAAAGGTTAGAAAACGTTTCCAGACAACGTTTTAGTGTCGGGCTATAAAGTTTGTATACGTTATAATATTATAACATTCAAAAATATTTTTGAAACTTGCCCTTTATTAATCAGAGAACTTTTCAGTAATGTACCAATTCAGCGTGAAATGATTTGATATGACGTATTATGATTCAAGGATTTCATTTTCGGAGAACGCTACCTTAAATAATGGTGACCCTGTTATTTACCAGTGCCTTTGTTGCATGCTTTCTGTGTCAAGGTACGGTAATTTTTTTTTGTCAACATTTTTGAATAAGGCTTGTACGTAACCCGCGGCACTGGCAAATAACTATGGTGGCCATTCAAAATGATTAATGCCACATCAACGTCTTGCATCCAAGCTAACTTACTATGGCATAAGAGGAAAGACACTCAATTGGATCCAGGATTTCCTGGGGGGACGTGAGCAATGTGTCACCATCAATGGCACCCACTCCAAGTGGTCACCGGTAATTTCAGGAGTTCCACAAGGCTCAGTCCTAGGTCCAACCCTCTTTCTTCTGTACATTAATGACATCGTAACCAACATCAACTCAACTCTCCGTCTATTCGCGGATGACAGTATCCTGTATCGTGAAATCCAGAGCACTGAAGACCAAGACACTCTCCAAGATGATTTGAACAAAGTCTTCCAGTGGGCTGACCAGTGGCAGATGAGCTTTAACGCTACTAAATGCGAGACTCTTACCATCACCCGCAAGACCAAACCACTGAATCACATCTATCAGGTGGACGGCCACAGCATTGTTAAAAGTCATCGAAGCACAAATATCTTGGTGTCACAATTAACAAACATCTTGACTGGAAGGATCACGTCCTAAACATCACATCTAGTGCCCGTAGCCCCGTAGCACCCTTGGTGTATTGCGACGGAACTCGTCATCTTGCCCGACACACGTTAAGACCAAGGCTTACCAGGCTCTAGTGCGACCAAAAATGGAATTTGCTTCAGCTGCATGGAACCCGTATTCTTGTGAGCAGGTGCAATGCTTTGGAGTCTGTACAGCGTCAAGCTGCTAGGTTTGTTTGTAACAATTACGAGCGAACCGCAAGTGTGACTAGTATGCTACAACGCCTCGAATGGGATTCCCTTGCCACCAGACGACTACTCAACCAGGGCACCATGTTTTTCAAAATCCACCATGGACTTGTGAACATCCCCTTCCCGACTGTAGTTATACCATCACTTCGTCTGGGAAGAGCAACCAACACCCTGAGTTACCAACCCATCCAGTCGAGAGTAAACACATACAGATACTCCTTCTTTGTTCGCACCATCCCAATCTGGAACAGACTACCACAACCAGTCATTGCAGCAACAACAGTCGGCCAATTCCAGACCCTGGCACTACCAGCCCTCAGGGATATGGCTACTACACCAACCCACCAATCCTTGTAACCTGCCGGTCTTCGGTTTTTACTTGCACGTTGTAAATTTATGAGCACCTTCTGCCACGTATGCACAGCACAATCCTCCTAGGACAAGCCTAGCTTACTGAAGGAGTGAATTAACTCAAGACTCAAGAAAACTATATATCGATAGGCCTACGTATAAAATTAGGCCTACAGTTTTTAGGAACTTAAGCGACGCGTAGGGTTGTTAGCCCTTTTTCAGCATTGCTGTCACTCGAAGACCTCATATTGAAGTAAGCGATACGGGGAGGGGGCACACTGCGGAAAAACACGACATTAATATGTGTTAATTAGGCCTAATGTTCTGTTCACGCATGTTACGTCAGGTTTACGTCAGTGAATCCCCGCCTCATTGTTGAACCGGCCGAAATAACTTTTAGGGCCTGTTATTGGGACGAATACAAAAATTTGCAATGTTGATGCGTAACATTGGCAAACTATATAGGCCCTACCTATAGGTAAATTTTGAACACTGAAATAGGCTATTAAAATGAGAAGCACATCGCATATGAGGGTAGGCCTACAGTTTTAGATTGCCGGTTCTTTTTTTACCCGGCACCGGAACCGTCTGGATGTAGGCTTAGAAGTAGGCTTACTTAGACTATTATAGGCCTATGCCATACGGTATAAAATAGGCCTATACCGTATTACGAGATTGATTGAACAAAACTAATATTATTAAAGCCATGCACTGCAAAACAAATCTGCTTTGTCAATTATTGTTATTACAAGAGTTCTTACCCTAATTGCGCCAATATATGCATTCCCCTTACTCCCTCCGCCTTCAAAAGCGATGTTTTCGAACGGAAAATCATAATTGGTGAATTCCTCTTTTTCCTCCTTGTTTAAGATTGGTTTTCTTTCAACATGTTTGGTGTCCTTAAGTTTGGTTTTATTTTTCTTCGACATGATGACAGCTTGTAGCCACTAGCCAAACACGGTGACCATAGACTAGAAATAAAATCTATCATGCAAGTTTGGAAAGCTCGAAGATCGCCAAAATAGGCCTTTGCTATTAAGACTTAATTTTGTGCGCGCTATATGCGCTACTCAGTGCTTTGCTAGTCACCACCCTTGGTATAAAATTGTGTCATAATCAAGTTGTAGTTTATTTTCTATTCAATTTGGCCAAGTACAAATTTAAATTGCTTTATATCTATTAGTATTTTCTGAACCGTAACAAATATTTTAAAGGTCCGTTTGTATTTTTTAGGTGTGAAGCGCTGAACCAACGCGATAATAACGATATGAAAGCCAGTGACCCATGGGCTCAAATAGCCTTAAAGTAAAGCCTCAATATACGAATTCGGTTAAATTTTAATTCTGTTATTCTTTGCTAAATACTATAAAATATCATTGGTAGGCCTAACAACTGACAGGAAACTGGTCATTTGAAGCCAAAGTAATGAGGACGGTAAAATGAATGAAAGCTCACTTACTATTAGCCGCGTACGTAACTTTTAATTCAAGCTTGCTCTGTTGTCTGAAAAAACAATGCATTTTTGGCAGTTAGGTGTAAGTCAGGACATGTGTAGACATTACAAATATGCCAAAATAGCAAAAATAATATAAAAAAATAAAAATAACTTGACCAAACTCAAAATATCGTGGGTTTATACATTTAATGGCTTTAACACAAAATGGTGTATCCTTGGTATAAGACATTCATGAGTTAAAATATTGTATTGACTGATCCATTGTGGAAATAAGCAGTAGGGGAGAGCGGGGAGTGTTTGCCCTATTTTTTCTGACCAGCCTAGCGATGTCAATTTTAAGGTTATTAGCCCATGTGAAAGCAAATTGGCGAACTTGCCCCATGTTTGGGCAGGTTTGCCCATAAGGAGAGGTAAGTTCACCCAAAATCAAAACAAGGTTAAAACATTGCATAACAAAATAGCATATTCAACATTTAGCAAGAGTATAGGGCATTCATTATCTTCTGAGGAGTTACTAAATTTATTGCAGAGGTATCGGGGTCAGGGTAAAATGTAGAGGTCTAAAGTGAACTTAAATGTATATTTTACAACTTCGGGGGGATTAGGACATGGTGGTATGAGTAATACTGTCAATATACTGATACAACATAACTTTTTTTTAAAAAACATGCTTGTCAGTAGTTTTTCCTTGTTTAATGGTAGGCCTATATTATCAATATTTTGCATAATACGCTGATGGGGCAGGTCCGCCCACAAGTCCGCCCGGGGAAAATATAGGGCGAATATGCCTCATCCTGAAAGGGGCGAACGTGCCCCTTGTGCACATCTTTGTATTTTCCTCATTTTTAGCTCAGGGTATGCAAAATACAAATCGAATGCCGAGTTTATAACTGCGTTAAATCTTTGACAAATCCCATGTTTCTAATACATATTTTCATTAAAACCATCTGTATTTATGTATTGATGATAGGCCTAATAGGCCTACAACATTATTATTAATGCAAGACAAATTTACGTTTTGGTGTATTTTTTTGTTTGTTTTGGCTGCAGTTCGACGAACACGTTCCTATATGTCGCGTAGCTAATATGAGAAGTTTTATATAATGACATATATCACCTAATTTTGCCATCACCAAATTCCTCGATAGCCGTAGTGCTGAGAATCAAGGGCGAACCTGCCCCTAGGGGCTGGGCGAACACACCCCGCTCTCCCCTACACGATGATAAACCCACACAATCCGGGACATTGACAAATTAGTGTGGCGGGACGGCCGATTGCCGAGAGCAGCACGAACGTCTCAATGTGTTTTTAAATAGAAACCTGTTTGGTCGGCAGCTTTGAATGTGAAAGTCAGGTGGCCGGGTTGACACCAGTTCCCAAAATGGGAACACGAAAAGTTTTGTATTGAGACTAGGGTAAGTCGTGGGGGCAGAACCCCACCTTCCGATACCTTTTACAAGCAGGAGTGCATCTAATTAATATCACGTATGAGTTCTCTTTCTTTAACTTCAACAGTACTTTATTTCCAGACTACAACATACAACACTCAGTCACACCCCTATCCTATACTTTAGCTTCCTACCACTACCTCTGCAATACTACACAGCTAGCACCCTCTCTCATCTGACAGCAAGGATGATAATGAAAAGGAAAAATGTGTTAATACAATTTAACATGAAAGGCCTACAAAAATCTAAGTTATTTTGGTACTAAATGAAAAATTGGGCATAGTAGCCCGCTCAGCGCATGCTAATAGTAATGACACTTACGAACGCATGCAAGCATGTATTGGTAAAGTATCATCATAAAATCTATATACACATAATAAACAATATGATTCCAACAGCATGTGCACTAATCACGTACCTAATAAAAATAACATGACTCACCAAATAAAATCCTCTCTAGTTTATAAAATATAAACTCACCAAAATGTACTCTACTCAGGCATAACATCGCCCCACGCGATGTTACCCCATTACTCCGCAATCCTTTGGTATGTCTTTTAGGCATAAGATCGCCCCACGCGATATTACCCCTTTACTCCGCAATCCTTTGGTATCTCTTTAAGGCATAAGATCGCCCCACGCGATATTACCCCTTACTCCGCAATCCTCTGGTATGAATTTAAGGTATAAGATCGCCCCACGCGATATTACCCCTCACTCCGCAATCCTCTGGTATGACTTTAAGGTATAAGATCGCCCCACGCGATATTACCCCCTACTCCGCAATCTTCTGGTATGACTTTAAGGTATAAGATCGCCCCACGCGATATTACCCCTTACTCCGCAATCTTCTGGTATGACTTTAAGGTATAAGATCGCCCCACGCGATATTACCCCTTACTCCGCAATCCTCTGGTATGTCTTTAAGGTATAAGATCGCCCCACGCGATATTACCCCTTACTCCGAAATCTTCTGGTATGACTTTAAGGTATAAGATCGCCCCACGCGATATTACCCCTTACTCCGCAATCCTCTGGTATGACTTTAAGGTATAAGATCGCCCCACGCGATATTACCCCTTACTCCGCAATCCTCTGGTATGACTTTAAGGTATAAGATCGCCCCACGCGATATTACCCTTACTCCGCAATCCTCTGGTATGTCTTTAAGGTATAAGATCGCCCCACGCGATATTACCCCTTACTCCGCAATCTTCTGGTATGACTTTAAGGTATAAGATCGCCCCAAAAAAAAGTACCCCTTACTCCGCAATCCTCTGGTATGACTTTAAGGTATAAGATCGCCCCACGCGATATTACCCCTTACTCCGCAATCCTCTGGTATGTCTTTAAGGTATAAGATCGCCCCACGCGATATTACCCTTACTCCGCAATCTTCTGGTATGAATTTAAGGTATAAGATCGCCCCACGCGATATTACCCCTTACTCCGCAATCCTCTGGTATGAATTTAAGGTATAAGATCGCCCCACGCGATATTACCCCTTACTCCACAATCCTCTGGTATCTGAAAAGCAAACATCACGTGCACGGAGCCATAACACATTTCTGTTGGAATCAATAATAAAATAAATAATAATCAATATACCAAATCAACTCACCACATCTTTCCGTGAACGCTTAATATTCACATAAATATATATATGAATATTTAAATATACCTTTTCACACAAAGTCCTACATAAAATCCTAGGCCCTGTACCTCTATGATTTGAACAAATTGTAATTTCGTCACAAGACTACTTTTGGTTAAGGCCTATGTTTGTATATTAGAAAATAAGCATGAATAATGTCAAAGGTCAGGCAACATTGCAAACACATAATAATTTGTGGAAAGTGAGAGTATTATTTTCCAAACGAAAATAATACAACGCGACAATACAATGATCCCTATTTAATTATGCACAACATGCCACGTCTAAAATAATTAAATAAATCTAAGATCCGAAAATATAAAACGGGGAACCCCCGTATTGATGCAATTAGCACATGTACATTGTATGCACTCCCAGTAATGTACCCGTGCTGTACACGCACCTATGACCTCGAAGAAAGGTCATCCATCACCTTCGCACGTAAGCACCCACACAATGATGGAACCCATATTTAATTACAAATATAAAATAATTCACAACACCAAACTAATTCAGCTCTTTCTCACTTTCCACTTTACCTAGAAAGCTGAATTGCACACCATAGTAAGGGCAAAGGTATGCTGTCTGGTTTAGGACCTATGATGATAAAATACTAGAATGAGAAATCATGAATTTGGAGGTGCATTTGAAACCATGAACGACAAGAAATTTGGATGCAGCGCTATGCACACCGCTTACACGTGCGAAACAACATAGCCAAATCACCCAACTTACGTATGAAGAAAATCGTCCAAAACACATTTAAAAACTGATTCCACGATCTCAAAACCACCTCCACGCGTTCTATACACAATATTCTCACTTAATTTGGAACTCTTTAATTCCGAAAACATAATAATACTCTAAAAATAATAATTTTAAAAATACGACAAAGAAAAACTGTATATATTCACCTGACAGCAAGGATGAGAATGACATGCGGTCGCCCAGCCATACGGCGCGCTGGTTGGCTGACGGAGATAATTGATTGGATACGTACGGCGCGCTAATTGGCTGAACGGTTAATTGATTGGATACGTACGCTAATTGGCTGACAGAGATAATTGATTGACTGAAAATTACAAGAAATCCAATTTAAAGGGATACACGCGATTTGGGGATAGGAAAATGAAATGGGAATTACCTAAAAATAATATTATGTCTTGGCTTGATTTACCAATACCGTTTCACAGCCCCCCACCCACAATGTGCCGTCCCTGGCACATGGACGCAAAAAACAAAATAAACGGCATTGGTAAATGCTGCCTTATCTTAGTACTACACTACTCTACTCCTAACTAATGAAAATGGCCTAAGTCTTCAATCTTGCACTGCGGTCTTCATGGTTATCGTCTGTATCAGTCTGTCAGTTCTGACATCTGCGATGCTGGTTGTCCTTCATCAAAAACCACTCGAATGTCTAACTGCTACCATCTTCTGAAGTATGTACGTCATGGTCATGGGGAAATGGTTGGCTGATTTACGGCTAGAAAGGTATTGAAAGAAGAGACGGTTTGGTGGTAACCGTCACTCTACCCAGTTATCTCCATACTGCTGGAATGAAAGTCTGGTGGTCCCACCACGGTAGTATCCTGAAACACCGCGGCTATACATATAAGTTTGGAATAATCTAGTGCTCTGAACACTCCTCCTTGTGATTCATAACATTAAGAAACCACTTCAAATACCAAACGTCACTCGGAAAGAAAACAAAATACTAAAGGGGTACTGCAGAAGGTGTAGTACAAAGACGGCTAAGGCGGTGGAGGGAGCTTGTCCCCTCGCTCTGGTAAAGGACCAGCCTATCACCCTAACATGCGTGTACCACCAGAATTTCATAAGTTCCCCCGATACTCCTGCTACTCCGCTTCCCCGTCTTCCTTTCCTCCGTCTCTTCCCTGGTTCCCTGTCTATTCCCCTCCTCTATTCTCTTCATAAGTCATGGTCATGGGAGTTTGGTTGGTAAGCTCATCTCTACTTGATTGCATTGGTAATAGGACGGTTTGGACCTTCACTCCGAACCAGTGTCCTTGACTCTCCCAAGCTATCGTCCTCAAGGCGCTACCAAGGAGTCCGGTGACGTACAGACATCACCACCATCTATATTTGGCACACACATAGCATATAACTCCTGAAACTATCACTGACTCCCCGTTGTCCTGACAACATTTCTATAAGGAAATAAGTGTGACAAGTCCCAAAGTACAGTCTCCCTGTCTCGTCCGTAGAAAACACATCATCATTTGAAGAACCATGCACCCATATTAACTCATCCAGGGCTCACACACAGCCACAAAGATCACCGATGAAGACATCTCCCAAACTACTTCAACCGCACGTTTGATTTTACTTAAATATACAACAACCTCAACGCAACTTTAAAACACACTGAAAACTGCAACGAAACTTATTTACACTCCTCCACCTCTTGACTATTTGTAAGCTTGCTGACTTCTAGTTAGCTCCACTCCTTAGAGCCCTCACATGTACCAAAGGCCGCTGCTCATGTTCCACCACAGGCACCCCACACTTCCAAGGCTCCAAGTTCAGTCCGTCGCATACTGTCAGCCGTCCTGCACTGACAACCACTGGCCTACTAACCCTGTTCCTCTGTACACGAACAGCGCCTCCCGCTAGGTTAGCCATCACCATATAGGGCCCATCACCCCGCACCCAAACAAATTCTCCAGGCTTGACTCGAATACTTGGCTGCATTGGTCGTACACCGGCATCCACTCCACGTTGGTTATGAAAAGTCCCTGCAACTGCAACTCCTCGTCCCATCAGGTAATTCTGCACAGTATCAAACATCCCCACCCAATAATAATTCTTTCTCATCCGCGTCAACGTACCCCTCTTTGACCATAACTCATTCAGTACTTCCTCCTGCAGTCTCTCCGGCAACACAACCAACCACCTCACCGACCTGCCATCATCGCTCTCCCATCTCCTAACCAACACCCCCTCACTCACACTTAATATGTCCCACTGCCTCATATACGCCCGTGTCGCAGAAGAAAACCTCGCTACTACTCCCCACACTGGCTTCCTACCCTCCATTTTCCATCTTAACACAGGCCCAACAACTCCATCTCGTAATTGCATGTCCCTTATGCTCTCCAAAGTAACCCCTCTCACCCCTCTTTCTCCACTACAGCCCCCCTCCCAGTCCTGATCTACTCTCCTCACACTCCCTTTCGTCCTCCCAACTGTCTCCTTCCATAATCTCCCATCACCTCGTGCACCTCCTTCTCTACTACTGCCCCCCTCCCAGTCCTGATCTCTTCTCCACACACTTCCTTCCGACCTTCCTACTACCTCCTTCTTCCTTAGCCTCCTATCACCTCCCATGCTGCCCTGACTCTCTCCGACTACCTCAGTCGTGTCACTACTGACACTACTATCCCCCTCCACGGTCAACAGCCGAGACACACACTTTTGTCTCACATAAACTCCTGCTGACACTGACCCCCTTGGTTGTCTATCAGCTGTCTGAGGGGCCCGTGGACTTTTGGATTCTACCTTCTTTAAGGCAGTATCCGCATCATCCTCTCAACTACTTTCAGTGAGGTGTCCATCGAGTCTATTCTCGCTTCCATCTCTGCCACCTTATTATCCACCGCCTCTGTTCCCACAACATGGCTATAACCCAATTTACCGCAGCCTCTTGACTTCTCTATTCTCAAGAATGACTCTACTTCCTCAGCTATACACACGGCAGCTTCTAACGTATCCGGCCTACCTCGAAACAACTCCGCACGTAGTTCCTGATCACTCACCGCGTTCTTAAAATGGCGCCTCGCAATTCTGTCCCTCTCCAGTTTCTCTGTCCCTGGGTAGGCAAGTGCCGTCAACCTCTTTATCTCGTGCCCTAAGGCAGCTAATGTCTCCCCCGGTAACTGTTCCCGTCTGGACAATTTTTGGAAATAACTCTCCTCACTCTCCCTAGGCCCAAACTCCCTCTGCAACAACGCCACTAGGTCCTCATAGGATATCTCTCTCGAATCTATATCATTTACGCTCAAAATCGCTAAGGCATCATCCTTACAACAGGTAAATAGCTGATACCTGGCCGCCTCCTCTGTCCACTGGTTATATGCCTTACACGCCTCAAAGTGGATAATAAAATCCTTCCACGGAGTCTTTCCATCAAACTCTGATGGCCTTTTCTCTGGCCTTACCTCGACCCCACAATCGCTAGACTCTCCATCACCGTGTATAGCAGGAGAACATTGGCCCTCTACCAGCTTTGCTCTCTCCTCTATTTGGACTTCCAATTCCATCAGTCCCCGCTCCCTTTCCTTCAACTCTGCCTCCCATTTCGTTAAATCTGTCTGCCTCTCTCTGAAACCCTGTTCACAAACCCCCTTCTCTGCTTTAAACTTCTCCCGTCGCTTCTCGACCTTAGCTGCTTCTCTATCTAAATCAGCAGCGCTGCCTTCTAACGCTCTACTTCGTGCAACACACTCTGCCTTCTGGGCATCAAGTTCCTCTATCTCTTTACTCTTCGTCTCCTCCCACGCCTTCACTCCTCTCTCCCATTCCTCCCTCTCATGCTCACACCTCACCTCCCTATCATGTATCTCCGCTATCCTCTCTCTCAACTTCTCCTTATTCCTTTCCTTTTTAACATCTATCTTCTGTCTTTCACTGCTTTTAGACTTCTCCCACGTTTCAACTTCTGCACCAAAAGTAGCTTGCTGCTCCTCCAGCTTAGCTATTCCTAGCTTCCTCTCAATCTCCCATATCCTCTCTCTTTCTACTATCTCAGCTTCCCTATCGGACAAAGCACTAAGTCTCCTACCTAGCTCCCACTCCCGTCTATCATTTTGTATGTTGAGAATGTACATATCTTTCTCAAAGGCCGCTCGTCGTTCTTCCAATTCATCAACATCACGCTCCCTTTCACTTTCCCATGCCCTCACGCTTTCTTCGAACTCAGCCTTCCGGACTGACAGGGCACTCTCCATTTCTTCGAACTTGGCCTTCTTGTCAGACAGGGCACTATCACTCTCACCGCTTTTATTTTCTTCCCTCGACCTCGCTTCTCTATCAACGGTAGCTCGTATCTTCTTCAATTCAGCCACTTCACGTGCCCTCTCAACTTCCCATGCCCTCTCTCTTTCCTCAATCCGGGCCTTCCTGTCAGACAGGCTTATTTCCCAAACTTCCACCTGTGAGTCAAAGACAGCTCGTCGTTCCTCCAATTCACTAACTTCTCGTTTCCTTTCACTTTCCCATTCTCTCTCTCTTTCTTCGATACTGGCCTTCTTGTCAGACAGAGCACTTCCCTCTCGTCCAACTCTCGTCTTCGTTGCTGGGTGTACACCATCTGTTCATAAACATCCCTTCTCTCCTCTACGTTCCTCTTGTCCCACAATACCACATCCATTTTATGCTCTCTCTTCATCGCATGCAACATCTCTAATTGAACATTGATCTTCTCCTGTGCCACTCTCACAACATCATCAAGTGCTAACGGGTAGTCCACCTCACCACCCATGTCACCACTATCAGGATCTGGAGCTTCATCATCATTCAATGGCGTCATACACAATCCAATTTCAGCACTATTCTCCGTATCCACAACGGGTATGTCCTCTACCTCCTCTGTCTCCCCTACTCTACTCCCCTCCACAATGTCCACTTCCATGCCTTCTGAAAGATATATGCCACTATCCTCCCCATCACTGCGCTCCAAATAGCGCCCAAAGTCCTCCTCTACTCCTGGTGGCATCTCCTCACTTCCCCCATCTCCATCTATCCTCTCAATTTTGCACTCCTGATGGCTACTCAAAGTCTTCTGGTGCCTTCTCCTACTTCTCCTCCCCAATCTCCTCCTACGACGACCTCCTCTACCTTCCTCATCTACTCTCCCTGACATTGTAGTGCACCTATAGTACTGCTTATAACACTCAAATCCCACTCCTGACACCAATTTGTGGCGGGACGGCCGATTGCCGAGATGGGTGAATGTCTCAATGAGTGTTTAATGTGAACCTGATTAGCTCAGTAATGTTGAATGTGAAAGTCAGGTGGCCGGATTGACACCAGTTCCCTTAATAGGAACACGAAAAGTTTTGCGTGAGACGTGGGTAAGTCGTGGGGGCAGAACCCCACCTTCCGATACCTTTTACAAGCAGGAGTGCATCTAATTAATATCACGTATGAGTTCTCTTTCTTTAACTTCAACAGTACTTTATTTCCAGACTACAACATACAACACTCAGTCACACCCCTATCCTATACTTTAGCTTCCTACCACTACCTCTGCAATACTACACAGCTAGCACCCTCTCTCATCTGACAGCAAGGATGAGAATGAAAAGGAAAAATGTGTTAATACAATTTAACATGAAAGGCCTACAAAAATCTAAGTTATTTTGGTACTAAATGAAAAATTGGGCATAGTAGCCCCGCTCAGCGCATGCTAATAGTAATGACACTTACGAACGCATGCAAGCATGTATTGGTAAAGTATCATCATAAAATCTATATACACATAATAAACAATATGATTCCAACAGCATGTGCACTAATCACGTACCTAATAAAAATAACATGACTCACCAAATAAAATCCTCTCTAGTTTATAAAATATAAACTCACCAAAATGTACTCTACTCAGGCATAACATCGCCCCACGCGATGTTACCCCATTACTCCGCAATCCTTTGGTATGTCTTTTAGGCATAAGATCGCCCCACGCGATATTACCCCTTTACTCCGCAATCCTTTGGTATCTCTTTAATTGCACACCATAGTAAGGGCAAAGGTATGCTGTCTGGTTTAGGACCTATGATGATAAAATACTAGAATGAGAAATCATGAATTTGGAGGTGCATTTGAAACCATGAACGACAAGAAATTTGGATGCAGCGCTATGCACACCGCTTACACGTGCGAAACAACATAGCCAAATCACCCAACTTACGTATGAAGAAAATCGTCCAAAACACATTTAAAAACTGATTCCACGATCTCAAAACCACCTCCGCGCGTTCTATACACAATATTCTCACTTAATTTGGAACTCTTTAATTCCGAAAACATAATAATACTCTAAAAATAATAATTTTAAAAATACGACAAAGAAAAACTGTATATATTCACCTGACAGCAAGGATGAGAATGACATGCGGTCGCCCAGCCATACGGCGCGCTGGTTGGCTGACGGAGATAATTGATTGGGTACGTACGGCGCGCTAATTGGCTGAACGGTTAATTGATTGGATACGTACGCTAATTGGCTGACAGAGATAATTGATTGACTGAAAATTACAAGAAATCCAATTTAAAGGGATACACGCGATTTGGGGATAGGAAAATGAAATGGGAATTACCTAAAAATAATATTATGTCTTGGCTTGATTTACCAATACCGTTTCATTAGTAACACAAGGCTTGTAAATATATTCATTCTGGATTTCGTAAAAAAGCGCCACTCAGTTTACTTCATTTTGAATCATTATGACTCAGTGATGGGACAAAGCCCGAACCATTATGTGCCTTATATAATCCTAACCCCGGGGGGGGCACTCCAACTTTGGAGGTGGCGCGTATGTAGGGCTGTTAAGACCCCCTTTTTCAGCATCGCTGTCACCCAAAGACCCCATATTTTTTTACGAACACATGCTCTGTCACCCGAAGACCATTTGATCTGTCACCCAAAGAATGTTCAATTTGAACAACAAATTTCATTTATCACTGATTTTGTTACTTATTTTGAAAAAACAATGACATTTGAAGCCATTTATAACTAGAAATTCGATTTTCGAGGTTTTTGCGACACTGTTTCGGCTCTCACCCAAAGATTCCATTTTAAAAAGAGTCATGTTCTCACCCAATGACCCCATATTTTTTACATTTTGCTCTCACCGAATGCCAAAAATCATGCTCTCACGTCACCCAATGACCCCATATTTTTGACATTTTGCTCTCACCGAATGGCCCTTAGTGCGAAAGTGCCAGCCCTACACCTATATCCATTTCATATTGAAGTGCCCCCCCCCCACGGATCATAACCCGACCATTACCCTGATTATTAGAATAGTCCTACTCTGACCCCTATATCTAATAGGCCTAAGTAATCTATGCAATAACCCTAATGTTAACCCCTAACCCTTACTTTTATAATCCCACCCGGCCCCATAACCCTAAAACGCTAACCTACAACAATTCATAGTATAACTTGACTAGAATTTTCCCTTTCTATATAGATACACTGAAGTGATTTGCTCATCCAGGTGATCGTAAAAATCATCAAAATTCAGATTTTGGTACCTTAAGGTATTAAGGATCTGGAATGAGCGTTTCGACAGTATTTATTGTGGGACATGAGAGCACCTCAGACCTATCGAATTGCAGTTTGAATACGAAGCATGTCTTTCTGATATCAAATAATTTTCTTTTTTTGAAATTCACGATATAATACAAATTTTATGACAAATTATGAAAATTTGATATTTTTCACATTTTTGATATAACAGTCCTCGAAGTAAATCTTATAAATCTAATGACATATTCTTAAAGTGTATGTAGCTGGGAGGAAAAGCCGACGATCAAATGAAAATTTTGACCTTTCATATTGAAGATATGGATTTTTTCCCAAAAAGACCTAATATTTTTTGGTATTTTGGGAAAAAATCTATATCTCCAATACGAAAGGTCAAGATTTTCAATTGATCGTCGGCTTTTCATCCCACCTACATACACTTTAAGTATAAATCATCAGATTTATAAAGTTTACTTCGAGTACTGTTAAATATCAAAAATATAAATTTTAATCATTTGCCATAAAATGTGTATTACATTGCGAATTTCAAAAATCAAAATTATTTGATATCAGAAGGACATTCTTCATATTCAGAATGCAATTTGATATGCCTGATGTGCTCTAATGTCCCACAATAAATACTGTCCAAACGTTCATACCCCATCCCTTAAAGCAGTTTAAGCCTAAATAAATCTGCAATTGATATACTGACAGAGAGCTACTACATGTAGACTTTGTGACTTCTGCTGCATGCATGCTGTTTTCTTCGTTTTTAGGCCAAAGTTTTACTAATTTCCAAAATACCTCATGGCAATTTCAATGACTTATCCTTCACTTTTAAGCAATTTATAAACGACTTTAAGGTTACACTTTCGCTGAGATCGCTGAATGGGACTTAACAGATACAAAATTTCATCTCCCTCCCTTGTAAGCCCATGTAGGCCTACTGCTGGCATTAAAAATTAATAGTTTTGCAATTTGTGAGTAGGGGGCCTAAATCCATAAACATAATTATGCAATTTGCATGTTTGTTTGTTTTTACAATTGCAGTCACAAGATTCAAAGAAGCATCGTAATTTTTGAGTATTGGGGTAAGTCAAATTGCATATAATGTTGTCAATTCAAGCTCAAAAACTTATACTGAACATGCTTATTGAATGACTAAAATGATGATTGATTTTATGAAAATCGCAAATCATAGGTTTTTTTTGGGGGGGGGTGCAAAAAACCCAAAAAATATGATTAAAAATAGAGAAATAGCTTATGTATACAGATGATAATAATAAGAAATAATACTATAATACTTACTATTTTCTGATATCAATTGTGCTCAAATGCTCGAAACATGCATAACTGTAAAATAGGTTATTTTAATGTAGGCCTAATACTGGTAATATCACGACTGTGTAATGGTCCAATTTTTTTTTTTTTTTTTTGCATGGGGCATGATCATGTGTTCTAATAATTTCATTATGGAATAAAAGAAATGATAATTTTGCTAAATGAATTAATTTGCACGAATTTTATAGGCTAGAGGTTTCCTGAGTGGTAGGCCTATCAACTTTTTTTGTTGTTGTTGTTGAGAAAAGTGGATGATGATGCTCAGATCACGAAATGCCCCTTTAAATGGGAACCGTGGCAAATGGGGCTTGATCATCACACAGATATAATAGATGCAGTCCGTTATTTCCAAAATTGGTCAAAATAATTACATTTTACTTTATTTTTTTATTGGTACCGTAGTTTTTCCTGAGTCTATTGTATTCAAAACGGAATAAACTTTTTAAGCAATAATTACACGAGTCCCGTACAGAGAGGGCAGCATTCGTATGACAGGCTCTATTTAATTATGAGTCAGCCTTTGCATTTTTGGTGAAAAAAATTAATTGCCTTTGTCATGTTTGTTTTGTTTTATGCATACATGAGAGCTTATGAGGTCTGGTGCAAAAAGAATCATCTACGGTTATCTTCTTTGTAAGTTTCGTTTATTTACTTTGTCAATCAAATGAGAACGGTCATGATATTATCATTATCATTATGTAAGCTTACGTCACCATCATCATCATGTCAATCATGACCATGATGTCATTGCATGTCGGCATTCCTTTACTTCTGGTTCTGGTTCTGGTTAAATACTTCTCAACACTTTCTACAAAGCCAGGCGAGAAGGGTATTGTGCGCAGAACGTCAGATGCTAGTTGTTACGAGCTGTGTTTTGGTGGTGTTTAAGGACTTCTTTCTTGAATACTTTGGTTTCTGTAATGACTAATGTCGACTATGGTTTGAGGAAGCTGGTTCCAATCTTTGGTTGTGTTGGGGAAGTATGAGTAAACCCAGCAGTCTTTCTTGCCCGTTGGTCTTTGGAAGGCTTTTGAGTGGAGATTTCTGGAGTGACGTGACAGGCTGACAGGCTGCCTGACCACTGGTGATTTTGTGCATGAGGGTGAGTCTGTCTGCTTTGCGTCTGAGTTCTAAAGTGTCCCACTCGAGTTCGGCCATCATACTTGTTGGACTACTAGTTTTTCTGTAGTCTCTCATAACAAACCTTGCGGCTCTTCTTTGGATGGATTCAAGCTGCTGTTTTAGTTCTCCTGTATGCGGATCCCAAACTGTGGACGAATACTCGAGCTGAGGTCTGACCAAGGCTGTATAAGCTTCACTTCATTCATGTCAGTGTACTTTAGTTTACTTTAGGGTTTTTTATTTCTACATGTAATAGCTGCCTTCTGGGCGGGTTAGGGTTAGGGTTATAACACTGTACTTCCACAAGGCAGCTATAACATGTAAGAATAAAACCCCTTTAGGCCCTTCACAATTAATTCTTAGTTTCCTGTTTCAAGTTTGAAAATAAAGGACGAGGCGACTTTTAATTATTAATTATTAATTATCTATTAATTATTAATTATCTATTACTTTCTTTATTTTGAAAATGTGGTCGTGACTATTATCAACAGTCCATTTGGTCATTTTGACTAAGACTACGGATTTAATTATTTTACCTTTATAATTGATTTTTTACATTAATATTAGTAGGGGACCCCACAATGTTCTTGTTTTATATTCATAATCAAAGTTGAGATGATCAAAAGCAGATATTAGCAAATGAAAGTAATTACAAAGTCAATTAAAAGATGAAAATACCTAAATAAAAATAAAATAATTAAATATTTTTCCATTCTTGATTTTGGACGCGCGAGGGAAACAGGAAACTAAGGATCAATTGTATTTGGCCTTAAGTAAAGAAACGCCACTATTTACCCCCGGCATTTACCATCATACCATGTCACTCATGCACTCTTACATGTACGAGCCCAGACTGGGGAACTCAGTCCTCAATGATAGTCAGTCATTTATCTTTTGGTTGTTTTATGACTATCATTTGAGGACTGAGTGGGGCAGAGGTTATCTATTGAATCCTTTCATGACCACTGAAGCATAGTCAAGTCTGCCAAGCAAGGATACAAAATGTACTCGGCATGAACTGAAAGACCATGTCACTCTCGACAAAAGAATGCATGCATCAAAGGTCATATGACACCAAGTTGGTGTTTGTTTTGCTCCTCCAAATGTGTACCTTGCATGTCTAGTACGAGCCCAAGACAAGTCTCAGAGTCTGCTGAGAAATTTTGAACGTTCCCCGCATTTGAGGACTTGTTGTAGGAAGTGCCGGCATAGAATGTATGCAGTGTAAACTCTTGATATTGACAATAATTGACAACCTGTTTGAATTCATATCGTTGTGCTATGATTGCTTAACTGTGTTTTCATATTTTGTAGTGAAAATGTTTGCAAATTTTTAATTTGCAATCATTTCAATGAAACAAAAGATTTCTTTGTTCCGTCTGACGTCAAAGTATTATGTGAATGCACGCTAAACCATGGCGGCAACTACACTAGCCCTTGAACCCTGGTCGGATCTGTGAGTTTCAATTATTGGAACTGGCTCCAGCCTACAATGTAGTTGCAGTTCCAATAATTGAAACTCCATGGCTCCACCATGATCATGGCATATGGCGGGCTGCATGGCGATGGCTATCCTCAATGATAGTCAGTCATTTATCTTTTGGTTGTTTTATGACTATCATTTGAGGACTGAGTGGGGCAGAGGTTATCTATTGAATCCTTTCATGACCACTGAAGCATAGTCAAGTCTGCCAAGCAAGGATACAAAATGTACTCGGCATGAACTGAAAGACCATGTCACTCTCGACAAAAGAATGCATGCATGTCAAAGGTCATATGACACCAAGTTGGTGTTTGTTTTGCTCCTCGAAATGTGTACCTTGCATGTCTAGTACGAGCCCAAGACAAGTCTCAGAGTCTGCTGAGAAATTTTGAACGTTCCCCGCATTTGAGGACTTGTTGTAGGAAGTGCCGGCATAGAATGTATGCAGTGTAAACTCTTGATATTGACAATAATTGACAACCTGTTTGAGTTCATATCGTTGTGCTATGATTGCTTAACTGTGTTTTCATATTTTGTAGTGAAAATGTTTGCAAATTTTTAATTTGCAATCATTTGTAGAGCAAAGATTTCTTTGTTCCGTCTGACGTCAAAGTATTATGTGAATGCACGCTAAACCATGGCGGCAACTACACTAGCCCTTCGAACCCCTGGTCGGATCTGTGAGTTTCAATTATTGGAACTGGCTCCAGCCTACAATGTAGTTGCAGTTCCAATAATTGAAACTCCATGGCTCCACCATGATCATGGCATGGCGGGCTGCATGGCGATGGCGGGCCTACATGTACTGCACGAAAAGGTCTTGGCTCTCACACATTAAATCATTTTTCACCACAAAATATGATATGAATGCACATATCCGATGAAGCACATGAACAATGTCTCTTGATGTAAGAATGTATTATCTTAGTCCTGGTCAGATTGATGTCATCACATGGGGAAAAAATAGTAAAACCAGTGTGCACATTTGCAGTTCCCCTCCCATTGAGCTTGTTGCTATAAGCAAGTGCGTTTGTGCAATGAAAGGGGACAACGTTCACAAATGTCGGAACAAGTGAATAGATGGGTTAATATGTTTTCAACATTAATATTTATTAGATATACTGATGCAATATAAATAAATCCAGTCATTTGCACAGAATGAACAACTTGAGAATAAGTCCAAACGTTCAAAATTTACTACAACTGGGCCCTCCCTGTTTACTGGATTTCTGAGTAGACATTGGCTGAACTTCCATTGCTTTACACAGTTTTATGCTTGACTAAGCCAGATCCTCGAATGTGAAGCTATCGGGTGAGCAAATATAAACTTAAAAGTCTAACCCATGTGGGTAGCGTTAAAAATGTTGAAATCCAATTTCAACTTTGAAACAACGATCAACATTGACATCAACCTGTTCCTGCTCACTGGGTAGCATCTAATTTGCTCACTGATAGTTTCACATTCCAAGGCTTTTGCTGTCGAAATCTACTTACGAATTGATTGAAGAATGACACCTTGTAAAGCAAGGTCCAAGGAAGTTCAAAAGTGAAGGGTTCACACCAGTGTTGGCTATAGCCGGTATCACGGAGCAAAATGCCACTCAATTTTGATCATTTTGCTAAGTCTATTGCAAATCAATGAAAGTTTAACGTAATGTTTCAATGTACTGGTATAATAGTCATTCAAATCAAATCATGTGCTTAATGTTTGAACATGCAGAGCGCACACACATGCTTGTAAGGGTGGTTTGTTGGCACGCTTCCAGTGCAACCATGAATAGACATTGACTACTGAACTTGAGGTGAACCAAAGAATAATATTAACATCTATTTTACTGTCATTTCCCAGGTTACCCAAGATTCAGAAGATTTAACACAAGAGATGAAACAAGAGAGGCGCCCTTCATATGTAGATATTGCAAAAGAGGATTTTATAGCGACTTTGATCAGTATAGATTTCATGTACATAGACATTTGAAAAAGCTTCACAGGTATTGGTGGAAACTAAGGACAAATCCGAATCAAAATACGAGGATTTTAATCCGAGAGAATTTGAACTTGCAGAAGCAAAATGAAAATCTGCGAAATCAGAACATCTGCAGAGCTGTTACACCTGTAAGCAATGGAGAGTCATGCAGAGTCATTACTCAGAGCAACACAGAGCCACATAAGAGCAAAATCTTGGACCATAAACCAAGCAACTTGAAGCCTTATTTGAGAGTAGTAATTCACCGATTGAAATATCCAATTCCTGATCAAACCAGTGAGGGCGCTCAGGTTACGATAGAAGAGACTCACAAAAGCAGGTATTTGGATAAACTAGGAAAGAATCTTGATAAAAATGTGGAGATTTTAAGCCAAGAGAATTTGAACTTGCAGAAAAACGAAAATCGTAATCGTAACATTTGCAGAGTGGTTACACAAAGTAATGGAGATCCACAAAGAGTCATCCCTCAGAGCAACGAGCAGTCATGCCGAGTCGTTACTCAAAACAATGAAGATTCACAAAGAGTCATCACTCAAAGCAACAAAGAGTCATGCAGAGACGTTACTCAAAGTAATGTAGATTCACAAAGAGTCATCACTCAAAGCAAGGAAGAGTCGTCCAGAGTTATTACTCAAAGCAATGGAGATTCACAAAGAGTCATCACTCAAAGCGTCGAAGAGTCATGCAGAGTCATTACTCAAAGCAATGAAGATTCACACAGAGTCATCCCTCAACGCAACAAAGAGTCATGCAGAGTCGTTACTCAAAGTAATGTAGATTCACAAAGAGTCATCACTCAAAGCAATGAAGAGTCATGCAGAGTTGTTACTCAAAGTAATGGAGATTCACAAAGAGTCATCACTCAAAGCAACGAAGAGTCATGCAGAGTTGTTACTCAAAGTAATGGAGTTTCACAAAGAGTCGCCAATCAAAGCAACGAAGAGTCATGCAGAGTCATTACTCAAAGTAATGTAGATTCACAAAGAGTCATCACTCAAAGCAACAAAGAGTCATGCAGAGTCATTACCGGTACTCAAAGTAATGGAGATTCACAAAGAGTCATCACTCAAAGCAACAAAGAGTCATGCAGAGTCATTACCGGTACTCAAAGTAATGGAGATTCACAAAGAGTCATCGCTCAAAGCAACAAAGAGTCATGCAGAGTTGTTACTCAAAGTATTGAAGATTCACACAGAGTCATCCCTCATAGCAACAAAGAGTCATCCAGAGTCGTTACTCAAAGTAATGTAGATTCACAAAGAGTTAGCACTCAAAGCAAGGAAGGGCTGTCCAGAGTCATTACTCAAAGCAATGGAGATTCACAAAGAGTCATCACTCAAAGCAATGAAGAGTCATGCAGAGACGTTACTCAAAGTAATGTAGATTCACAAAGCGTCATCACTCAAAGCAACGAAGAGTCATGCAGAGTCATTACTGAAAGCAATGAAGATTCACAAAGAGTCATCACTCAAAGCAACAAAGAGTCATGCAGAGTCATTCCTCAAAGCAATGGAGATTCACAAAGAGTCATCACTCAAAGCAACAAAGAGTCATGCAGAGTCATTACCGGTACTCAAAGTAATGGAGATTCACAAAGAGTCATCGCTCAAAGCAACAAAGAGTCATGCAGAGTCGTTACTCAAAGTATTGAAGATTCACACAGAGTCATTCCTCATAGCAACAAAGAGTCATCCAGAGTCGTTACTCAAAGTAATGTAGATTCACAAAGAGTCAGCACTCAAAGCAAGGAAGAGCCGTCCAGAGTCATTACTCAAAGCAATGGAGATTCACAAAGAGTCATCACTCAAAGCAAGGAAGAGTCGTCCAGAGTTATTACTCAAAGCAATGGAGATTCACAAAGAGTCATCACTCAAAGCGTCGAAGAGTCATGCAGAGTCATTACTCAAAGCAATGAAGATTCACACAGAGTCATCCTCAACGCAACAAAGAGTCATGCAGAGTCGTTACTCAAAGTAATGTAGATTCACAAAGAGTCATCACTCAAAGCAATGAAGAGTCATGCAGAGTTGTTACTCAAAGTAATGGAGATTCACAAAGAGTCATCACTCAAAGCAACGAAGAGTCATGCAGAGTTGTTACTCAAAGTAATGGAGTTTCACAAAGAGTCGCCAATCAAAGCAACGAAGAGTCATGCAGAGTCATTACTCAAAGTAATGTAGATTCACAAAGAGTCATCACTCAAAGCAACAAAAGAGTCATGCAGAGTCATTACGGTACTCAAAGTAATGGAGATTCACAAAGAGTCATCACTCAAAGCAACAAAGAGTCATGCAGAGTCATTACCGGTACTCAAAGTAATGGAGATTCACAAAGAGTCATCGCTCAAAGCAACAAAGAGTCATGCAGAGTTGTTACTCAAAGTATTGAAGATTCACACAGAGTCATCCCTCATAGCAACAAAGAGTCATCCAGAGTCGTTACTCAAAGTAATGTAGATTCACAAAGAGTTAGCACTCAAAGCAAGGAAGGGCTGTCCAGAGTCATTACTCAAAGCAATGGAGATTCACAAAGAGTCATCACTCAAAGCAATGAAGAGTCATGCAGAGACGTTACTCAAAGTAATGTAGATTCACAAAGCGTCATCACTCAAAGCAACGAAGAGTCATGCAGAGTCATTACTGAAAGCAATGAAGATTCACAAAGAGTCATCACTCAAAGCAACAAAGAGTCATGCAGAGTCATTCCTCAAAGCAATGGAGATTCACAAAGAGTCATCACTCAAAGCAACAAAGAGTCATGCAGAGTCATTACGGTACTCAAAGTAATGGAGATTCACAAAGAGTCATCGCTCAAAGCAACAAAAGAGTCATGCAGAGTCGTTACTCAAAGTATTGAAGATTCACACAGAGCCATTCCTCATAGCAACAAAGAGTCATCCAGAGTCGTTACTCAAAGTAATGTAGATTCACAAAGAGTCAGCACTCAAAGCAAGGAAGAGCCGTCCAGAGTCATTACTCAAAGCAATGGAGATTCACAAAGAGTCATCACTCAAAGCGACGAAAAGTCACACAGAGTCA
Source organism: Amphiura filiformis (assembly GCF_039555335.1). Lineage (NCBI taxonomy): Eukaryota > Metazoa > Echinodermata > Ophiuroidea > Amphilepidida > Amphiuridae > Amphiura > Amphiura filiformis. Next base: position 10,393,830 of record NC_092629.1, read on the forward strand.
TCACTCAAAGCAACAAAAAGTTATGCAGACTCATTACTCAAAGCAATGGAGAGCCATGTAAGAGTAAAATATTGGACCGTAAGCGAAGCAACCTGAAGCCATATTTGAGAGTAGTAATTCACAAATTGAAATATCCAATTCCTGGTGGAACCAGTGAGGCTTCGGGTTAAGATAGAAGAGACTTTCAAATGTGAAACAAATTTTGAAAATAGCCTAAGCAATAACAAGATACCACCAAATGAGACTTTGTACCAATGTTTATACTGTGTTGAAACATTTACTAAACGTGGTGATAGGACTAAGCATGAAGTGACTCATAATAAGATCCATGCAGAAGAGACGGGGTACAAGTGTACACAGTGTGATCAAACCTTTCCGAGTAGTACAGATAGACTACAACATGAAAAGTGTCATACGAATAGCAACAGCAGCATCCATGATGCAAAAATAGCACCAACAAAGACTCAATTCAAATGTAGTCATTGCTGTAAGATATTTGCGAAAAGTTGCTACAGAACAAGGCACGAAAATCGCTGCAAAACTGGTGGTTCATCAAACCAATGCTCATACTGTAACAGGGTTCTATCTTCATCAACTAGCCTGAGACGGCATGTCCGAATCCATACGCAAAGTAAGCCATACCCTTGTCAATTCTGTACAATGCTCTTCATAACATCCGACAATAAGATTAAACACGAACGAACGCATACGAAAGATAAACGTTACAAATGTTCGTATTGTGATAAGCGATTCATCATAAAATTAAATCAACTGAAACACGAACGTTATATTCATACCAAAGAGAGGAAATTTGAGTGCAATTTTTGCACTAAACTGTTTGTGCAACCGATGGACAGGAAAATACACGAACGGACACACACCATGGAAAAACCCTACAGCTGCCAATTATGTGATATGAATTTTCCGACTTCGGGGAGAAGAAAGAGACACGAAGAAACTCACAATACTGTTAAAATCTATCCATGTAGTTATTGTGATAAGCGTTTTACACTTTATGACTACAAAGCCAGACATGAAAAAAGACATTTGAATCAGAAAAATATAAATGTAAGTATTGCGAAAAGAAATTTTCTCTATCCTACAACAGACATGTTCATGAACGAATTCATAATGATATTAAGCCATACAACTGCAACTATTGCACGGAATCGTTCCCGACTGCTGAGCGCAGACGTATCCATGTTCGTGTGCATCATACAAAAGAAAAACCGTATAAGTGTAGTTATTGTGATAGGCGATTTACTATTTCTCAAGGCAAGATCAAACATGAAAGGATTCACACCAAAGAGAAACCTTACAAGTGTGCATATTGTCTAATGTGCTTTCGGCAATCGGGAGATCGGGCAGTTCACGAACGTAGTCACAATAACGAAAGACCTTATAAATGTACATACTGCAATAAAGGTTTCACAAATTGGGGTGCCCGCAAAAAACATGAAAGAATACATACCAAGGAGAAACCATACCAGTGCTCGTTTTGCGAAAAACGATTCCGAATCAAGGGAGATAAAAAAGTCCATGAAAGGACTCACACCAAAGAAAGACCATACCATTGTTCTACATGTGGAAAGCGCTATCCTACAGCCAGTGCCTTTGCTATCCATAGACGATCACATTTGAATATCAAACCATTCGTTTGTTCCATCTGCAGCAAGGCATTTGTTAAAAAAAATAAAAAAGCTTTGCATGAACGAATACATTCTAGCAAAAGAAATTATCGTTGTAGCACATGCAATAAAGGATTTTACTCATCATCAAATTTAGTAAGACATCAAAGCGTTCATAGCCAAGAGAAGCCTCATTCATGTCAATTTTGTGGGAAATCGTTTACGCTTGCTGATAACAAGAAAAAACATGAGAAAACATTTCATAGCAATGTGGGGCAGGTGTAGGAAAATGAAATAAATTAATTTCATTATGTGATTAAAACTTTCTTATAAAAGGAAAGTGCAGGGTAGTCAACCATTGACTGTATGTTTTTGGATATAATTCCTTAAAATTATGTGCAAAAAAATCAAAACTGTGTTATAGCTAGGGTAACGGTGTGTACCAGTTGTTTTTACTCCTATCCTAAACAAAATGTCAAAATTAGAACCAGCAACCAATAGCGGCATCTTTTACTTGACTCAGATTTAAGACCTCATTCGTTGAAATAAGAGATAAAGATACAATGATCCAAAACCCAAGGAAGAAGCAAATTCAAAAGTTGCAGTTTGCTCCTTTGCATGCCTTATTGATTTGTACACTAAGCATTCTTGAACAAGAGAACTAGCGCCATGCTTCCATTGATTAGCACATTAAAACTAGTGTCATGCTTTCATTGATTTTTAGAACCTAAAATTGCAACTTCTGATTTTGTTCCTTCCTTAGGTTTTAGATCACTGTTTCTTTTTAAAATTCTCAACCAATTTCAACAAATGAGGTCAGAGCTAAAGGATACAGGTACTGGCTGCTAGTTTTAATTTTGACATATGTGTCTTTGTTTAGAATATACAGGGGTGAGCATAACTGGAATTCTTTTGCGCACTGTATCTCAATGCAACCATCATCAGTGCCTGCGTGCAATGTGCAAATTCAACTGTTTATTGACATTTTCTGTAAATCCCATAAGCCTTTGCGAGTAGACCAGAGAGTTAAGCCATTTGACTTCACCCTGATGATGCGCACATCGGTACTGCGCACTTCGGGGCTTTGAAATGCGCAGAAACAATGTTTGCTATATGACGTGCACACTTTGCTGTGACGTCAAATGACAGATGATGTAATCTTAGGTCTACTCACAAAAGGCATATGGTAAGGCAAATCCAGGACTGTCAACTTTTTGGAATTGGTTTTGCGTGACACTGTGGAGCGGTGGCGTACCAGGATGGAATTATTGTTTCCCGAATAAAATTGTTCATTTTTACCCATGATTAAGTGAGCCATGGTGCTAGAGAATCGAAAAAGTTAGGGAGAGGGTAGGGACAACTATTTAATTTGATGATGCGTGACATGGTGATCTTGGTGTGAGATTATACTACCTTGGTGTGAGAAAGTGCCCGAATGCGTGACTGTCACGCCCAATGCGTGAGAATTGACAGCCCTGCAAATCAAGTTATTGTTAATTTTGATGTAAAATTAATCACTTTGTTTTATGATTCCGTTTATTGAAAGTGTCTGGAGATATTGTTTATTATGTTTTGCAAAGTGGATAGGGACAAGACAAGATTGATACAATAGTGAATGAAGCTGGAAGGAATATAGGTGTGTCATGGCGAGACTTCTATATGCTGATCTGTTGAGTAAGAAGCTGACTGGTGTGATGGATGACTCTGGTCATCCACTCCACGATCGTTTCTCATGTTAGCTGATTTCCAAATCCGGTTGTATGTGCTTGTCCTTTGCCTTGACCAACCGATATCTCTCCTCCTTTGTTCCACAAGGTATTAGGCCAAGTAAAAATAAAACATGTTTCACGTCCGGGTTTTGAAAAACAGGAGGAAGAGGGGCTTTTATTTTCTATTTTTATTGCAAAATTGGTGTAAATACCCATACTTAGAGCTGTTTTAGCATATACAAAAATGCCTGGAAAAAGGAGGAGGCCCTTTTTTATTTGTTGTTCTGAGAGTTACACCCCTTCTAATGATCACAAAACCTTCCTAAAATGTTTCTTGTATCTTAACAAGGCTATAGAAAGCATCCCAACTTCCTAGACTTATTTTTTGAAAAGTTATAACTGAATTTCAAAAAATAAAAATATATTGAGGAAACCTCAAAAAGGAAGCGGGAGGGGCGTGAAACATGTTTATTTTTTTTATTTGGCCTTATACTTCATAACTCTAACCAAGGCCCACCAAGGGCGTAAATCTGAAGTTGATCGTAGGTGGAAAACAAGTTCCAATAAGCGCCCAGGGGCGGGCGCAAAACAAAGTCATTTTCGGTGGGCGCTTATTTTTTTACCTGATTTTTTTTCATGAGCTGGGCATTTATTAGAGATGAATTTACATGTTATAAAAGGGTCCTGAGGCGTTCTAGTAGCTTTTCTGATGCAGAAAATGTATTGCAAGTTTACGCAGGACTTGTGTAGTCCTGCAGCTATTTCACTGTATCGACATCTATCTGTCACTTCAACATTAATGGTACCCTTAGGGTCTTTAGCAAATACTCTTAGTGGGCGCTTATTGGGGCATGGGCGCTTATTGGAATGAATACGGTATTGTTAATTATCACTGAGAAGCAGGCAATTTGTCACGCTTGCGCTACGCAGAGAGGGTGTCTGTGGACGTGCCCCCTCAGTCATTTTAAAGTTTTTCAAAATGGGCGCCAAATGAAGGCATTTGGTGGACACTTTTTACACTATTATTGTGTAAAGTGTTATTTGGAAAAAATTTGAATAATGTTCAATATGAAGGCCCAATTGAAGCAGTTTGCAGTTAATTCCTAGTGGCGTGCCTGGACGTTTTGAAGAGGGAGGGGGCAAAGAAAACAAAATTACCCATGCGCGTATAATACCGAATATTGCCTGTATTTTTACAACAAGTCTACTTAGACCAAGGAAGTATATTTGTTGAAATGTGGGGGTGGGGAACATTTGATATTGTATCCTCCATCCCATAATGTGGATGGGACATGTCCCCTCTGTCCCCCTGGGATTGACGCCTGTGTACAGAGATATGTTTAATATCATTATCTTATACAAAATCGTTTCACATACAGACCTATTTAACTTTAATACCATGTTACCAATGTTAAGTCTCGAAAGATTGGCATGTAGAATTCACCAAACTTACAACTTTCAAGTGTCTTCTTCATAAAAAATACCCTTTGAGGAAAATTAATTTAGAAATAAGTAAGTTTGAGGCTAAATCTAAAACCAGTATTATGTAGCTCTGTATATATGTGAAACACTTTTGTCCGTAGAAGAACATTAATGTGCTGTGACCGGATTTAATTGTGGCCTACAAATTGGCCAATTGAAAATGAACTTTACAACATTTGGTAATTTGACCCGGTATTTTGAGTCCCCCACCCTCTCAATCGGTACGCCTCTCTGTGACACAGACACCAAGGTATTCCCCTGAATGAAAACGGTTCTTTATTTGAATTGGTTTTGCAAGTGGAACTTAATTTAAGACCATTTTGGTTAAAATCAGAGCATTTTTAAGGTGTTGATTCCTGTGGAATACAAAATTTGATTGTTGACATTTTTGCTGATAACTCAAGGCTTATCGTCACAGATAGAAGGGCAGCATGACACACTGGTTAAGATCATGCCTTTGGCGCTAGAGGTCCTAGGTTCAAAATCCCTGCAGGCTAAAAAAAAAACCACATTTTGTCAATAAATCAAGGGTATTAACTATTATGAATCATGACAGTATTCTGCCTTTTTGAGGGGGGGGGGGGGGCATTAGGCATACCTATACATTTATATCACTGTCAGTTTGAAAAAGAGTACGGTAGTAAGGGGCTGTGCAATAATTATGAGCCCTGGGGGAGGGTAAAATTGGGGGGGGGGGGCAAGAAATTTTTGGCGAGCCGAAAGGGGGGGGGCAAGCAATTTTTGGCAAGCCGAGAGGGGGGGCAAGCGATTTTTTTGGCGCGATTCACTGGGCGCCTTTTTAATAAAGCGCTCTAAAAAGGCTTCTGAAAGCGATCACGGAAGCGCTTAAATATGCTAATTTTCCTGCTCGCTGCGCTCGCAACATACATCTAGACCATTTAAAGTTTGGAATTTGGGATCCCAAAAATGTGGCATGTTCAAGGGGGGGAGCAAAGAATTTTTGGCGGGCCAAGAGGGGGGGAAAGCGATTTTTGGCGGGCCGAGAGGGGGGGCAAGCAATTTTTGGCGAGCCGTTTGGAAATTTTACTGGTAATTATTGCACAGCCCCTAAAATAAAAGCATAACTAGATCTGGTTACAGATCTGGACCTAGCCGGGGCCGGAAATGCCAGTCTTAACTTAAAGTTTGACCTTTGACCGGCTATTATGGACATCTCACATAATGGTGCATCACTGTAGCATGTAGGGGCTTTATCCGTCTTCCACAGGCTGAGATACAGCTACTTTTCCGTAATTTTAAACTTTTTTTATGCAAATTTGACGTTTTGACCTCCTTAATGACCTTTGACCCCAATATAAAAAAAACCTTATATACACCGAGAAAATGCATTGTTACAGTTTAAATTAAACAAATCTACTATGCTTAGTTATGGAGAAAAAAATTCTTGAAGTTATTTAGCTTAAAACCGGAAATGACGTCTAAATGACCTTTGACCAAAAAATAAAAATACCGTGCATACATCGGGTAACACTAAATGCATATATGAAGTTTATATCACTCTGGTCTGGTCACGCTTTTTAGATATAAAAAAAATGAACATATTTGATGATTTTTGGTTTTTGACCGAAGCAACCCCTTAATGACCTTTGACCCCAAAACTGTAGACACCCTTAAGACCCTGGTTAGTAGCAATGCATGTGTGCTAATGAGAACACTCTGCTATGTAATTTGTAAAGACAGTGATTTTTTGAATATTGTTAGCATTCTGACCGGAAATGACCCCCTTAATGACCTTTGACCCCTTATATGTGAACACCCTATAGACACCAACCAAAGTCAAGTCACATGACCTAAGCATGTCACCATCACATGTAATTTGTGGAAGAAGAAGCATTTTGAAGATATTTGGTTTTATCCCGGAAATGACCCCTTAATGACCTTTGACCCCAAATCTGTGAACACCCTATAGACACTGGATATAGACAATGCATATGTGCAAGTAGCGTCATTGTATGCGATGTAACATGTAAGAGAAGAAGCATTTTGAAATTTGTTGCCAGAAAGAAGAAAGAAAGAACTAGATCTGGTTACAGATCTGGACCTAGCCGGGGCCGGAAATGCCAGTCTTTACCTTTGACCTTTGACCGGCTATTGTGGACATCTTAAAGTTTGACCTTTGACCGGCTATTATGGACATCTCACACCATTAATGGTGCATCACTGTAGCATGTAGGGGCTTTATCCGTCTTCCATAGGCTGAGATGCAGCTACTTTTCCGTAATTTTTTGGCAAATTTGACGTTTTGACCTCCTTAATGACCTTTGACCCTAATATAAAAAAAACCTCACATACACCAAGAAAATGCATTGTTACAGTTTAAATTAAAATAATCTACTATGCTTAGTTATGGAGATAAAAATTCTTGAAGTTATTTAGCTTAAAACCGGAAATGACGTAAATGACCTTTGACCAAAAAAAATAAAAATACCGTGCATACATCGGATAACACTAATGCATATATGAAGTTTATGTCACTCTGGTCTGGTTACGTTTTGAGATATAGAAAAATGAACATATTTGATGATTTTTGGTTTTTGACCGGAAGCGACCCCTTAATGACCTTGGACCCCAAAACTGTAGACACCCCAAAGACCCTGGTTGGTAGCAATGCATGTATGCTAATGACAACACTCTGCTATGTAATTTGTAAAAACAGTGATTTTTGAATATTTTAGCTTTCAGACCGGAAATGACTCCCTTAATGACCTTTGACCCCAATTCTGTGAACACCCTATAGACACCGACCAAAGTCAAGTCACATGACCTAAGCATGTCACCATCACATGTTATTTGTGGACGAAGAAGCATTTTAGAGTAAAATCGCATTTTTGCCATTGTGAGCAGGTCAAAGGTCAAATGGAGTTCAATGTCATGTCACATGTAGGGACATGGTCAGTGGTGTTTGTGACCAAGTATGGTCAAAATCGGTCAAAGCATAACAGAGCTAGAGGCTTAAACGTGGCAAGTCACGCACGTGTTGCCAGAAAGAATCAGAAGAAAGATCCGATAGCATCACAAGACCTAGCCGGTGTCCCGGCTAGGTAAGAAAGAAAGATCCGGTAGCATTTCAAGACCTAGCCGGTGTCCCGGCTAGGTAAGTAAAGGCAAGCAATATTATTCTAGCGCACTGTCAACCACACTTTTCATTTGATTTTTATTATCTTGCAATAATTTAGTTGAATCAATAAATCATGGGAGTTTGTTGAAGTGAATTTTAAATACTGGTACATATGAACATGTTAATTTATATATAAGCATAAGAAAAGGCAGAATCATAAAATGCCACCAGATGGTAAATGAAAAATATTTCAGATGATGAGTCATTATATACCATCCTATTCTTTTACTTTCTATTATTTTTTTTACAATTTAATTGAATCAATTAATCATGATTATTCATGGTAAACTGCCATTAACAAGTTTATACACATGTATATACCAGTATTTAAAATTCACTTCAACAAATTTTAGCTCCCCAATCGATGTGAATTTGAATGTATAGAGGATGAATTTTCGCGCCTCGGAGCATGAAAAAATTTACAGTTTCTTATGATTTAGCCAAAAATCAAGGTATAATACTGAATATGAATATTGCCTGTATTTTTACAGTAAGCCTATGGACCAAGGAAGTATTTACCGAAATATGGGGTTTTGTGTCCCCCCATCCCAAAATGGGGAGGTGACATGTGCCCCTGTCCCCCCGGGATTGGCACCCATGACTAACTACAAATGGGGCGCCGGGGGAGGGGGCACTTCAATATGAAATGGATATAGGTGTAGGGCTGGCACTTTCGCACTAAGGGGCATGCGGTGAGAGCGAAATGTAAAAAATATGGGGTCACTGGGTGAGAGCATGATTTTGGCATTCGGTGAGAGCAAAATGTAAAAAATATGGGGTCATTGGGTGAGAACATGACCTTTTTTTTTAAATGGAATCTTTGGGTGAGAGCCAAGAAACAAAATCAGTGAAAAATGAAAGTTGCTGTTCAAATTGAACTTGTAAGGGTCTTTGGGTGACAGATCAAATGGAAAAATAGGGGGTCTTCGGGTGACAGAGCATGTGTTCGTCAAAAAATATGGGGCCTTTGGGTGACAGCGATGCTGAAAACTGGGGACTTAACAGCCCTACATACGCGTCACCTCCATAGTTGAGTGCCCCCCTGGGATGGGGGCGTCGTTCTTAGTAATATGTAATTGATAGAACTTCATCTTTGTGTTGATATTTTGTGGTGATTAGGAAAAAAAAACATGTATGTTTCCTGAAGCAGGTCAAAAAAGTCAAATGCGAAATGTGTTTTTTTATTTTTACTTTTTTTTATTATCAATGTCTTCAAATAAATAAAAAAAACCTTTTTCGCTGCAAATTGGAATGGAAATTTGCAGCTGGTCTCTCTTACACACACAAAAAATAATCATATTTCTTCATATATTCAAGAATATTTATGATCCCCTTTCAACATGCAGATTAAAAACGTATTAAAAAAAATGTGGGATGTTTTCTCCAGTAGTTTTTCACAACGCTCGTTTGTTGTGTGATGTGTAAATGTTTACTCCAGAGTGTTTTTAATTATTTTTTGTGATTTTTTCCCATTTTGGGTTTTTTTTCTTTGTAAGTGAAAAAAAATTCTAATGCGCAAAATAAGCTGTCAAAAAGCTAACGCGCGCTACAGGAATCAAACTTTTTTTTTGGTCTTATGTGTATTATAGTTATATATGTTTAATTTATTCTGTGTGAGTACTCATAAGTGAAATTTCCCTTGTGGAATTATAAAGCATTACTTGTCTTGACTTGTGCAATATAAACAAAGCATTTTGTTGCTGAAAACTGTTCAAGTACACCGCTCGAGCTCCTGAACTTTGGAATCAACTGCCACCACACACAGGGTTGCCAAACCTGCAATTTGGTAGCCCAATTGGACGACTTTTGAAGATTTTCCCCGCGACTTCTGACAATTTCCTGTCCCATTGAAACCAATGGTTAATAAAAAAATTGGGCAACTTTTCAACATAGGATCCCGCAACTTACGATACTTTCGTGCCCCATTGAAACCAATGGTAAAGATACCAAGCTCCCCACCACCTTAAGATACAAAATTGGGCAACTTTTTGCTTATTTGACCCGCGATTCAGGCTGAGTTTTTTTTGGCAACCTTAGCCACACATCAGAAATTCATCTTCACTTGCACTGTTCAAAAAGAAACTCAAAACTCATCTGTTCATATAACTCGACGCATCTTGCCTCGCTCACTTGAACTGTCTGTTTTTCTCCATGATTATATGAGTTTTTAAAGTGTGAATCTCTGCATAGTGTGTTTGATTTAGTGCAATAATGACTGTTATCCTAAATTTTTGCTGTTTTTAATATATAGTTCTTTTATATATACATGTAAGTTGGTATTTTAATTGTTTTATAATAGTATTTGCTTAAGGTTATTTGTATTTTGTAAGGTGTTTTTAGGGCTTTTAACATAATTGTTTTGTAAAGTGCCTTGTGACGCTCTGTGAAGTGCGCTTAATAAAAGTGTGTTATTAGTAATAATAATATTACAATGTATTATTATTTATTTACATAAATGCACTAATCAGTATCACAAATGCTTGATTACAAAGTTGTTGAAGATAATACCAATTAGGTGTGTTTCTGCTCCCTGCAGTATTTTAGCCTAGCTGAATCAATTTTATTTGTTGGCTAATTAAGTTGACCAAATGATCTGGGTTTCGGACGATCAACTATCAATTATATTTCATCTTTGTAAAACTATTTTTGGTATAATGAATTATAATATGTACGGTGCTTTGAAACTGTATAGGGCTTGATAAATGTATTTTATTATTATTATTTGTTATTTATTATTAGCTGTACCAATAACTTTACACACTCTCCATACATGTACTATTGCAAAATTAAATTTTTACCATAAATATATGATACTTCCAGTGATCTAATCTATTTGCTTATGTTGTGTTGTTTTGTGAGAGGATGGGAGGGGTAAGAGAAAGGGGGAAGGAGGAAAAGCGGGCATGTAGACAAGATGATCCAGGCTGGATGATGTTAAAAAGATGTGGCCCTATTATTATAGGGAGAATAAAACATGCATGACTGGGAGAGACAAAGGAGAGTAAAAAGGAAAAGAGGGGAAATCGAAATGCAAGTCAGTCATTTTGTAACTTGCATCTTCTTTATCCCTTTTCAGTGCACAGAATTCCAGGGTGGGGGCTGGAAGTTCTTTGAAAAAAAAATCTTGCCCACTAGTGAGACGAAATGCTCCACTGAGGTTTAAAAAATAATTATTTCCACCACATTTCTGTATAGAGGTATATTCATCAAAATGGAAATAAAATATTTGCCACCAAAGCCCTTAGGCCTATAAGATGCACTGATACTGAATGTGAGATAGCGCCCTCTACATGCTGTCTCATAGAGTGATGGCACTTTTACAGATACATGTATGTAATATTATTTACTGTGCATTATATATAAAGTTGACACAATCTGGTATATGGAGGCCAAAGACAGCAACTTTGAAATTGAGAAAAAAAGCAAAAATATGGAATAAAAAATAAAATATGTAAGAAAATAGACAGTCAAAAAAGAATGCTGTAGAATTTTGGTGTTAATTCAGTGAGTATATGGTCGAACTCAATTGAATACCTGAGTGGAAGAAGGGCCCAACTCCAATTTTTTACAAAAATGAGTTAGACCCAGCATTTTATTGCCAGCAGACTGCTGAGTTGGGCCCTCCGTCCACAAATATTGGGTTAAAGAGGAATTTTGTTCATCCATGAAATCTGCTTTTCACTACAACATGCTTCTACTTGGGCAATTAATGGATAATTTTCAAATTTCTGTAGCTATTTATAACACATCTGCTTACGGAACTGGCACTTGCAGTATGTTAGATGAAGAAGGGCCCAACTCCAGCTCGTATTAAGACCTGTACCGTTGCCATGGAAACATCATATATGATTTCGAATGTATGTAAAGGTCCCTTAAGATAAAAACATTCTGTCTATAAAACAAATATTAAGTTTTTTCTTAACATCTCAAAAACAGTTTGGGCCCTTCTTCCACTCAGGTATTCAATTTTCAAGATGCCTCCTTTATCCCTTGACCAAATTGTGTTGCAATTTGCTGTAGAAGTGACATAATTAATTGGATTAACTACCATAGTAATAGATGAATACAATTGTGAATATATTGCCCTGCACTACAAAGTTCACTCGGTACCTATGCATTGAACTATAGATGTCAAAGAACAGGGATAAAGAGCCTTATCATAATTCTATAGAATATGCATATTATGCAGATCACTCGCACCTGTTAGAGTGCAATCTGCTTGTAGTGTAGGGTGATCTATTAAAATTTTTATTCATCTATTGCTATGGTAGTTAATCTGATTATTACGTCACTTCTAAGTTAAAAAGGGCCTATTGAAAAATCAATGTACATGTAACTATTCTAAGTCATTTTGTATGGCGCTCCCAAATTAGTTCTTACAATGTCTTGCATGCTTCTATAATTTGACAATATAATTATGATTATGAAATGCAAGTCAATCTCAGCACTTTTGATGCTAAACAGTGGGTACTCGGTATACTTATATTCCTGGGGAATTATCACAAATTTTTTTTTCCTATTTTTGTTGAATTATATTGGATGACTGCTGATATGAAACTGGGTATGAAACGTGTACATTGTGTGTCTGTCGTCTAAAACAAACTTGGCAACGCTATGCCACTGGCACAAACGAGGGCAAGGGGTAGATCAGTGCTGGTATAATATGTCAAGGACCCCTTGTAGGCTCTTATGTGAATTCATTTTTTCCCTAGAAATCTAGCGATATTTTCTTTAGTTAAAAAGCAAGCTCTTGGAAATTGCTAATCCACAAAAATAGCCTGCTAAGTAAAATTTCAGAGATTTTACAGGCCTGAGCCAGTGGCGTAGCTGCAGGGGGGCAATTGGCAAAATTGCCTATTTGGGCCCCCGGAAAAAGGAAAAAGGAGTGAGAGAGATGAAACAAGAGAGAAGAGAGAGGGAGGGGAGGGGAAGAGAGATTTTGGAATCCATACGATATGCAATACCATACGATTATTATCAATAAGCCTGGCAAAATTGTCTATTTGGGCCCCCCCCGGAAAAAAATCCCAGCTACGCCGCTGGCCTGAGCTTTTTGATCCTAGCAGGATCTTTATCAGTGGCGGATTTAGAGGGGGCGCACCCGGCGCGCGCCCCCTCTATTTTTTGCAGATCGGCGCCTAACTCTGTGTATTTTTGCAGAGCGGCGCCTGACTTTGTGTGGCGCCAAGCCGCAGCAGCGGCGGTGGTGGCTCGGCGCCCCCTCTTTTGAAAATTCCTGGATCCGCCCCTGGGGATCCTGCTAGTATCGGAAGCTCAAGCCTGTAAAAACTTATTTAGATATCAGACAACATTGATAACAAAATCATCTAGTTTTTGTATTGTCATCATGTCCAATGTTGTCAACATTCTGCTTCACCTCGACAAAATACCCACACAAAAAAAAAGACAAATCACAACTGCAGTTAATTTCATTTTATCATAATTTCTTCTTTAATAGTAATCAGTTTGTACATACTATTAGCATGTTATTTACATATTAAATTTTCTTTTCATAAATCACAATAAAGCAATGCACATGAATCCCATATAATAATTTAATAAAATATACACAAGATGGGGGTAAATAATCATACATACACATACACACAAAATAGCAAAACACTGTACAAATATGGACAGATCAAAGGACACAGACTGCTATTTCACAGGGCTGTCATTTGGGCTATTCCATTTGAAATCCATACTCCCATGTGGAAGATTTAGCCAAAGTCTTTCAGAGGGAGTATATGTTTCAAATAGAGTAGACAATTCGGTAACTTTCAAGATACTCCAGTTGATAGGAGATATAAAGCCATAACCAGGGGAAATTGGGTTTCAAAATAGTTAAACCTGGCCAATATTCCATTTAAAAAACAGACTCCCTCTGTGGAAAACTGTTTAAAACTCTACAACCACCAGGAAAGTTGAGCAACCACTTTATATAAACTGTCAAAACATGGGGGGAGTCCAAGACATGACTGAGGGGGTTCAAACCTCCCTACTCCCATGCATTCCCATTTCCAATAAATGATCTTCCAACAATGGATTATATTGGAATAACAGATCTTCTCAAAATACAGAAATCATGTTTTTACATGTACATGTTTCAAAGTTCAAATACCAATCCAACTGGTCTTGACCTACATGTAGAGGAAGTTGATGCTCAGCGGCACAAAGAGGTATGTCCATTATCTGTTGTAGGTATGATTATACTGCCATGCACAAACATGCCTTGTATATGAAAGAACTTGTGCATATTTCAGACAATCATACAAAACAGTAGCTAATGGACATACGTCTTTGTGACGCTCAGCCATAAAATAAAATTATTTCACATCCACAAAATAACTTCATCCTCGAAAATGTAGCATATTGAATATATCAGCTGGACTGGTACAAAACACTATGCATTATATACAAATACAACATTTAATGAGTATTATACTTTGGATGGATAAATTTGAAGTTTCAATCTTACTGGCTTGAAACTGAGGATTATACATTCTACTTCTCTATCAGTCTCAATATAAAAAAACCAAGTTTTGCATCTTTAATATAGAAATATTGATATTGTCTAAAATTTGTGTCACTGTAAATGTGGAAATTTTCTCCCACTTTGCCAATTTTAAACCTGCCTTGTTATTAAATTTGTGATTCCAAGATTGAACGAGGTATAAAAGGATATATTTGAGCCCTGTTATTTTCATGACAGCAGTTTTAAACTTGAAAATATGGCACGAAAAATTCCATGTTTACAGTCACAGCCTATTCTGCAAGGTACATAGCTGGCAGTGTATATCGAGCTAAATGCATTTCATGCAAGGCCTAAACAAATCATGTTGTCAGCATCCCATTCATATAAATGGTGCCAAACTGCTATGACAACATCCAAGTGGTACAAATTCAGATGAGAGTTCAAGTCAGTGAAATTATAACACACAAAACACTTGCGGCTGATAGAACAGATTACATATGACACTGAACATTTTCCTATTAAGGAATAGCATTGCTATATGACAAATATTCATATACATGACAAGAACATTTGATTTTTTTTTTTTTTAGATGGTGGGATAGGCCTTAACAGTACAATGCATTCGGTACAAAATATCAACGGCTCAAAATCCATTCTGAGAAAGGACCACAAATATTGTAATAGTTGGGCTCTACCTACGCTATGCAAGATGGTACAGAGCAGGTATATGAAACTAAAGCGGCACTAAAACTATATGGCACTTGAAGGCATATCAAAATAGCGTGATCCGGTAACCAAGAGAATTACGTAACCACTTCGATGCTGAATAGTTAGAACCTATATTGACTGCTCAGTGCCAGAAGTGCAATAGCTGCCATGTGTAGATGAGTACAATATACTGTGTATAAATTGTCCAATGTATACAGGGCAGCTATTGCACTTATCCACATCTGGCACTGAGCAGTCGATATATGTAGGTCAAAAAGTGCTTTTATAAATCTATGACTACAATGATGCTCATAACCATGTCTATTGAAGTATAATTTACAATAAGGCTAAAATTAACCAACAATAAACATCGTTAAACATCGCAATAATTGGGTTTCCTGTAACCTTTCATGCTTGAAAATTAAATTAATAATGTAGCACATACAAAAGACGAGCTGTGAAAATGGGATTTATTTTAGAACATCTTTAACGTTTACAATAAACAGTTACTGTCATACATGTATGATGAAGCAAAAATTCACAACAAGTTTATAATAAGACCCTCATGAAGTTCTAATTTGCAAATTTCCTAAATCTGATAATAAAACAGATAATTTGGCAATAAAACAGACAACACCACATGACGTGATCCATTAACGCTGGTCTGTTTATACTCTATGGGATTAACAAGCAGAGAGCTTGATTTATTGGGGCTTGACACATGGTAAAATAAACAGGCTATATATTTAGTGAGTTGCCTACTAGGGCATCATAAATTCATCAAATTGAGATTTTGGCAGTTTGGGATCAAGCGCATGTAGTGATAAAGCACCACCAAGCAAGTGGCAAATATCAACCAAGCTTGTAAAGTAGAGATTACAGTATACTGTAATTCCTCTATTAGTTGTCCCCCTTCTATTAAATGCCCACACCACCATTTTTTTCAACCAAGATGTTTAATAAATGCTGAAATTTCCATGCCATCTTGTGTAAGAAAGCTTACCATAGTCCATACACGATTGGTAGTAGTTGAAAATGACATCGCAAAACATGGAAGTTCATAGTTCGTCATTTCAACATGATCAAAGGCAATTCCGATGCAAGTTATATTTGTGCATATCGTAATACCACAGTATGACCCTTTCATCCTCATACATTTCCCACTCATTATTACACCTTCACGAGGCAAAATAAAATGTTACAATTTGCCAACTTTCTTCTGACATAATTGAAACCACCTGTAACCACGGAAACGCTTAACATTTCCAGGACGGAAAAATAAAAATTGTCTGCTTTTGTTCAGAGTCTATCCAATCTACAGACTAATATTAAAGTTGGCTTTCATTTGACACCCCTCAGTTAGTAAAAACTCAGTATATGCTTGAAAAATACATTGTAGTTATTATTTTCAAAAAAATTGAACAAATTCTAGTAGTCACATGAAATTTGCTTGTAAATGGGTACATGGCCTTACAAATAATGCAGTCTTACAAAATGACATGATTTATTCATTATATTTTCTTCACATGTGTGCCAGTAGTAATAAAAATCCACAATTGCCTCAAGAAAGTTACCAAGTAATTGAAACCAGGCACTGGACTACAATAGTCACACTTCCACTACAAATTTGGTATAAAATTTATATATTTTCTTGCAAACATCCCAAAACTTAGGGTACCTATCTAGTCATGTTGGCTTACAAGTTTAAGCATTAAGAATAAGATATAGATATCAAAAATGAATCATGGAAAATACTATTATTATATTTTTTAACAGCAAACATTTCTGTATATTTAGATCAGGGTATATTTTCTGAAGATGATATCTGTGTATTACAGGGATAGAGCCCTTAAAATGCAACCCATCTATAGTTTATCACCGCTAATTAAAAACTTATAGCGTATACATGTCAAATTTAACCGCAACAATAATTCTTCTTAAACAGTGAGTTTTTGAATAAATTTGACCCATTTTGATACCTACGTGGGTTGGCTAGTCCTTCTAGGCACCAATTAGGGAGACTAAATTAATCCCACATGAAGGGAAACACTGTGTAATATGATATGACATGAAGGGGAAGTTAAAAACACATGCAGTTGTACAATTATGTTCATATGTGTAGCTCCCAGGGCAATCAATATGGGTCAGGTGATGTAGCAATTCATGTTGCATACTTCATACTCAATTTTGATACAACAAATTTACTTTGCAACATAGCTACATTTTTGTATACAATCACAGCATAGTTTGTTGACGTAGCAATTAATGTTGCAAAGTCAATTATGTCAGCATATAGCTTAGCATAATGAACCATTGGTCATGTTGCAATATTGTCTTTAATGATCTGCATGGTAGCCATAGGCTTCAACATAAAAAGTACAAGTTTTGAGATATTTTTTCAAAATATCACAAGCTATCATAAGAACCACTGAACCAATTATACTAGGCTTGTTCCTACTCATTTTGATGCATTTTTCATGCTGATTCCTAATATGGTCATGTAAATTTACCATTCTGAAATTTTCGAATTAAAGAAAAATTGAAGCATGTCATCTGCAGTCGAAAACCGTGAGGGCAGTTAAGAAATTACACCTGTCATGCACCTGTGAAACCCTGTTGTAAACTACCCCATAATATGAAAATAATCCTAAGAAAACTTATCTATGAAAAAGCAGATATAACAATGGTTTAATATTTGCGGACCATTTCAGGCAGAAAGCGCCATTTCAATTTGCTTGCTCCATATTGTACTTTTAATATAAATATACCACGCGGCGTGACACATGAAGTCAAAGTAACAGATGACAAGGCAAATTTGTTCATTGCCAGTTAAGTAGAGCATGAAAGTAGACCAGGCAGAATTATACTAACTTGGAATCATGCCAGCAACAACACTAACATGATGTACATTGAAAATGAACATGACTGAATGTAACTGGTATTGATAATATTAATATGGCAGAGAAAGCACTACTGCTTATAGTGAAATTTTTTCACACGCTTTTTTAGAACCGCAAATTTAAAAGCCTGTGAATACAAGAAACTGCAGAACTGCACACTTTTTTTTTTAAACAGACCACTTAAAATTGTGAAGAATTAATACAGCAACAAATTTCCTGCTACAGGCCTACGCTAATATGTTGGCATCAAATTTGGCACCAGTGCACATGTTATTCTGACACCATGGAACTTCAATGAATAAAAGTGAAAATTCTTATAATATGAAATTTTTAAAAGTATGAACATTTTTGCATACAAATGATATACCCTCTTAAAACTAGTAATATACCTGGTATTGATATATATGCAACACAATCTGGTCCATGGGGGCCCAAGGTGGCAAACTTGAAATTGAGGTAAAGGCAAAAATATGGAGTAAAAAAACCCAATAAAATACTGAAAATACACATCACAAAACTTCAGAGCCAAGTATGCTAGACCTTTGGTGTTTTCAGTATATGACAGCCTAATGTTTGTGTAAGGTATAATTGTATTATAGTAACTCAATTTTCAAAAATGCCTCTTTTGCCCCCCTCCCCCGTGCAGATCATGACCAAATATTGAAATCCCAATAAGGCATTCAAATGAGACGATGTAACAAATAAACAAACAAACAAACATATTCAGTGTTAATAGCAAAATATGTAAGACATTTGTCGCTTATTTTGCAATTAACACAACAACAAAACAAAAAGCTTACTACTTAGCGGTGGCAACTTACTCAACAAGATCACAACGAAATTTGTATTGACCCCATGAGAATTACCTGCCGATTGGCCAAAATGAATATTGTAATGAATACTCCAATCAAGGAGTGTATTAATAAGATCATCTGCAAATGCATGTTTGACCATAATTAGTTTAAAGCCAAGTTATAATTGGCAATTGAAATGAGCATTTCAAGTTATCAACCAATCAGAAATGCTGTTAGATGACCAGTAGTGTCAAGGGGTTAAATGTACACTTCTGTCAAATCAGAGGCATAAAGCATAAATGAATATTAAAGCTTCCACAACATCAGACTATAAATAGCCTAAACAGGGCCACTATATAGTTTGACATTTTTGTGTGTTTTGCTTCTGGTGCATGTATAACACATTCACTATGAGCCATATTTGATCTCATACCAAATGGTATAGTGATTAAGGTCATGTCTTCTACAGGGGTGTATGGATTGCAGCCAGAATAGCCCAGTATACACTCACTGGTGTCAAAACACAAAAAGGCCTAATTACATACTGGAGCTTTACATGACTCTTAACTGGTATTAATTGAACTCATATCAATTTGCATGTCTACAATTAATTATACCATTACCATGGGCTGTTCTATTGAAGATCCATCCACCCCACTGAAAGCTAAGTACCATACATACTGCAGAGTAATACATGAGTTACTGAGCATAGCTTCCATTCATGACACGTATAGATGTGATGTTAATAGCATGCTATGGACATGAACACACACAGGTCCATCATGACAGGGATATCTTACGATGTACAATTTATAATACAACATAAAATTAGCACATTGACACACATATGGCCATTACAGTACGAGGTAGATTATGGGTTGCCATAGCACAATGTTGCCAACTTCTACTTTACAAGCTCAAATTTGGGCCCTGTTGCTCTATAATACATCCCCAATGGCTAAGCGGCACAAAGATGTATGTCCATAATGGCTGCTGTGTGTACGATTACCTGTAATATGTATTCAGTTCATTCACATCATACAAGCGGCAGCTAAAATAGACACATCTTTCTGGTACTGAGCTATTAATGTATATATGTGGATATAAATGCTATATGGTACTGGTCAGCATTTTTTTTTGGTTGTGAATTCATATTGTATTCAAAGCCAAGTTAGTATTTAACATTGCATTCTGAACAGTTTATAAAAAGCTGCACCCTTTTATCCCTTTCATGGCTGCTATTGCAAATATAACACAGCAGCATTATAGTCATTGAATTATACCCAAAACTGTGAATACAACAATCAGATTCTTCTTAATGCCTACGATCGGCCCTTCTTATTCTTACAGAGACGGTTTACAATTGGTACATAGCTCACATGGTAAATAACACTTGACAGTGGTGTACAACAGGACCCAATATAAAGTTACAGTCCAATCTCTATTGTCCAGCCATAATGGAACCAAGCCTGTCAAAGCATTGCAAATCCGGATATTAGGCGTAGTTCTGCATTGAACGTTTGAAGCGTTGAAACCGGACCCAACAATAAAGTTATAACACCGACAAGATGGTATAACATGCACTGTTGTATACAACAAAGAGATGAACATATTTAAAGCAAAACCTCTTATGTAACCTGTTGGCAGTTTTGTTTTAAACATGTTCAGGGGCCACAAGCACATAGGAGGTTTTTCCTGCCCAACGACGTAATGTTTTACAACATGACACTGGGCTATTCCAGTTGCAATCCATACAACCCATATGGAATATATAACCTTAACCTTTCACACAGGAAGTCTGTATTTCAAATGGGATTACCTGAAAGAGTGACTCCATTTGAAATCTATACCCCCTGTGTGGGAAATTAAGGTCAAATCTTCCATAGGGGGTGTATGGATTTCAACAGGAATAGCCCAAAAAGGTGTCATGGCATTGAAAAGATATTTTGCTTTGAAGATAGTTTGGCTGGATAACAGATAGATCGTGATAATGAGGTCCGTATAAGGGAGACTGGACTGCACAATGTAAAATGGCTACTAAAGGTACATACAATGTTTCAAAGTTTAGTAAACACAACTTGTAATGTTATCAAATAAGGTTGACAAAACACACTTGCTCAAAGGTGACTGACAGATACAAAGCGATTTAGCACAACTGATGAAATTCAAAATTCAGAGCATTACCAGTATTGTTATTAACATTAACAACCATTTAAATAGAGCTTTTGCCAATAGTTACAAAGCGCTATGAGAGAGAGAGAGAGATGAAAAGAGGCGATTAGATAAACATTTATAAGCAAGAAGAATAAAAACAACACTGAAATCATTGAAACAAATGTCAATAAGAAGAAACTTCAAACTGTCTACATTGGTAACATTGCGAATGTTATATTATTATATTCATAGCTTTTACAAAGCACTTTCTATTAGCAATATAAGATTATATGTGCACCTTTTAGGTTAGTGTGAACACCATGTGCACCTTATAGATTTAGTTATTTCGTGTGAACACCATGTTTTAGTGTGAACACCATGTTTTAGTGTGAACACCATGTTTTTGAAAGTCTATGTGGCAACATTTGGGACATAGCTGTGTAAGTGACATCACGATCTGATCCACTCAGGCCAAAGTTGGGAATTTTCAAAATTGAGTTATTACCCATCACTAACATGCTCAGTACCTACGCTTAATACTGATTTTGAAATCAATGACATACTTGTTTTCAAATTTGTCCATAGATTGGATCAAATTGTGTCTCAAGTTTCTTGCATAGTTTACCCCCCCCTCCTTTTTTTGCCTCAATTTCAAATTTGCAAACTTTTGGCCAGATTGGATCATATCACATCACAGGTATAAATTCATAAAACAATACATTTGTCTACTCCATTGCCTTCGATTGTGCCATCTTTGAATGAATGGAATATTCCAGTTGAAATCCATATGGAAGACATGACCTTAATCTCCCAAACTAGGGAATGGGGTTACCTAAGGTGACCGTCTCCATTTAAAATCTACACCCCCTGTATAAGGGGATTAAGGTCATATCATTGTCTACCACAACAGGTGTATAGGTTTCAACTGGAATTACCAAATTATTAACAGTTTATGCACTGAGAACCACTGATAGTCTGTTCAGTAGAATGCAGAACATGACCTACACCATAATACACAAATCTTACAAAAACTTGTAAAAAATGGGCTAAAGGTCATGTTACCAACTCATGATGGTAAACATACAACATACTTCACTTGTAAGAGCTCATTTAGAGAAAGATGGAACACGACTTAGGACAGGGTGTATGAGATAACAAAGGTTAATATGGGTTCATGTTCCACCTTATACTGAACAGACTTACAGTGATTCTTGTCAACACCAGAGGCAATTTACAGAAGCTTCAAATAAAGATAACCCCTTACAAATTAAAAGCACAGGCTCAGCAAAGAGAAATCTTGATGTTAAGTAACACCTAGAAGAAGAAGTCTGCTCACACAATTTATATAAAATCATCTTCATCAAGAGTTCCAAAGAAAAAACTCTTTTGTTTTTAGTCGTTTTTAGAGAGCAACATGGAAAGATAAGGCTCGGTATAGAGTATAGAAAAACTAATATATAGCTTTGTTGTCTTTGGCGAGTGCAATATTTTTCATCAGCGTTGGAATTTTTGTCACACACAGCAAGAATCAATCTTGACTCTTGCAACAGGGAACTTTGTGGGAATCAACTGATTCTCCCAAATTTTCTGCTGTATATAGACAGACGTTAAAAACTCACACAACATCTGTGATGCTTGCTGTTTTTGCTTACAAGAGTCAGCAAATTTGCAGCTTCACACCAACATTTGACACCGTAGTTCATGGAATAACAGTGACCCATGTAGAAGGAGCGCCATCTTTAGTTTGTGACTGGTTTGATGCTTGCTGTTTTTGCTCACACGAGTCAGCGAATTTGTGGATTCACACCAAAATTCAACACCCATAGTTCATGGAATAACAGTGACCCATGTAGAAGTAGCGTCATCTGTGACTGGTGAGCTGTTATTGCTGCACAGCATCCCCATTCAGTATGGTTTCATACCAACTGCGACACCAGTTCTGCTTGTAGTAATAACCATCCAGCAATATGTCTTATGGATCATATTTTTGCGCATGAGTTGTTGTTGCTACACAACATACCCATTCGGCATGGTTCCATGCCGACCGCCTTAACACCAGCGCCGCTTCGACCGCTGCTCATGTTGGTGATGATCGTCCAGCAATCAGTCTGGGGATCATAGCATTCAACGGACGCCAGGAAATCTTGACCATCATAGCCACCTGCAAGGAGGATAGAGAAAGAAAGGACGTGGGTTTATTCTATGGTTCAGATTTTGACATTTTTAAGCATTAAGAAAAAAAGTACTATTTATTTTCATTTAGATATTTGCAAATCCTCACTGAGCTATAGTTTACTTATTTATCCTAATGCTATACACTGCATTATATTTAATGCAAATTTTTCTTCACTTTGAGGTGGTCATTTTCAAGTTACAAAATTGCTGGTCTGTCACCCATTGGGCAACACCACCAATATAAATATACTTCATTATTATGTTTTGATTGATCCAAGTTGTGATAATATTGGATCAAAACATAATAATGATAAAATTGGATGCTTTACGCCCAATATTTATTGGTCTCGCTATGAGTTGTAAAATATTGGACTCGACTCATAGCTCGACCAATAAATATGGGCTCAACCGATCCAATTTTATATCAAACATTCTTCACCAAATCTACTTTTAATTTTTTGCTGACTTGTACATGGTGACCATAATCGCTAAGTTCAAGCCACCAATTATAGAAAGCACAGATCTATTAATAGACACTTCTCTAGCCTGCAGTGTGTACACAAGCGCCTATGCCAAGTCATGCTTCTTTAATATCTCAACGATGCAACACAAATTTTTTTCAACTTTGATGAATATGGATGGTGTTGTATAAGTTGTCATTTTCGGCAAGCTATACTTTTGGCAGTAGGATATGTCCCAACAGAGGCATGTTCGCTAACACTGCACAATGATATTCAATTGGCTAGGGGATTTTAACAAATCATGCTTTATAGCGCTTCACACCAATGTCCCAAGCGCTTTTACAAAGATACATAAAGAAAAAAACAAAAAACAGTGCATAAGTATGTCATTGTAAATAAATGAGCTTTTAAAGATGGTTTGAAATGATTTACAGTCTGAGAGTTTTTCACATGTAATGGTAAACTATTCCAGAGTTCAGTGGCAGCAATATAAAATGAGCGATGACCATACTGAGTAGGTGATGAGCTGGTTAGTCGAAACTATGAAGAAGATTGAAGAGTATGTGGAGGCATATTATGTTGCACAAGTTCATGGAGATAGAGGACTGGGCTAATGTGATCATGTCCCTCAGTTAGGGAAATTAATCTGGCAGCAGAATTTTGAATTTGTATGGTGATAGGCGAGTCCTATATCATTGGAATGCATGCTGCAGTAATATGAGGAAGATTTAAATAATTAACAAACAAATGAAAAATATCCTCCACAGGGGAGTATTGATTTCAAATGGAATTAGCGCATTAGCCAATTCTATTTGAAGCCCACCCTCCCTCTGTGGAAGATTAAGATTGAATCTTTCTCGGAGGGTGTATGGAATTTCAATAGAACATGTTCATGTCATTCAAAATTCATATTCCCCCCTGTGAAAGTTAGTTCCAAAATCTTCCACAGGGGTAGTATGGAATTAAATGGAATAGCCAATTGCAGGTGAGCTACATCACTGTTTTATTTTAGGAGCAACATTAGGAAAGTGACCACTCTTGCTCACCTCATCAGGAGTCCAAGCATGAACTATACTTAAGATTTATACCCAACCTACCTAATGCGTAGAGCTTGCCACCGACCACATCGACACTGAGGGCGCTCCGCCTTGAATTCATTTGTGTGACAAATTCCCATGTGTTCTTCTCTACGCTGTATTTCTCTACACTGTTCAGTTGACTAGTACCATCATAACCACCAACCGCATAGATTGCATTGCCTAATGCCGTAACACCTGTGGGAAGAAATAAATCAAAATATCAGTCATCAATAATCAATAAATCGGTCATCAATAACTAAATCAATGATCACTATGTGACGAGTACATCATAGCTGCCAACTGCATAGATTGGCCTTTTCGGTAAATCCCATAATACCTTTAGGTTAGGTCTGAGATGTCACATATGTCACATTGATGTGCACACTGTTTAGCAAACATTACTGCACATTGCAAGACGATGTTACGCCAAATGACAACATCTCAGGTCTAACTGCAAGGAATTATGGGATTTATCAAAAAGGTCAATTGCATTACCTACATGCCACACCTGCCAGGAGAAATAAATAGATCAGTAATCAATAACCAATAATCAATAATTCAGTCATCAACATCAAATTATCAATAATCACTATATGGATGACATTTGTCGCAGCTGCTTAGATTATTTGCATCAAATGCTTAATTAAACTGGACACCTTCAAGGAGAAATACATCAATGTCATCAATGACCTATAATAATCAATAACCAGTTCTCACTCATACTCATCAATTAGCAATAATCAATAGTTAATTATCGCTATGATGCTGAGTTACAATATTGCTTTGCTGGCAAAATGCCAAGTTCAACTTTTGTAATGTAGGCTATAAGTGCCCCTTTATATAACTTGCTTTTACACACGTGCCTAAGTGTGTTGAAAGTTGGATAAGTCTTTGTACTGTGTCAAAGTTAATCACAAGCCAGCCATAAACTTGGAAATCTACATTCTATGAAATTACAGCTTACACAACTCATTGCAGTATACATGATGTGTAAATGACTTGATCCTACTAACTTAATGTCTTAAGGAAAAGAGCTAAATCATGGTGTATGATGTATGTGTAATGTACACGGTAATAAAATGTGTCACGTCGATATGTTCACTAACTCCCACCGATGATCAGCAATAATGATATCTGCTTAAGAAGCATATTTAACCCTCTACACACTGCTATGCAAGTCCCTCTGAACAATTTCTATTAATTTCTTTTTTCAAATTTGCAATTACAATACTTGTTTAATGATGATTGCATTTGGTTGATGGCCCTGTAAGTTCAGTATCAAAAACGGAAGAGACAGTCATCTACTTTTTAGTCTCATTTCATGAATCAAATAACAATTAATTGGTTCAAATATTCTTTCTATTGGTCCAGAAGTTCTTAAGACAAAACCTGTTGCAAATACATGTATCACTAAGTAATTTCAACGCACATTGAGACACAGTGGGCCAGGCAGAGTGACAGTCAGACAGATATAAAGATACAGAGAGTGGTAGCGAAAGGGAGTGGCAGACACAGACAGGAGAGGAATAGAGAGGTGAGAGTGAGTGGAGAAGAAGCAACAGTGGAGAAGGAGAGTGAGTGAAGAAAAAATGGAGGAAAAAGAGTGGAGGAGAGAGAGTAGAAGAGCAGAAAGAAGGGAAGGAGAGTGGAGCTGAGAGAATGGAAACAGAAAGAGAATGGAGGAGGAGCAAGAGTGGAGAAGGGGAGTAGAGGAGAGTGAGTGGAGGAGAGTGGAAGAGAGTGAATGGAGTAAGAGAGTGGAGAAATAAGGAGAGTGGAGGAGAAAAAGTGGAAGAGCAGAAAGAAGTGGGGAAGGAGAGTGGAGCTGAGAGAATGAAAACAGAAAGAGAGTGGAGGAGGAGCAAGAGTGGAGAAGGAGAGTCGAGGAGAGTGATTGGAGGAGAGTGGAAGAGAGTGAATGGAGAAAGAGAGTGGATAAAAAAGAGAGTGGAGGAGAGTAAGAGGAAGAGCAGAAAGAAGTGGGGAAGGAGAGTGGAGCTGTGAGAATGGAAACAGAAAGAGAGTAGAGGAGGAGCAAGAGTGGAGAAGGAGAGTCGAGGAGAGTGATTGGAGGAGAGTGGAAGAGAGTGAATGGAGAAAGAGAGTGGATAAAAAAGAGAGTGGAGGAGAGAAAGTGGAAGAGCAGAAAGAAGTGGGGAAGGAGAGTGGAGCTGAGAGAATGGAAACAGAAAGTGGAGAGAGCGGAGGAGGAGCAAGTGTGGAAAAGGAGAGAGAGTACAGAAGGAGAGAGAGATGGAGCGAGAGTGGAGAGTAAGAGTGGCAAAGGAGAATAGAGAAAGAGTATCAAAGGAGATAGAGAGGGAGAGCAAAAACAACTGAGTGGAGAGGGAGACAACAGACAGAGGGAAAGAAGGATGACATAACATAATCGTAACATCCCACTAACAGTCCTAGTCTTCGCCCTCAGAGAAGAAGTTGGCTGGTTACTACTTACTGATAATGTGTACAATCACAATGATTCAATTTCCATGCAAGCTCACATATCCAACCACAGCGCACAAAACATTAATATCAGGTACCAAGTATTACTAATCGCACTTTTTTATTGATAAAGGGGAGTGGAGGATTAAGCGCTAAACACGACTGAAAATTATCGCTAGTCCGTGTGTTTGTAGAAAACAACAAGACCTGTCAACCTTAAGCTCTGAACAAATTCCCACTGACTAAATGTGTTAACTCAAAGTTGATACGATGCTGTGTAATGGTATAGATTATAACTGAGATATATATGTATAAACATATATAATGCAACTAGAAAAATAGCTCCTGTGTGCAGTTTGAAGTAGGCCCAAACTGAAACTGAGAGGGTTGAGAGCATAAAGAGGTGACATTTAAAGTAAATATTGCTCTACATTGCATCCACTTTTATACCGACCAGTGTTTGGACAGACCTCCTTTTCAATGGATATCTCTGTTATGCCAGGTACATGTAACTACAGCTTTAATCCTTTATTTCTGAACTTTGATGGATTTAAATTTTTTACATTTCTGTGATCAATGTCTGCAATACTGTTTACAGCTTTAAGGTTACACAAAGAGGCGATATAAAAAGCGTATAAAAGACGTATAAAGTTGTTCTCTAAAACAGAGTTTTCTCAGTAATCAAATATCGCAGTTGTAGTGAAATGTTGGTGCATTGGATGTAGCTTTATTTTTTTTGTGTGTGTTATATACAAATTATTAGAATAAATTTGAAAATGCGTCGTTTAAAGCATTTTTACCCACCATGTTCACAAGATCAAAAACACGTTCCATGAGGTTTTTTTTCAAATGTGCGCTCCGTATAAATCCACACCGAAGCGATTGTTTTCTTCTTTTTTCGTATTGTATTACAAATCGATCAAAGAAATAATGTTGCCATGGGGAAGAACCAAATACAGTACCGATTAAATTTTAAAAGCCCGTTTTGGGGAAAATTTTGGAGAATTTGCTTGAGAAAAAGCTGGTTTGTGAAATTATCGATATCTTGATTACTGAGCGTTAATTTAGACATCTGAATACCTACATTATTTCTCAACATTCTGCCAATTGCTATTCCATTTGATTTTCACTCCAAATTGAAGCTAGTTTTGCAAAAACGAGGTTTTCCTCCATCAGTTCGTTCAAAATTTCAGCGCCGACATGCGTGTTTATTCTAAGAGCCATAATGCGGACGCGATTGTAATCATGTATTAATTGCATCCAATTATAGTTATATCATCCGCTTTGAGAACAGTCGATTTTGTAAGCTGATCTGTGGCCGAGTGGGTAGAGCGTTGGACTGGGACTCTAATATGAACTATTTTTGTGGGTTCGA
Organism: Amphiura filiformis; assembly: GCF_039555335.1. Taxonomy (NCBI): domain Eukaryota; kingdom Metazoa; phylum Echinodermata; class Ophiuroidea; order Amphilepidida; family Amphiuridae; genus Amphiura; species Amphiura filiformis. The sequence continues at coordinate 10,422,351 of NC_092629.1, forward strand.
GACTCCGTGTGGCTGATTTTCTTCTTTTTTTTCTCTTTTCTCATTTTTACTTCCTTTCTTTCCTCTTTTCTTTCTCCCTTTCTTTTTTCATTTCTTTTTTTTTCATTTCTTTCTTTCTTTCTTTTTCGTTCATTTTCTTTCTTTCTCTTTTTCACTATTTCTTTATTCTTTCTTGCTCCTTTCTTTTTAGTTTTATTTGATTGATTCGCTGAGTGCAGTGAATCGTGATTGATTGTTTTTCACTTTATATAATTCAGAAATTTGTAGGCCTGCTAAGTCTGTCTGGTTGATTTTCATCCCAAATTCGATTTACAAATAATTGCTTTTTGATATTGTTGTTGTTGCCTCCCCTTACATTCAGGGGAATAGCAGCATTGATTTCATAAATTCAAAATCAACACATTTTCCAGGGCGTAGCTTGACGAAGTGCCCCCAATCAATTTTAAAATTTATAAAATCCTTGTGAAAATTGCGGCGAAAAACGGCTTGTGCCACCCCGGCATCCGAGCTCCGGGCACGCAGCTAAGCCAAGTTTCATAGCCTTTTCATGTCTTGACCGTGGATCGATATTCTATTGTAAGTAGGCCTACGTCCCGGTACGCTTGTTCATTTTCTGCATGGCTGTTTCTGTTATGAACTTACGCCCCTCTGAAATCAAGCGCATATAAAACTCTCGGCTAACCTTAAAATGATCTTTTGGGTAGCCCAACTTTTGTCAGCAAATCGACCGCATCACTCCCTGCCCAGGGAATTTAAGATCCTTTGCATCATTTTCTACTCAGTGATTTGATTTCAGTTTGGGGTATCTGTCAGCGGCATTGATACTGCGTCTGTACCCCTCTGTGACCACCATGGTAAAAAAAAACCACCACCTGCTTTTGGAGATATTGCGGCTTCATTTGCTGGCAGTGATAGTTGTGCTGGGGATATAGAAGGTGAAGTCACATAAAGGTATCTTGTCAACCTTGACCTAAGGTTGTACTTTTTTGGATAATTCAGAACATTCATCCCAATACACTCTTCCCATCCGTGCCTGTATCGGTACCCACCAAGCAGTATCAATTGCTACAAAACACCATGAATACTTCAAGGCAGTAATCAACTGTACGAGGGTATACCTGAGCTATACCGTCTGTCATTATGGATTGGGTTATAAAGTAACTGTTACTAACCAGAAGAGGGTGAGAGGAACATTTCATTGGGTGAACTATATAATGTGCGGCAAGTTAGAATACGAGGTCCGAGGTCCATACTTTAAAAGTTACACTGTTGAGTCTCCGCTGCAGTGTATGCACAATTATGGACATTTATTCCTCACTGCCCCCTCCCCAATTGCTCCAAAGTAAATATCAAAATTCAATGCTAAAAATGCCATTGGTGTAAGGATATAATAGTAGAAACCCAAATATATTGGTTGATTCACAGAATGATGTTTGATAACATGTACTAGGTCCAAAAACTTTTTTGACCTATCAGTACTGAATGGATGAACTGCGCTAATTGAAATTATACTAGTTTGCCTCAACTTGTCCATTTCCTTGCTGAAAAAAAAAGAAAAAGAAAAAAACCCACCCAGCAGCCATTGTACCTATTCCTCACAGGGTCTCTAACAAAATGCTCACTTGTTTGAATGTACTGGGGTCAAAAACTCATACTCTACAACTTGGGGTCAAATTTTGAGCTATCAGTGTTGACTGGAAGTTAATGAATTGTGTCACTGGAGATGAGACTTATTTTACCATACCTTGCTGCACAAACCCCCACCAGCAGCTATTGTACCTCTAGTCCTCACTCTAACCCTCATATAAAAATTATATCATTTTTTCTCTATTTCATGATAAAGCCAACAAAAATATCTGGGTGGGTAGTAAATCAGGACGTGCCAATCCGTTTATGCCTAGTTTGCAAACACATATCCCCCGGGGCCTTGACAAATGCTACAACGCGATGACCGATTTCCCCTCTATCCTGACGGCTGATGGCAAGAAGTAACGAGTAAGCAAGAATTATCGCATGTCATGGCGTAACCTTCTCCCCGCGGACATGGATTGGAAAACTTGCAGCTCACCTGGTTAAGGCTAAAGTTTTTGGTTCTGTTCAGAATATTATAATATAAAGAGTTATTATTAGGTAACTATTGGGATGAAATTGTATGTCAGGGGATCAGGGTAGGCTTATGAATAGGCTTAAACCATTGAGATCCCTGCTAAGAATTTTTGATTAAAGCAACAACTTTCCAATAACCTTCTTCCCGTAGGTAAGGTTCAAAATTAACTCACCTGGTTGAAAAGTTTGTGGTTCTGTTATGGGTAAGGCTTAAAAGCACAGTGATTCGTTAAGATCAGAAAATCTAAAAAAAATATTTTTGCATTTTTGAAAATACGTGTATTAATGTACTAATTCACTAACAAACCCTGTAAGTGATAAGACCGAACATGACCTACATAGGTTTAAAGGTTGATCTGAGGGGTTCCACATCACATCTCAAGAACCACAATGACCTTTGACCTATTATCGCAACATTTGATGTAAGAGTCTCAAATACTCTTCACTTGCATGAAGTTACGTTCAAGTCCCAACAACTTGCAATGACTCTTGCAATGTCACCTTAGCATCAGGAAGTGTGTGTTTGTGCAAGCGCATGCTAGCATGCGCTTGATGGTTTGTGCACTTGTTGTAACGTTGTTCTGCCTGTAGCCATGATGACTTGGGCTTAAAACGAGCATAATATATACAGAGTCATGGTCTATTAAGAAGTAGCCAATCAAATGCTGAAAGACATCCCAAACACTTTGTAGGCTGTAAGCTAGGCATGTTAGGACTCTACTAGGCTATTCCAGTTGAAATCCATACACCCTCTATGGAAGACATGACATGCATCTCCTACACAGGGAGTGTAGATCTCAAATGAAGTCCTCAGTGCAGTAACTCCATTTGAAATTCACAACCCCTGTGTGGAAGATTAAGGTCATGTATTCCATATGGCTGTATGGATTTCACATGAAAAAGCCAATTGAGTTCAAGGAGTTGGGGATAACTGAATGCATAGTTTGGAAGTTGAATATATTTTAATATACGTAAAATGAAATTAAAGTGACAGGGAGTAAGTCCATATCACTGTGCAAGAACAATGCTCAGTGCTTTTTAACTCATTTGCATCTACAATTTTGAATATTAATAACATGATCAACTGTTTATTTTCCAAACAAACTTGATCACTCTCTCCAACCCAAGCATAACTATTGCCATGGTAACCATATCCAAGTATCTCATAATCTCTGCATACTGATCCTAACCTAGTTTTAACGTAGCTAAAACCTAACCTTAATTCTAACCCTAACACCAAATCCTAATCCATTATGTTGTGTTAAAAGCAACAATACTAAAAGTCTTGTCCACTTGTGCAGGATGAAAATATTAGATCACAATATTGACAAAAATACTAAGAATGGAAGACATACACGATGCAGGGAGCATGAATTTCAAAAATTTTGGGTTACTTGAATGAGGGACTACATCTGAAGTATACACCCCTGTGTGACATTAAGGTCATGTCTTCCACAGGGAGAGCATATATCAAGTGGAATAGCCCACTGAGTGAGCAAGCAATAGCTCTAGAGACAGTAGAGTGTGTGGCAGCGTTCTGATGTGTTCCCGGCTGGCCAGGAGGGGGAAGAATCCAAATTGGCACTAAACAAGAAACAAGTAAGGAGATTGACAGGACGTAGAGTTTTACGCCTCAGAAAGTAATATCATCAAGTCATTTCCTCTATAGCTTGGCGAGGAAAACTAGATCACAGGGCACGACTAAGTAAGCAGTTTACGTTGAATGAGGCGACATAGCACGCAGGGTTCCAATGCACTTAACAGTTGCAGGGCCTGTTCTTGTTTTTCCTTTCTTTCTTATTTTCCTTTCAAAATATGACAGGGGTAGGTGAAGAACTGCAGATTTAATATTATTCATATTGGTATACTTATGATTTTGCAGAGATATGGGCATCCAAGACATGGCTTGTAATTAGTGCTGTAAGACGACATAAAAGACATGGTTTCAATGACCATAACAGAATTTAGTGAAAAACTGCAAGCCAATAAACTAGTCATGTTTGAACTTGTACATATGATTTTGCACAGATAATTATGGGTGTGGCAGGCCAAAGCACTTATGAACTGTAAAAGTGGTAATTTTTGTGTGCTTTTTCGTGTTTGACCAATTTTGAATTCTATCAAAGCCTGACAGGTACCCTCCCTGTTTAAATTCACCCTTTCCCAAATTTATATGACATTTAACTGAATTAGGAAAGTAGATCTTTGCCTGCTAATCTGTGCATCTTTTCTGGTACACCTAGAGTCTTGAAGATTCTTCTTCCTGCTCTTTTTGTGTAAATGCTAAGCAAAGGTTGAAACTGGTCATGGTGTGAGGTTCAAATTGGGGATGGAAAAGAATAAGAGTAAAGTGTTATTAAAATGACTAAAAATGGGACAAAAATTGAAAAATAGGGTTGAAAATTTGGCTTTGCCCCCCTCACACTAAAATCCTGGCTACGCCACTGTTCAAACTGTAAATACAAAACATCTATCCAACTAAGAAAGATAATGATCTCTTCTTGCTAATCTGTTTAGCTCTTCTCTTGTGAGCAATTATCAGTTTCCTCCCCCTATTTGTGGAATTCAGTTATTCCACGTGAAATCTGCTGTATTATCATGCGAATTGCCCTGTGGTACCTTATGGTGGACACAACTTTACTAAAATGAGGATGAGTGATGTAATATTCGATAGGGTCTATTGCCTATTCTATTTGAAACCCATACTCCCTCTGTGGAAGCGTAATATTCCACATGTGCAGGGTGGATTTCAAACGGAATTGCCCATTACTAATTTACTAAACAAAGGTGATGGCTGTGTCATTGTACGCGGTTGAGTTTTCCTGATGAACATTTTAGTCACTTACCATTCTTTTCCTCCCCACATTCGTGGGAAAACCACTTTCCCACGAACATGTACACTTGTGTGAAAAGATGGTCACGCCAAGTTCATGCGATTCTAAGTGGCTTGTTCAGTGAAAGATGGGCATATTTAATGATTCAGTTAGCCACTTTAACCACATTTCCTTCTTAATACAATTAGTGAAAATGTGCAAATCACAAATTCTGCATTGATTTTTAGTTATTGGGCGATTCCATCTAAAATCTGACATATATGTCAGATTTCAAATGGAATCGCCCAATATATATCCCTGTGGAAGATTTTTAAGATAACATCTTCCACAGACGGAGTATGTTTTTCAAATGGAATTGGCTAAGGTGATCTTATTAATATCTGTTGTTTTAAGTTTCAGTAACTGTAAGCATGTCTTGTGCAACTTCCAAATTAACTGATATACCGTACTGACGCGAGTATAGTCCCACCCGTTTTTAGGTGAACATTTTTCACAAGTGGGGGGGGGTGGGATTATACGCGGAATTTCAACAAAAAAAAAAAAAGATATTTTGTATTTTAATATGAAAATTGATAATTTGTATTCATGTCATAGTCTATTTAATAATGATTTCAAAATGCATTGAATTTGAATGCATTTTGAAATCATTAATAGATTATGACATGAATACAAATTATCAATTTTCATATTAAAAATACAAAACATCTTGAATTTTTTTTTTTTTTTCAACCATGAATGATCCTAGCATTTAGGTCTAGGTCCTGGGACACTCCAAAGCCGAAAAAATAAATAACTTTTTTTTTTTTTTTTTTTTTTATTTTTTTTTTATTTTTAATTTCTGAAATTGTTCGAAAATTTGGGGGTGGGACTTTACTCGAAGGTGGGACTATACTCGCGTCAGTACGGTATATAGTGTATGTCATAATAATGTCACAATAACAAAACAACTTGTCTAATTTCTCATTCTATACTAATACACTGTAGTATAACCACCATAGTGACTTGCATGTACAGTATGTTTGAAAATATGACATGGAAATTAATTTGATTTGATTTGTATAACTTTGTGCACAGAAATTCTATTTTCATGGGTTTTGCATCAAAACATAGCATCTTTGAAGGGCTAAGTAACTCATGCAAAAACTTGAAATTCAATATTTTCGACTAATTTCCCTTGAACGTGTCACATATAATCACAGATTAGCTTGACAGTTCTCGCATTAATGTAAAAAGTAAACCGTGTGTGGTTAATCATTTCCCGTAGATTTGTACAGTTCATGTTTGAAGTTCCGTATGAGCAACCAAGAGCAGGCACACATCTCTCCTAAAACATCCCCTAAACCCTGTAGGCTTAACAAGATTGCGTAATGTTTTTTAACCCCTTCTACCAGCCAAATGATTTGAATCAAAGAACTAGATATCTTGATTGGCTACGAAGAGGGCCAATTTATTTATTGAGCCAATCAGAGATATGGTAAGAACAGTCAGTCGGATCTAAAAGCTCTATTTTGATTGGTTACTTACATAAATATATCATTTAATTAACCAATCAGAGGCTTTGTAAGAGAGGTAGTTATATTTTTGGGGTTATTGGTTTGCCATGGTGATCTTTTGCGCTGAATTTGTAAGAGGCTTAAGGTTGACACTTTTCATTTTGATAAACAAAAAGTACACATTTTGTCATTTCCTCTGATTTATAGCTAATGCTGTTTTACTTTGAATTTGAGTGAAGTGTCGTATTAAACTGACAAGTATTTCATACCCAATCAGATTAATCTAATTCTTTTAAAACAAATTTGATTTATAATGAAATTTGTATGAAACTTAAAGTTGATATCCATTCCCAATAGGATTTACAACCATTACGAAAGCAACGTTCATGATTTGCAAAAAGTGATGTTCTTTAGTTTTCATATGTAAAGAGCTTGTTAGTTTTCATTTGTAACGAGATTACAGTTGACATATATTTCATTTGGCCCTAACAAAAAGTAAGAATTTTGTCATTTCCCAGATTTGTACTGATAAAAATCAGTTTTATTGAAACATTCAATTCATGCTCAGTAAATCAATGTTTGCCCCTGGGGTTTTCATATTATGTGAATGTGTTAATTTGTCATGATAAAGGACTAACATGATTTCAGCTATCGACACACTCTCAAAACTAATTTTTTTATAAAAAGTATGATTTATAAACTAGTAAACTAGTACGTACGGCTAAAAATCAAAAATGACAATTATCACTTTGATTTAACACTGTAATCTCATACTCTGAAGCAATTAAAAGGACATCTTTAAGTTGCATAAAGCCGTTTCCGGTGTTATTTCTTCCATCTTCCGTTGTCCCAATTTTAGTACTGTGTATACTCAGTGCAGAAGTACACACAATTTGTCACTTATCCAACCAATGCTTAGTCCCATCAGGGATGAATAAGAGAAGTTGGACTGTAGTGTTATAGTGAATTTACTTATTGTTATAGTGAATTTACTCATTGTCATAATTTGAGACATTGTAAATGGATAGATAGCATCACCTGAATACAGTAAAATTGTAACCACTGAACACATTTCATGTATCCAAGTATACAATAATTTGAAATTTAATGAGTATTCATTTTGAGTGATTCATTGAAATTTAAGCCCCTAATATCATGGGAAATGATTAATGTTCTAGGTAGGATTTTGTTTATTCAGATTTAATAATTATTATGTCAACTTATCAAAAACATTTGACAACTTTAAAATAACTTTTAAGTTATATTCAAGTTTTAAGTCCTCCTCTAGGGGACGATTGGATTCAAATGATGTCATTATAATCCTCACTACTGTTGGTTTCCATAAACATAAATACAGCATCATTATGAATTTCAACACATCATGGAAATGATTAAACTTGTCAACATTTATTAAGTCTATTGGCATTTGTTCAACCTTAAGCATTTGAGAAAATATAAATGAAAATTAAGAACTTTTTTGGTTCTCTAGGGTTTGGAGATTTTCTTCTTTGCACGCATAGATCCTGCATGTGAATGCGACAGTTACGGTTAACAGCGGACCTCCAAGTGTGACGTAGTATGGAACTTACAGTAAAATTTTATCTGCATCTCTGATTGGCTCAAGTAATGATATACCCCTCTTTAGTCTTTACTAATACATTGTGTTTGCAATTATAAAACATTCATAGCAAATTGTGAATTGCAGATTCCTCAATACACTATTATAAAACCTACCAAACATTACCAATAAACGAAATATGACTTTCATTTTTTTTAATGAAACCAATATAAACAAATGCAGACCAGCTACAAGTACAGGGTGAGTAAAAAAAAAAAAAGTGCAATAGAGCAAAGAATCGATATTTGTGTAAGATCCATGTTGAACTTTCCAATTATTGAAAGTTTCTATAAATGCCGTGCACTCAATAGTCACCTGTTGCGAAAAATTGAAGTCAATCACATTTATTATTTAATTTTTATGAGTCCTTTTGCTACAATACCCAATTTCATTATTTGTCCACGAGGTACCATGTATTTTGAATGAGAGCACACAATGCACGATAAAGGCACCAGCACTGAAACTGACTTTACCTTAATAAGGTTGATTTTTTCGTTATTTCAATTTCTTTTTTTTCTGTTCAAACAAACTTTCTAACATTACTTATAAGTCCTTCATACCTCACTCGACTCCAATTCCAGTTTTTTTTAAATCCCAATATGTTCAACTACTGGATGTTTTATATTTCCCTCCACTTCAATTTGCGTGCATTTCATTTCGACATTTGAAAAAATCCGCCTACAAATGTGTATGTTTCTGATAGAGAATAAACATCTTTAAATTAAATGAAAAATGAAAATAACAACAAATAATTTTTCTTTTTCTTAAATAAGACCAAGGACAATAACAATTTGGGTGCTCCATTTTATTTCAATGCCAATGAGGTTAAGAAAATAGCAGTTGTTCCAAATCTACCCTACACAGAGTGGGCTGACATTCAAATTTTAGACGTTTCTTGGACAAACATTAAAATTGGGTATCGCTATAAAATGGGTCATAAAAACAAAACGGTAAATGCTAATTCCTTGTTTTTTTCACAAAAGGTCACTAATGGATATATATCATTTATAAAATGTTTTAAAACCTAAAAGGTTGAAATCGGTTCTTAAATAAAAATGGATTCTTTTCTCTATTGCACTTTTTTTGACTCACCCTGTATTCAATAAAGACACAAAGAGTGTCAATCCAAAAATCCAGAATCCAATCGCTACACACTTTGTCAAATGTTAGAGCAATCAAAGCATAGTTTAGGGTCTGTGGTCAAAGTATTGAAAACGATTTCCAAACAAACATATCTTGGAAGAAAAACCCATATTTTTAGAGCAGTCATCAAGTACAAGGGTGTGAATATCATACTCAGTCATCATCTACATGTACAGCTTATTCAATTAATCTGAATAAATCCCTCCTTTGCTCAAACTGATCACCGTGCATGCCCAGGAAACTCCAAACTGCCCCACGGACGCACGGTACCCGGCAGATAACCCTAGCCGGAGTTTACTTAAGGAAGGTGTTTTCATATGAGAAGTGTGGCAGGTTAAGATTTTGTCCATTTTTCTTTGCCTACTTGATACAGCAAATCAATATTTTGTATTATATTGAAAGTTGTTGCCTAAGTGACTTGAGTTTTTTTCAGTAAAGGGGGAAGTAAGTGGGCCTGCAGCCAAGGAGTGTCTTCTTATGTCAGTCCTGGAGTGTGTTTTACTAACTTTCAAAAGTTCTAAACCAAGTCTAAATTGTTGTAAGAACTGCAAGAAAGGATGAAACCAGCACTAGTCAGAAAGGAGGCACTATTTGAAATTTATCATCATATTGATTGTTGCTTTTAATGGTTAGGCCTATATAGTGTATCTTTTGGACCACATTGGTCAGGGAATGGACTATTCTATTTTTAAAATCCACAATTCTACCCCTGTAGAAGATTTTGGAAATATCTTCCACAGTGGGAGTATGTTTTTCAAATGTAATTGGTCAGGGTTAATCATTTTGAAACCCATATTCCCTCTGTATTATGGCTTTACCTATATGATTTTTCCAACTATTTACTACAAGATCAAATAGCCCAGCCAAATATAGAGCAATTGAAGCACCGGTTAAAAATATCTCCATATATGTCCCTAATCCAGCTTGTCTGAAACTGTCTTGTCATTGCAGTGTTTAAGCCAATTCACACCCTAGATCTAAACATTAACCAGGGTTAAGGTTGCCCTAAACATGTTTACAATTTATGTTAAATAATTCATATTCTGTATTGCCTTTACAATCTTCACCAGCTTTGACACATAGGGGTCACTACTCATTTTTGGCCTATCTACACAAATTCAGTGCATAGCGCTGTGGCTCAGTCCATTTTGGATCTTTTTAGATTTAGTTTCAGCTAAAAAAACCTGGGAAATTTGACAAATTTGCAACAACAATTTACATACAGAAAAACCATAATAGCACATAGGTTTTTCCTAAATGTTTCATTTTTTCTCTCCCAAGATCTCCCAAGATATAGCCTCGTACAAGTAGGTTATTTGTCACCTCCTTAATAATCAAGTTAAAATGTTAATCGCTTGAGACAAAAACAGGAAAATCTGAATTGTATCAGGTGTCTGATCATAGGATGATCCTAGCCATGGCAATGATATGTCAATTTTATTACAACAAAGACTGATCACTTATTTTTGCATACAAATAATTTCACAAAATTAAGATTTATATACAGGTGTAGGCTAATAAATTTGGTGTGAATTTTGTTTATTTGATATATTGTACTATGTTTTTAAATTTAAAATGGCTAAAGCACTGTAAAAAAAATGTTACTTTGTTTGCTCATCTTATTTTCATTTTACCAAATTTATTTTTGTTAGTTTGATTATACAAATCAATATCACCTGTAAATACAAAGTTCTTTAACCCCAATAGAGGTTATCCGTGTTCTATAAGCTGCATATCCTATTAGCGACTGCTATGTACCTTTTTTAAGACTTTCAAAAGAAGTACCTGAATGTGCAACCATAACTGTTTCAAAATAGCCCGCCAAAGTCATGCAGGTAACTCCGAGGTCATGCACTGAATTGGTTTGAATGAGGAATACTACGGGACCCAGCGCCTTTTGTTAGAAGTCACACATGAGTAAAGTGGATAACCTACATGCATAGAGTGACCTTTGAGTGTGTTGGGTACAAAAACCCATACCCCTCAACTTGAGGTCTACTTATGAGCTATGCATGTTCAATGGAATTCATTGAACTCTGCCATCAGATATGAGATAGAAGGAAGCGCTTCTTACCTGCACCACTCCGATGCGTATTCATCGGCGCCATCGTGATCCACTCATCGTTTTCTGGATGGTAGCACTCTACACTATTGAGCCTATTATTGCCATCATAACCCCCAACTGCGTATAGTAATCTATTCACCACCGCACACCCGACTCCGATTCGTTTGGTTTTCATTGGTGAGATATACGTCCATTTGTCTTCATCTGGGCTATATCTAGAAAAGGTAATCAATCAATGATAAATAGGTCAATCAATCAATTGATTTAATCAATCAATTCATTTAAGGCAATCAAAAAATAAATATAGTCAATCAAGTTATCGATCAACTGAACGGTCAATCACACAATCAGTCATTGACCAATCAATCAACCAGGTAATCTAGTGACTACTACACATTCAACTCTAATGTGTTTATTTTCATATCATTCACTTGTTTTCATTTAAGTTATTCAATCAATAATTATTGATCGAGTCAATTAATCAAATTAACACCTGCCACAATTCAAATGGCTATTCCAGTTGAAATCCATACACCTCCTAAATGAACGACATGATAATCTCTCACACAAGGGTTTTTATTTTTCAAATTGGAGTCGCCCATTCAGGTAACCCCATTTGAAAATCACACTCCTGTGTGGAAGATTACGGTTATGTCTTCAACAGAGGGTGTGTGGATTTGAACTGGAATGGCCCAATTTGTTAACCATGGACACTGGGGAAATCCCTTTACAGAAAAAAGTTAATTTGTATAAACATGATAATAAGATCAAATAGTTTGTACATACTTGATATGTTCAGAGCCATTTAATACATTACAGAAAATCTGTGCCAAGACCATAAAGTTCTACCTCTACACACAGGAACCCAGAAATAACCTCCCTACCTGTGACAGCACACCATTCCTTCCATACCGCCCTAATTAATTAGCTTGTTCAATTAGTAATACAACTTGTAATGCAATTATAAAAACCTGTAGAGGTGTTTTAAGTCAAAGCATACAATGAGGTTTTACAACCAATTGATAATTTCCTTTATATCTTGCCGACTTGTAAGACAAATAATACAGGAAATTATGGAATTACATCTACCGCCACTTTCAAATCATATTCTTAATGCCACTATTTAATCAAGTGAATTGAGGCACTAGCTTGTTCGTTTTTATGAGCTAAATTCTGTGTTGTGGATGCTGATAAATGTATTGTATGCGAATTTATTTGAATGTACTTGATACAAAAACAAATGTATGTGTCTTTGAATATGCCTGATTCATGTATTATAACTACAATCAAAGAAATGTTGGCACATTCTGGCGTAATAACTGTACATTGCTGCCCTACCCCCCCCCCCCCCAATTCAATGTTGATGAAAGCAATTTTGACATTGGGCTCTCCAGTCCCCCGGGCCAGTCCCCCAACATTGGTTGAGGGGCAATGGGGAGGGAAGGGGAAAGGGGAAGGTTTGTACTTCTCATCAAACATAGTTATACTAATTTCACTGAATTCTCAGAGCAGCAATGAAGAGTTCCAACATATTGCCAAAGTGTGCCAACTATTTATTTCTTTGATTGTAGGCAGCAAATGCACCTTTGGTTTTCCTGTATCCATCTGGGGGTTAAAAAGAACATGTTTTTCCAGGTAAAATTCTTGTTTGAAGAAAGTTGCAAAAAGCCTGGATTGGTGAAATTAGGTCCAGAAAATTTGCCACTATATGGAAGTAATTATTTTAACTTTCTGGATTAACCATATAGGTTCCTTGCAAATTTGGAAGTAATTATTTTAACTGTCTTGGATTACCAAATTAGGTTCCTTGCAATGGTTACTGCATTCAAAAACCAATAAAATGCCCACAATATTTTTTTTACAATGTACCTGGATAAATAAAATAGTTTTATAATTTTGGTGATTACTGAGTGATAACTACCGTGGCATCAGACCCATGTTAAAAACAATTCCCAGAAACATTTTTATTCTCATGGCTTGTAATTTTTAAGAATAGAGAATAATTATTAATACATCAGAGAAGATTATATGTTAAATCTACGGTGGTGAAAATCATTTCTAGTCAAAAATGTGGCAATTGTCACCTTCCATGCATAAATTGTGCCTAGTCATCATGCCAAGTATTATCGATATATTCTTGTATTTTTCACATTACTTTTTTTGATCCGGTTTAATCCACATTCTCAAGATCTGGGTCATATTCATTTTCACTGTGACTGTCCACTATTAAAAATATGCCATAGTGGAGAGAGGAGGAGACAGAAAGACACACTGACAGACAGAAATACAAGGCAAACAGACAAAAGGGAAAATAATGCAAGAATGGCTCTAAAATGGGCTGAAAATATTAATCAAAGAAATTGCGTAAATCTGGACTACAAAAAAGCCTTAATTCAGGGAAAAACTTACATCCCTGAAAAGAACACAAATAATTTTTAGCAAAATAATTGCCAAATCAAGCAGACAATACAAATATGACCTTTGATTTGTCCGATATGTCAAATGAAGCTGACGCACAATAAATATTGTAAATAAAGGTAATATTTGTGCTTAATTTTTCACATCACAACAAAATTCTTTGCTTTTTTTTTTTCAATTTTGCTACACATTCAACTTCAAGTAGGAACCCAATACATTGTAGACTACAATGTATACCAATTACACATATGTTAAAAATTTCTTGCAAGTAGCATGATTGGATTTGAAAAACCACGAAAATGAATGCGGTGTGAAAATGCCGGTCCACTTTTATCGTATTGTGCCATGGAAAGTAACATGTAACCACCACGTCGTAGCTGGCATGCAAAGTCCATCTTAAAAAACCTGCAGAGTCATGCTCAGGTAGAGTACATGCTACACAAACAAGGACTTTTCCATTGCTAACAGTTCTTGACAAAAACTTGTTTTGTTTACTCAATTCTTTCAAAATAAACTGAACAATTTGTGCACTCAGTTATGGCCTGATGGTGTTCTTTACCTGTGGCTGTCAAAGGAACCAGGATTGGCATTATTTTCTGTACTTACTGGTGCGTGATATTATATAAATATCAGGGTAATGTGTGTTTCATTTGATATTTGTGACTACTGGACTCCAAAGGACACTACACCCTCAATGGCACTTGCTCAACTGACAAAAAAATCACAAATTCATTAAAATTTGGTTTCTTGCTTCGTTAGTAGCATAGATGTGCCAAAAGTGTGCTAGTGGTTTAAAAGCAGAAAGCTGTTTATTAAAGACAAAATTGGGCATTTTATATGAAAATGTAACAGCTCTACAGAGTAATTAGTTACATATGTATTTGAATGGGGCTTCAACTCGGTCAATACATTTTCCTCATTTTTTGCCCAGCATTTCATTTTCATTGTAAAAATACCTTATTTTAATTATTTTAATCCTTCACTTTCAAGCAATTTATACACAATTTTACTTTTTGTTACACTTTTGCTGGGATCACTGAATGTATAAAGTTGCCTGTATTCCCATGCCAATATAGCACATAGGTATGCCTACATACACAAGTTATAACGACTATAAATTTGAAGATTACCCATATTTTCCAAAATTCACAACCAGATACTTTATGTACATAATTGTTGGACTTTATCGAAACTGGGTCACTGAATACTTATCTATTGGTTTAGATACAGTGTCATGATAACTGTAAGCCAATTTGTTTGTACACTGTATCATAAACATGTATCATAAGGCTGATAGCAATTGTTAGGTAAACGTGATGCATGCTGGGAATGAAAAAGGGCTCAAAAAAGATTGAATTTGAGCCCCTTTCATGATGATGCATCATTTTTGCTAATCGATCACTATCAGCAGTATACCTTATTCATGATGGATCTCTTTTATTGTGCAAAATGTAGCTGAATTTGCGAGAATACGACTGACACTTGTGATCATGGTTATTATACATTACATTGAACATGTGACATCATTTTGTTAAGCTCAAGTACTTCCCTTTGTAAACCATCAAGTTACATTGCATCCTCAAATCCTTACATGTAGAAATGCTACAAAGACATGACCTTTCATTTCACGTAGCTACCTATGGCCATGTTGTATGGGGGTTTGGTTTGGGTAGGGGTGTGTGAGTGAGAAATTCAATATACCGTAATAATTTTCAAGAAATTTAAACCCATCAGTATACCAACTTTCTGTCAAAATTAACACAATTAATTGTCTTAATTTTGCCTCGAATTTGGGGAAATTTCAATAATCTTGGCTACAGTGAGGCAAAATTGGGCTATTTTACGAAGAAAAAAATGAGAAAAATTTTTTTTTTAAAAGGACCCATCCAAATACCACAATTGTTCTAGAACAACGGGTCATTGATATAATGCTACCCATGTTTGCGCCAGTTAAAATTTCACGGAATGAAAATATTCTTTGAATTGAATGAATAAAATATTCAATATTTGTTTTATAACTCATATAAATTCCTTTTCTACCACTTATAAATCAACAGGAAAACTAAATAAAATAAAATATTCATTTTGAAGAAACACCCACACCTAATTGCTCAAAGAACATTTGCATTTGTCAGCAGTGCCATCGTAGCTGCGTGTGAGTGGACAGAGGTCTATTGACTCCTGTACTGGAGTACATTTTTGCTAAAAATAGCAAAATAATCAATAGTGCTGCTAAAAACAGCTAAATAAAAATAATCAATACTAATTGGTCAATCAAATGACATGAATCTTTGCAATTGCATGTGCATGGAAGATACAGATTTATGGTATGAGTTAAGCTCTTTATGTCAACCAGCCATAAAGAGACAATGTTTGTTTTCAAGGCTTCTGGAGCAATCACCTTGGGTGCTAAGTTTACAAAATGCAAACACCTTACAGAATATTGGCTATTCCAGATGAAATCCATACCCCCCCATGGAAGACATAACCTTAATCTTCCACACAGAGAGTGTGAATTTCAAATGGGGTTACCTGATGCATGGGCAACTCCATTTGAAATCTTAACCCCTTGTGTGGGAGATTAAGGTCATACATATCTTCTACAAGGGGTGTGTGTATTCAATTGGAATAGCCAACTGCCTTGCCCTACAGTTAGCATAATCAAGATGAAGAATCATGATAATAGGAGACAGGAGGTTAAGCCTGATAATTATATAAACTGTATTAGCGAGAAATTTTTGTGAAGTTCTTATTTCAGCACTTTACTTCCTTCATTTCTAAACTGCAAAGCCCACAAGTTATTTGTCACCATCAGATTTTGGATACCATGATTAAAAGAAACCCTTAAACTGTTCAGCATGGCATAAAAATTGTGAAAAAATAGTACCGCTAAAAATATCCATTATATACAGGGATCTAACCCTGACAGAGAATCTGCCTAGTCATTGCTGTAGCTTTAATACAAACACAAGAGTATGCACTTGTGCAGCAGAACAATGTATGCTCCATTTATGGCTCCATTTGTGGCTCTATCATTGTATAAATTTGTAAACATATGGCAATGCCAAACATGAGTTTACATTTTAAAATGAAAAAACACACACGACAATTAAAAAAAAAAAAAAAAGGAAAAGCATGTAAAATCTCATAGAAATGCTCTGAAACAAGAGCTCTAAAAATAATTAATAGTAATAAAATAAGGGAATTTGAGCAACAAAAACACAGGAAAGTTATCATGCCTGTATAGCTACTTGTAAAAGAATTTTACTTTCAAATTTTAATATTTGTATGTGTTGAATTTCAAAATTTAGATGTCATTTGCAATCATTTTATTGAACATTGTATGTATACAGTTACACTGCTCTGCAAAAATGTCATGCCTGAAAAATATTTTAAAATCATCCTCTGGCTTTGAAATAGCTTGAGTGTGTCCCTAATTTGCCCCCTTAATGGGAAAATCAAAATGGCATGCAATAAAGTCCTTATTATTGTTTAAAAAGTTATAGCAGAATTTTGCATCTTGCTTTATCAGCCAAATTTAGTAGTGCAAATTGCAATGCAACACAAACAGCTTTAATTAAAGGTCTGTCATGGTGCATCGTGTTTCCCCATTAAGCACTTTTTTGGACAAAAAAAAGGCATAAGATAAAATAAATTGGGTGAATAATCAGGAAATCTGACTCCAACATTCTTTGACAAATGACCTGATGTACATTCTGTGCAAATTTCATAGAAATCCACTGACTATTTTTAAGGTTAAAAATCATCATTTTGGGGAAAATGTATAAATTTATATCCAGAAGCTTGACAACAATTAAACAAACACAGTTCTGCAATCTATAACTTAAAATGACGTGATTGGGCTCGATATAACTTAAAATGGCGCCCAACATTGTGACATAGCGTATTTTGAAAAATGTGTTGCACTTTGGCAATTTTTTTTGTGTTAGTATGAGTTATTTGATGTTTGGCACTTTCAAAATCTTATTATCATCACAATTGATACACAGATAGATTAATATTCAAATTAGTCACTACAAAGTGAAGATAATTTTTCTTTCATGATACATTAAAAGCAAAACGTGATAATCTATACAAACTGTGGGTCTATTAAAGTTATAGTCCTCGGTAATAAACACAATTTTGCTTAGTCACAGCTGGATTCACATTGCACAGTGCTCTATGATTATACATACATTCCCACAATTGGAAACTAGTTTGAAGTGACAATACATTATTGATACGGATCACTGAAACTCAGTCACCTGCTAAATAATGTTAGACAATGCTTATACAGTTACAACAACAGTGATGCCTGCTACATGTATGCCATTGCTGTATGGAGGGTAATGTGATATTAATGATCACATCAATTGTCAATTTGCTATCTACTGTAGATAGCACTTTTTCAATACCTTAAATACCAAATGTTCAGAGTTCAAAAATTAATATTTTTTGCTGTATGGTGGGTAGCGTGATATTAACAATTCAATTTGTATTGCGTCAAGTGCTATCTACTGTAGATAGCACTCTTTCAATGTCTCAATATAGACCACATGTTAAGTTGTGAAAAAATTTACAGTTTTGCTGTATGGCAGGTAGTGTGATATTATCAACTCAATATTCATTGCCTCAAATGGTTATCTACTGTAGATAGCACTCTTTTGATGTCTCAATATACATGTAGGCCACATATATTAAGTGTTTAAAAATTTACATTTTTGCTGCATGGCAGGTAATGTGATATTAATTTCATGATCAAGTGTCAATTTTCCTTTAATCAAATGGCTATCTACTGTAGATAGCACTCATTCAATGTCTCAATATATACCACATATTAAGTGTTTAAAATTCATATTTTTGCTGTATAGCGGGTTATGTGATATTAACAATTAGATAAATTTAGATAATATTTTCCCAGAGTCAAATGGCTATCTACTGTAGATAGTACTCTTTCGATAATCTCAATAGACCACATGTTTTAAAAGTGTTTAAAAACTGATATTTTAGTCTTGATCAAACTAATCTTTTTCACTTTACCATGTTCTACAAACAAAACAAAGCATCAAATTATCAATTGTATCTTTGTATTACAACTGACGATAGAACATATTTTGGCCTATCAGTCATATACAGGCAGGATATAGAATTTGGGGTTATCATTCGCTCCGAATGCTCAAGTATAATTTAATTTCTCCCAAGAATTCCACTATTAAAATTTAAGCTACCAATTAAGATTATAAAAACCAACACCATATTTGACCTAATTAGCATATATGTGACCATCCACTACAACTGAGCCCGGATGTCGCCAGTGCCACTATTGAGATATGCTCCATTGAACTTAACAATAAACAATACGAAACAAAGGATTTATTGACTGTTTTATTGATTTTTCACTACTTAAATGTACTATAGACATGATATACATCATTTTAAAGCTAATTTCAAGCAGAATATTTTGGTTGAATATCTCAAAAATGATGATTGGCGACTTCAGGGTTCAGTTGTGCTGGATGGTCACATATATTTTATAAGCCCCTCATGAATTTTCAAACGTATATTTGTTTTCTGATGAAAACAAAAACTGATAGAATTCAATACAAATTGTTTAACACAGAACAAGCAAGCAAACAGAATAAATAACAAACCTGAACAGATTTAACACTACAGCATCTAAATAAAAGTAAATACCCACCTTTCTGCAGAGCAGTGTTGCGTGCACCCTTGTGAGCCTCCAATAGCATATAAATACCCATCAAGGACTGCAACCCCAACTCTATTCCTTGGTACATTCATTGGTTTTAATGTCCTCCATTGATTCTTTAATGGATTATAAGAGTCCAATCTATCTGAGTCTGTGTTTGCTTCCGACGTATTATTCCTACCGCCAACTGCGTAAAAAATCCCATGAATCGTCGCGGCACTCAGGCCGCTTCTAGGTTCGGGTAAATTCGACAATTTATGCCAGTTGTCGTCTTCGGGATTATAGCACTCCATGTTGACTAATGACTGTCTTAAATACCCGCCAGCAGTGTATATTACGCACGCTGATATCGGGTTTCTTTTGGGAGTCCTACATGATTTGTGAAGTTTGAGCTCTTGGAAGATTCTGGACAGAAAATCTTTACAACTTGGACTGTTTTTGAGAATGTCACACTTATCTAGTTGCTTCTTAAGAAAAGCTGGTGTTAGATGCTCACATCTTATGTGTCCTTGGCCAAGAAGCCTTTCGAAGCATTGCTTTCGCGTACCTTCATCATGCTTCACCCACCTTATACACGCATTGTACACTTCTGATTCACACCAAACGTTCAGCTTATCGTGTTTGATAAGAGCCACAAGTTGCATAAGATTCAGATTCATAAACTCCTCCGTCTGCGAGACTTCGTTGAACCTCCTGCAAATGAACTCCCGCGCTTTTTCGTGCAACGATTTCAGTCCGTGTGTTTTTGCATACACAGATATCCCGATACAATTGCTGGGATCGAGTTCATGTTCTAAATATTTACAGCACGATTGTGTGACATCCTCCATCTGGTACATGACAGCTTTTGGAAGTAATTCTAGTACGTTACGATCGCTGATATTGATTTCACTTGTATACATGAATTCTATAAGAGTTGAAAATATACAAGGATGGACATCCTTAAGTTCCACAGTTCTTTTATTGCATTCGTGAAAGCCGTGCGTAAACATGGCTTTAAAATATGGACTACATGATGCAAGCACCACTTTATGTGCGTGGAATTTCATTGTTTCCACTTCAAGTACGATATCACATAAGGCGTGATTTTGCCGTAATTCGTTCAATACGGCAAATGCGTTGTGTGGGTGTTGCCCACTCTTGAAAGTCATGCTGCCGTCCTTTCGCAGCTGCTGGCTGATGTAAGATGGCCGCCGCGTCTTTGTTGGCTCCTCCTCCTCTGTGATTTTGATAGTTGCCATGTCAACTGTACTAACATCCTGATTGCACTCCTACTGAATGATTCACTTGCTGCATAGTCAAGTTAACACTTTATCACCTGGAATACATTGTGAGTGTGATTTGTTGCGTTGTTGAAGAGATGTGGTTACCTCCACTTGGTATTGCTGATGACTGTTGATCCAACACTAAAGTTACACATTTCTGGTAGATGAGCACAAAATCTGTAAAATATAACAGCAAAAACACTTGTTAATAAGTTTATAACAATTAACACCCATAACATAATGAATGACAAAATATGCAAGAGTTATCCTCTACTTGATGACAACTAACATCAGAAGAGCCCTGTAACATACATAGCTCTCTCCAATTCCGTCAATAGGGTGAGAAGTAGCTTTATAGTAAGACCCAAGTGCTGCCACTACCTTATCCACAAGCAGGCTGAGGTATAATCAAAATAATCAAACCCACCATGTACTTGATGACATCCATCATCAACCCTATAACATAACTCTCTCCTTTCTCATTAAAAGGGTGAGTGGATACATGTAGTTGCTTTTAGTAGATACAACCACATCATTATCCACAAGTACGATGAGGCGCCCTCGGTGCTATGTCGCTGTTCGGACAACACAAAATAATCAAAAGCCACCCTCTACTTGATGACATCTAACATCCGAATGAATCCTATAACATATATAGCTCTCTATTTCTAATCCCGCTCAAAGGGAGAGCATGTAGTAGCTTTAGTAGGCAAGAGCCACAGCCACTACCTTATCCACAAACAGGCTCAAGCATTCTCTGGGTTACACTGCATTTCAGGCATCGCAATCCGACAGAACTGAACAACTTCTAGGCGAGTAGTAACAACTTGCAATTTATTTAATGCACTTTTGGTTCCACAACAAGTTATTACACGTAGCAGCAACTTACACATAAAGCCAAATCCATCAAGATAGTAGAAACATCAGTTTACTGGAATTTAAATACAGCTCAATATTCCTCTCACACATTGGCAATCAATTACAATATCAAATTAGAGTGAAAATCAACCTGCCCCTCTGATTATTGCAAGTTTTCACCCTATCATGGTTAATCATGATAAATCAGAGCAAGGTACATACATGTCCATGCTTCATTAACCAACTAGTACTTGTTTCATGCTTCATTACACTATCAACTCTGCCAAGTCATCTTTCAGTCAGTATGTATACATGTACATGCCCCAGATAACTGCTTTCAAAGTGCTCACATACTTCCATTTTATATTTCTTAATGCTCTGAATGATGGGCACAGACTTTAACATAAAAAGTCGTAAGTTTTTAGATATTTTCGCAAAATACCAAGAACTATCTTAAGAACCACTGAACCAATACTAGGCTTGCTTGTACTCATTTTAATGCATTTCTCATGCTGATTCCAAAAATGATCATAAAAATTTACAATTCTGAAATTTTATGATTTTTTTTTTTGTCAATTTGTCGTCTGCAGTTGACGCCTATGTGGTGATTCCAGTTGAAATCCCTACACCCCCTGTGGAATACCTTCCAAATTTCAAACGGAGCTACCCATTCAAGTAACCCTATTGGAAATGAAAGACATGTCTTCCACAGGGTGTACAGATTTAAACTAGATTAGCCCATTTTTTACCAGGCATTAACTGATCTCTTGGACTAATCTGATCCACTCATGCCAAAGTCGGCCTCAAATCTAGATTTTCCCCTTCCTCATTTCTGCCTTTATTTACAACAAAACAAATCCCATTTAGCACACAAGAGGATCAAATCTTGTTAGGATAATTTTGCCATTCATAGCTGATCATGACAGATTTTATCATGACAACTATCAATCATCAAACAAGTATGAAAACAATCAGCAAATTCATGTGCTAGATCATGACTTATTCCGCCACTGTCAATTTGTCAAACATGATAACTATATACACACATGTATAGTCCGTTGAACGATCAAAACTGCTCACCTGATCACCACTGACATATCAACTAAACCACAACTCAATCATGCCATCATCATGATTGGTCAACTAGTCAGCATACTAACTATGTGATTAATCAATCAAACAAACCACATATCAATCAATCAATCAATCATTCGATCACAGTCTCATCATCATCGTCGTTGTTTCAACAAATCATCCTTCGTAAACAGAAAAAACAAAAGACAAAATTGCCTTATCAGCACACCTGGACAATAAGTGACACGCACAGGAGTAAACAATAATATCCCATAATGCAACAGCCAAGAACTTTCATTATTGTCCTCCTTTGTATGTGTACCAGGTATTTATAATTTCCAAATGAAGAGAAACATATTTTGATGCTACATCTTAAAGCTTGAAAATAAGCATTGAATTATGCACATTTGCTCAATGTTTGTCCGACACATTGTTCAACTATTATTTCGTCCAAATACTGCAGAGTCTGGGGTTTGTTTCACTAACATATACAATGAATTATATAAGAAGTCCTACATACATAAATCCCAAATCCATCATAATTCTTCCATAGGATTTATATGTTAAACTTACAAAGGTTTGAACATTTATAATGGATTTAGGGTTTGCAATGTATTACCCCTAGAGTCTCTATTAATAAATTACATTTGTTGCAGACTATTTCCCAATGCATCCTGGGTAAATAACAAATCACCATGTAAACATGATACAACACAACACAACAAAAGCCAGTGTGTACTATCAATCAATGACTTCATATCAAGTCGGTGAGTGATCCTTTCAAATTTCTGAGATCAAAAACCGATGAGTTGATGCACCGCAATCAAGACATATGCACCTGCAAACACTACATGGACAAAAATGGTATCATCATCTTCGCTGGCATAGTTCACTAACCTCTATCACACAAAGCACAAAATTTGACCTCGAGCTGTGGAGTATGAGTTTTTGTACACAATGTATTCAAATGTCATTTTATGACTGTGCAAGGATATTGAGGTTCAAGAACTGTGTCTTGATAGATGAGCATGTCAGTGCTGCAAACACTGTAAACTCTATTGCTAGCAATGTACCACAATAAACCTCAAATGTATGTATCACGCAACTGTCAAAAATATGAATAAATGTAGATACTGAAACAAAGCGTTCTTTCACATTTAAAGGTGAGTGACCTGATGGACACCTAACCCCCCCTACTTTGCCCCATCAAATTGAGAGTTTAAATAAAAGCAGAAGAAGAAAGTTTTATACAATCTAATGTACACATTTAAAATGAAAACTTGTTATTCTTTACTAAGTTACTGGGAGCTACACTCAAAATCATATAGTGGCACTAAGCTTTAGCAGTACTTGGTGCATATACATACTTTTATCCTTGCGATCAAAGTGGCACATATATACATCACATTGCAATGCTAAGCCAACGCAGCACACAGTGAACTTCAAAGCTAGTGCCGCTGACTGAAGGTATAGATTATAGTCTATACTGGTCACCTATTTTCCGACTTATCAGCTTGCCTTCTTGTGAAGAAGATAACTCCAGTAATTCAAAGCGCAATTAAAACATGACTATCAGACTTTAGGCCAAGTAAAATAAAATACAAGTTTCTCGTCCCCGATTTTTTTTTTTTTTTTAATAATTTAAAAAAAAAGTTTTTAACTGTTTTTCCTACCCTTCCCCAACTCTAACCCACCCCCAAACCTTACTACATGTATACAAACCCACCCAAGCCCAACTAGCCAAACACCCTTGCCCCAACCCCCAAAAGGGAATTAGGGTAAAATTGATTTCACCCCAAAATCGGACCTATATTTAGCTTTTAAACTTAGTAAATGCATGAATATATTAATAAAGTTTTAATTACTTTATTTAGCCTCATCTCATCAAAATGGCAATTTTATGGCTAATTATAGGAAGGAGAAACCTTTCACATAATTTTGGAAATTAAAAAAAAATTCTAAAATTCTAAAAATACCCAAAAAATACATTCAAGTGCAAAAGCTTTTTTCTTCTGGGTAAGAATTTTTTTCTTACATGGAACAGCTTTTTTTCTTGCAGGTTAGAAATTTGATAAATAGGCCCATGCATGCATTTTTTATTATGATGACCTATTTATCAAATTTCTAACGTCTAATAAAAAAAGCTGTTGCATGTAAGAAAATAATTCTTACCCAGAAGAAAAAGCTTTTGCACTCGAATGTATTTTTTGGTATTTTTAGAATTTAAAAAAATGTTAAATTTCCAAAATTATGTGAAAGGTTTCCCTTTTATTTTGTTAGCGATGAAAATAACAATTTCGATGAAATGAGGCAAAATAAAGTAATTAAAATGTTTGTCAAGCTGAACAGATGTACATTTTCCCTGTTTCTGAATTTTGAAACATGCTTAGCCAAGTGGACTAAAAATGTTACAAATCATTTGTTTTGTCATACATTGCATCAGTATATTCAAATAGCACAATATCCGTGATTAAATATACATTGAACAGCCATATTTGGCATGGTGGCCATCTTGGAAAAAATAGCAAAAAATTGAAAAATAGTAAATAGTAAAGCCCTGCCTCCTCCTTTTTTGAAAAAGTCCGGACGAGAAACTTGTTTCTTATTTTACTTGGCCTTATCAGTGTGAGTGAACAGTATGTTCTAGCTTCTTAATCACTCTGAGCCAGTCTTGGTCATTATACTGATCACCCTGTTCCAATTACAAGTTACATTGTATACCTGTAATTAAGATAGGTCATACAATTAAAACAAGACTATCCAATTATCTGTTTATATCACCATGACCAACATTACTATTCTGAGCCAGTCTTGGCCATACTTACCAATGTCCCAAGTTACCTGCATGCTTAGCAAAAAACTTCTGTCACTAAATATCCAATGCTAATAATTAAAACAATACTGCACATGCCTAACCACAGTTACCAATTACGTCCTTCTTTACCACTCTGCGCTAGAACTGGTTCAGTTCCTCGAGGAAGGGGGTGCACACAAATCAAGGGTGCTTAGATTGTGTAATGTCAGACAGGGCCTGACACAGTCCCCTCCACAATGAACAAGTGCTACTCTGAGCCTATCTTGGTCGTATACTAATCAAACTGTTCCAATTGCACACTACTTTAGTACTTACCTGCAATTTAAGATAGGTCACTATAAATCCATTGCACACAATTAAAACAAGCCTATCCTCTATAATATCACCATGGCCAGTCTGTCATAGTACCACTCTGAGCCAGCGTTGACCATACATGTACTCACCTCAATCTTAATTCACCTGTTTCCACTAGCCACTTAGGCAGGTGGTCATCTCCTCTACATAAGGTCCAAATCCTGAACAGTTTGCTATGACACTGCACTATTTTCTCCTGAGTGGCTATCAACATTATAGCATCTATCACAGATCATGCAGGCTCCAGGATCTGTGATCTAGTATAAGCCTGCTACCTGAGCTAGTCATAGCACACACCTTCTATGGGTTTGTGGTCATACACATAGTCCCCTTTAACCAATTTAGCAGCATGGAGACTGTTATTGGACTCTTGTCATTTCTGACATTTGTTTTAAAAGTTACCTTTTTCAGAGTCTTGATTTAGCAGCGATGTTGCTTGCAACACAATTCAACATAGTGTTTACAATCCTCCGGTCAGCGCAGTGTTTACAATCCTCCAGTTATATGACCTCAATGGACCCACATGTATGGATTTTATCTGGGACAAAGTTTTTGTCAATAATCACTGTGCCCAATATGTCCTTCTTTACCACTCTGATCTGAGAGCCAGTCTTGGTCATACTGATGATCAGTGATCACCCTGTTCCACTATATGGCAAGTTACTTACCTGTAAATAAGAAAGGGCACAATAAATCCAGTAACAAAACTATCCCTTCAAATCACTTTGACCAACCTGTCACTCATTGCTATCCTGTTCCAGTCTATTCTAAGCCAGTCTTGGCCAAGTATGTACCAATCACACTGTTCAAATTGTATGTTACTTACTTGTAAGAAAGCACACAATAAATCTAGTGCACACAATTAAAACAAGACTATCCCTTCACATCATTTGGACCAATCTGTTGTTCATTACCATCCTGATCCAGTCCATTCAAAGCCAGTCTTGGCCAAATATGTACCGATCACCCTCAAATTACAAGTTACTTACTTGTAAGAGAAGGCACACAAAATCTAGTGCACACAATTAAAAGAAGATTGTCCCTTCACATCACTTTGACCAACCTGTCGTTCATAACCATCCTGATCCAGTCAATTCAGAGCCAGTCTTGGCCAAGTATGTACCAATCACACTGTTCAAATTGTAAGTTACTTACTTGTAAGAAAGCGCACAATAAATCTAGTGCACACAATTAAAACAAGACTATCCCTTATCACCTTGACCAACTTGTCATCCTTTCCCATTCTAAGCCAGTCATTGCCATGTTATGTATCACCTTGATGAGCACTCCATTCACCTGCTTCCACCAACCACTTGCAGCTGGTCATCTGCCTATCTACATACAATGCAAGGTCCAAATGCTGAGCTATGACACTGCACTTTTTCCAGTTGACTGTATCTCCTAATCACAGTATAGATACTGACCAGCATACAGAATTCTTAAAATCTGTTCCTCAATGGTTTGTCACACAGATTTATTAGGATGCTACATAATCAATTATTATCCATATATGGTCATATTTGACAAGTAGGGCTCAAAGAATGGGGGTGATAGATAGGCCCAATCGCCCCCATGTTTCCTACAATAGCCCTCATAAAATCAGCGACACTCAATGGATGGGGGAGGGTGATTTTTTTGAAGATTTTGATCAAATTGCCCCTGTAAAAGAATCAATATGTTGACTGATGACATGATATGATGAACCATGCCAAAGGAGCAGGCTTCCCGTTAGTGTGCGTCATTGCGTCCAGATGCGTATTTTACAAATTTGGACGCAAGTTCACATGGCTAATCAAGTATTTTGCGTCCATGTCACATGCATGTGGACGCAGACAAAACTTCGAAATTTTATCATTAATTGATGATAAAAATGCGAAATTTTATTCTTTTATATTTTAAGATAATAAAAGCCCCAAAATTTTGACCCACCTGCTGAGAATTGAAGTAAATTCTGCAATTATTTGTAAATGCAACGTCAGGAAATCGTGCACTTTTTGCATGCTTTCCGAACGATTGCTGTACAGCTGTTTGATGGCCTGGGGAAGTCCCGATTGATTTGTTTACAAGCAAGCACGTGCCGCTAACGTTTATTTAATTATTTATCACAACTTGACAATATTCAATTTTTAATATTTTAAGTTTATTTTCTCATAAATAATCTAGGTTTCCTGTATTAGTATTATTGTTACGATGAATAAAAGCAATTTTAAAGACAAAATCTAAATGATAACCCTTTTTCATTATTATTTGTGGCAGCGTGTTTTAGTTTTTGTAGCATCAACAACACGTTAATTTAAAAATAGAAATGCGGAAGTGAAAGTCTGAACGAAAATTGCTCAAGATTGACAGACTTTGCTCATGTTTTTGCACCTGTTTTTGACCACGTTTGGGACCAAAACTGACACAGAAATGAGAAAAATTATCATAGCGAATGGAGATGGAATATCACGGCGAAAATGCACTTTTTTTTTTTTTTTTTTTAACAATCAACATTTGATGAGGTGTAGACCTGGGGTACGTGTGTATCGTCATAATCGTGAATTTCAGATGGACGCACAAAAATCTGTCTGGACGCAAGTTTTTGCAACCTCGTCAGCAAACTTGCGTCATTACGGACGCACATTTTTAAAACCTTAACGGGAACCCTGAGTACTTTTGACAATGAGTTATTGTTATCATTTATGTTACACACAATGAGCAGTGCAAACTGACAATAGTAAACTGACCATAAAATATCCAACAAACACCACCATGATACAGCAGTTTGAAATATATAAAATGTAAACAAGGTATCCATATTTCATCATATTTTTGATTTGACATATGTGGCACGATCTGGTCCATGGCGGCCATAGGTGGCAAGTTTGAAATTGAGATAAAGGCAAAAATAAATAGTAAAAAACAAATACATAAGTAATACACATCACAAAACTTCAGAACTTTAAAACTAAGTATGCTGGACCTTTGGTGTTTGTTGCAATGTTTGCATTTAGGTAATAATTAAATATAAATTTAAATAATTTTCAAAAATACCTCCTTTGGGCTCCTTGGAGCAGACTGTGTCACATATGATTTGATCCAAACATACCAAAGGAGGCGATTTTGACAAAAAAGTCCTATACACAATTCACAAGAGTACACACTTACAATATATAAACTGAAGAGAATATCCAACCAACACCAATAAACAGCAGTTTGAAGTCTTACTATATCCAGCATTGTATTTACCCGGATTTGCACTGAAAAATGCTACCAAAATGTTCACGCTTGCTAATGAATTTTGCAATTGCATAGCATTATGTATTGTAAAAAACCTGCCAGTTTCATTCGAAAATCATAATCAGTTTTTGTTAAGGTCTGCCAAATTTGACAGTTATAATACATGTTTATATGTCTGCAGTCTGCACACCTACAGATATCCGATATTTTCCCCTCGATTAAGTTATTAAAAAAAATGCTAGATACAAAATTTGGGAAATATTGCATAGCACATTTTGCTACTCAAAATATATGAGCACTGCAAATCCAACGCCAACTATATCGAAGAAAACATATTCCAGCTGCAGTCTTGCTTTTAAGAACCTATGCATCCAATATGAAATTACAACCTCCAGTGTCAACGTTTCATCGAACAATTGCAAGTCATGTATTTCAACATCCTTAATCCTGCAAATCAAATTGATTGTATAAAAGTAGTCAGTACAGACACAATAAATCTTAACACATACACAACTCACCTTAAGTGTAGGTTCTTCCCATGTGCGTTTGTCAAGCACAACATTACGTTGACATATCAACCTAGCTACTACTAGAAAGCCATACATTACTAACTTGTCCCATTGCTAGGTGACAGGAATGCGCAGAATAAAGTTGTGAATTAGCCAATCTGAACACTTCCGTTAACATGCGAATAACATGTTATCGCTTTTTAAAATGTTAATTAAAACAACTGTTTTATAAGTGCATTTATTTTCACAATTTTCACTTTCCAAGAGGCTAACACAAAAATAACAACAGGCAAATATATTCCTTATGTCGATCAATGGAAAGATGCTTAGAATTGGAGCGTAACACAAACAGTTCAAAATTGGCAAAGCACAAAAAAATAATCACACAAAAATTTAAACTTCAACTGTACATTGCAAGTCATGATAATTCAACATTACCGATTATATTTCCATAAAGTATAGGACGAAACTGAACACTTGCGGCATGTGATAGCCTCTCTAATCTGGGAACTCACCTTCAAACGGTGAGCAGGTTGTCTTTAAGGCCGTATGATTTCAAACAACGTATTCAGCTACTAATTGCAAGTCATGTAATTCAGCATTGTATAATTGGAGATTTTGCAAAACAAGCTCTCAACTGTATAGCTGCCATGTTAAATCAGTTCAAACACATCTCATTGAATCATAACTGACATATCCAAAATAGACCAGTTTTGCCACTACCACCACCAGGGTGGCTTGGGTGCAGATGTCATAGCTAGTGTTTGCCTGCCCCCACCCTGCTTGAGGAAGGCACTCAGGGTGTGGTATTTATGGAGGTTAGGGATGTGACTGTGGCCTTTGTAGGTTATGATACCTCCTGTCTCCTGATAGACTGGTTCACACAAAACTAAAGACAAATTTAACACCCCCCCCCCCCCCGCCATTCCGGGCGTAACTGGGGAGGGGCAGGGTGCTCCCTCGGCAAAATCTATTTTGGTGAAATCAAGGACAGAATGGGCTTTTGTCCCCTCTGAATGACCGCTTTCAGATCATGATTTGTAATGGGTAAGGACACGTGGCTGGGATTCAAGATAAATACACCAAAAATATACCAAATTTGATGTATACATTGTAGAGACCAACAAAATATAAATATTTTCTATTTTTTCTGTCCAAAATTATGGTATATTTTCCAAATTCTTGATTTTTTTAAATTTTGTTTAAAAATAAAATTTTAACAATGAACACAATTTTTGGAGAAAATGATGCAAAGCATTCCATTTTTGAACCATTGAAAATTGCAACCCAAATTTATACCAAACAGAGGGGTGGGGGCAAAGGGGGACATGGTAACTTTCATGGAGGCACAATGTGACAAGAAATGTCCAATAGGCTAAAACATACAATCAAAGCCTAAAAAACATTTAACATCAAGGTGACCAGTATACCACAGGGGGAAAGACTTCTTACATGGGGGGGGGCACCTTCCCCGTAGCTTAGCCACTGTGTCCAAAGCCACAGATGGCAGCTTTTAGAGTAGACCACTTGTTCCACTCTGGTGTATAATTGCTGAGTTAATATCATATAGTTCCCTGTTAATCATCATACTTCATATTAGTAGTGAAATCAGCAAATCATCCTGCACTTGACTCACCTGTTTATTATCATGGCACACAACCACCCAAACCAACACGCAATGCTGGCCAGCATCAAACAATGCACTTTTTTATGTGTGGGGGTGCGTGTGGGGATGTTTGTGGGGGTGTGAGCCTTACTATTATCTGCAGGTGCTTCAGGTAAATGCCGGAGCAATTCTCATGTGCTGAAGTTGCACTAGACTCAACTGTTTATTATCATGGCACACAACCACCCAAACCAACACGCAATGCTGGCCAGCATCAAACAATGCACTTTTTTATGTGGGGGTGTGTGTGTGGGGGTGTTTGTGGGGGTATGAGCCTTACTAGTATCTGCAGGTGCTTCAGGTAAATGCCATGGAGCAATTATCATGTGCTGAAGTTGCACTAGACTCGCCTGTCTATTATCATGGCACACACCACCCAATCAAAAAACATGCAATGCTGGCCAGCATCAAACAATGCTCTTTTTTCGTGTGTGGGGGTGTTTGTGGGGGTGTGAGCCTTACTACTATCTGAAGGTGCTTCAGGTAAATGCCGGAGCAATTCTCATGTGCTGAAGTACCTCTTTTTCATTGGTGTTTGGGTCAGGCTCCCCTGAATTAACGACTTATGGGGGCTTGCCACTCCTCCCACAATGGGTCCGTTTTATATTATGATGGTTCCCATTTACACACCTGGGTGGAAGGAGACAAAAGAGGTTTAAGGGCCTTGTCTAAGGAGACTTGTAGTTGTAACACAATAACACCATCAGTTCATGGTCTCAATTCAGTGCACCTCATCTTTAGTAAATTCCGGTTTAGTCAAGCCCAAACTTCATGATTGAACAGAGTCAAACTTTTAATTTGTAAACACTTCAACTTTGACAGTTTTTATGTTTTATTTCTTTTAAGCCCCCATAAGATTCATAGCAAACTTTATATAAACACTTCACCATAACAGTTTATAAGACTCAATTTTATTTGCTGAGCAGTCAAAGTTGGAATATTAATTAATTCCTTATTGCACAGTATGCATAAATTTTATAATAATTATAAGATGAGTTGTTACCAAGTCACTTAATTAAAAGGATAATTCTATTAGTTTTTACAAAAGAGTTAGATCCATAGGAATTGGCTATGTAAGTAATTTACTCTCCACTCCACTTAATTAGATGGACAGTAATACAATTAGGTATATTAATAATTGGACAGTAATATCCACTTCCCAATATAAAGTGGAAATATTAATTTCTTGTCAATTGCAATGTCAGAATGCAATTTGCAATTTTAAAATTATTAATAAAAGTTTATTTCAAAATAAAAAATAAAAAAAAAGGTTTTCTGATGTTTAAAAATAGAATCACACTTATCCATATAAAAAATAATAGCAAGTTTATCGCAGTCGTTAATAGTGCATACATGTATGTACAGGCATAAATCCACAAGCCTCAGTACACTTTACAGGAATTTGCTGACCTTTGTTCCCCAATACACCTTAAAACCACTTTTTATGACAAACATATTTAAACAGATGAACAAACATATGTTTGTTGCGTCTACCAAATATCATTCACCATCACACTGTTATGGTCAAAAATAATGACTGTAAGCTACCAAGTCGTAATAAAGTTCTGTTATTCCGAGATACCATTCGAAGATAGCACCTTTCAAAGATAGTAATTTTCAGTGTTCGAATTTAGGAAAAATAAATGGTTGTCCCACGGACAACCAGATTACAATTTCTGGTTGTCCGTCTAAGTTTTTTGGTTGTCCGTAGGCCTACAAATGTGACTTTTGGCTAGATTTATGGTTGTCCAGCGGACAACCGAATCAGTATTTTTGGTTGTCCGGCGACTTTTCTAGTTGTCCCGGGCAACCGGACAACCAAAATTTCGAACGCTGGTAATTTTAGTGACAAGTATCTCAATGGCCAATGAGTGAACTCTAAAATGAAGTACATACCTACCCGGGATACCTACATGCAGTCTCCACAACAAATTGAATCATGTTATTCCTTGAAAACCACATTAATCCGCATTCCGCTCATTCTGAGAAACAGTTAATATTGTTGCAGTGAACACAGCTCTGGCAGATCCCATCCTTATTACTGCAGAAGTAGTCAGCTGGTCAGCATGTGCATTCAACTTTATGAATTCACGCTCTGCGGAGTTTTATCATAGGCCTTACTCTAATCCTAGGCTTTTGATGGTACAATGTACACACTACCCTAGAACCCTTAGAAATCATTCACCTTCAGCAGTCATCACAACAGGGCTTGAAGTAAGGATTTTAGATCCAGGAATAATTTTGGGTGTTTTGTGTAAATATTGCCTCTGGTCTATACAAATACACACAATTCTGTCTCAGAACCAGGGGCATTTTGCCTTTTAACAGGGGTAAATTCTCCTCTTGCTCCTGCTTATTTCAAGCCCTGCATCTCAACCCACTTTGTTAATTTGATGACTTTGAAAGCTAGCTAGGAAATAGACAAACAAAATGCACACAATTTCAGGCCAAATTCTTTTTCCAGTCAAAAAGTTCAATTGTGTTTGTATGCTAGCTCTACATATACATTTGTGTACATTAAAAACAAATAATCCCTTAGAATAATGTACAATGTACACCTTACCTTTAAACACTACCATAATATATCCCAAGTTGGAATGCAAATATCCATATCTATAAACATAAGTTCTCACTGCTGCTTGATAAGCACAAAAGTGTGTACACCTATAGCAAACTGAAATGCATACTAAAATTTGCAATATCATCAAAATCTACAATTCAATCTTACCTCTATACAGATGTCATGATAAATATAGCAAAATGTCAAACACATACCTTCGGGCTATTTCCAGATAATAAATTCCACCATAAAAAAATTATTCCTTGCACAATAAGTCCCTGGAACTCGCTACCACGGTTGCTAAAATAGATTGTCAAGTTCTTGCCTTGTAATCCACAATTGGTCAAGAAGATAGTCCTTAACGAGTGTCCTTAACAAGTCAGTGAGTCAGGTGCGCTGTTACTATTTGCTACTAACTCACACTATGTATGCAATCTCAGCGTGTCCTATAACTGACTGTTGATTTAATTAACTCTATAGCCTGTTACACAGGATCAAATTGGTCACGAGTGGTGCTTGGTGGGTAGCTAGTACTAGTATATCCCCGACTCACTCTACGATGTGTCACCCCCAGAGCAAAGGGGGAATTGCCGGCCCACAATGCTTTGCTGCATTCAGCACAATTATTATCCTGGGTTATGACTTGGGTTAATTTCAACAGGGTTTTCATTTTTCGTCGCCTAATTGAAGTGTAAGTAACAGTACTAACTCTGGCAGCAACATTGAAGGTGAAGTCGCAAGTTGGTAGTTTCTAGACCCCTGGCTGCTGAATTGTTCTTTATTTGACGCGCACCTGTACATGCCAGAAGTGAATGGGGCATTCTGTATGCCAGTAGTATGTCTTTGTGAATGGGGCATTCTGTATGCCAGTAGTATCCTTTGTGAATGGGTACCGGCTATACATGGGCATTTGTGCATCAAAGAACATCAACTCAGCAGCCAGGAGGTAGATTTGAAACTACCAATTCCTGACTTAACATTCATTTTGTGAGAGCTGGTCACAACTAGCCTCTCAGTATGTGTTTGTCTCGTTGTGAGTGAGAAAGATGGGATGAGGGAGATTTCACCACTAGATCCAAGGATGTGATCTCAGGCAACGCATTATGGGAAGGGGTTCAACCCCCTCTCTAATATCAGCCATTCCCCATACTGACATACAGTAACACTTTATAGAATGCTATCAGGATATGACTTAAGCAAATAACAAGCCAATATCTTGTACTTGTCAAACTAGTACCCAGTTAAACTACGAAGCACAAAATTTCCATTTTTAACTCTGCATACTTTATCCCAGCGTGTTACTGTGCCCCTGATTGCACGATTGGCCGATTGTCAGCAACAATAAAGCCCCTACCAGTTCACAAATTTCATTTTTGGGCAAAAATAATCTGATTTTGACTGAAAAAAATGCCAGGAGGAAGTAACAGAAAATGCAGTTTTTCCTGAATTTTGAGATTTTGCACAAATATGTTAAAAACTGACAAAAAATGCTTGACTGACCTACTTGAAAGGTCCCACTTCCCATAGGACTTAAATGTTCTTGTTACCTTGGTATTTAGCTGTCTCCTGTTTTTGTTACACTTTAAAGTTTAGGGTTAGGATAACAGACAAAATTAAGGATAAGTTTTTAAGTAAATAGCACCTGAATTTAAAGAGAATTTTGACAAAAGCGATTGCAGGTGGTAAAAAATTGAGGCTTTTGATATACTGCAAAATGCCAACTGAAAGAAATCTCATAGAAAACAATTACCAATGATTTCCACTTCCTACATTAACACTTAGAGCCCAAATGCCTCATTTCCAGTGACAAGTTCTTGTACCAAACACATTAATGTGTCATTCTATTAATGTACAAACATATTGGGGTTAAAGAACTGTGCCATGTTGGATGAGCATATTTTGAAGACATGGTGTAAGTATACGTTAAGTGGATTGAAGTCATTAAATATTTCAATGCATAATATTCAACCACAAGTAAATAGGGGTGCATACCGAACAACAACATGCTTAAAATGACATCAAAATTGAGCCATTCTGAGATAAACTGGTTGCATTGCTGAAAACATTTATAAAGTTGGATTCAGATTCCACATCGCAGCACGATGCGATGCTGTGATGCTTTCAAAACGGAAAACCTGAGCCAGATTTTAACTAGCTCGACAGTGAAAATTCTCATCGAGCAGTGGAAATTTGGTCTGGGAAACATAAAACATAACAGCATCGCATTATGAAATGAAAATGTAAATATTATTAAAACCTAGGCTATATCTTAATTTCATCACACGATGCCGAGATGTTTTAAAAGCATTAAATCGCGCTGCGATGTGGATTCTGAATGGGACTAACCAGAAGAACTATTCTTTCGTTCACTTTGCTAGTGACATCAGTGATTTTTCACTGTTGCTGACAAACCTACCAAACTTGAGGCGAACCCACATACCTCTGCTTATTGCCACTAACTCAAACTACATTAACAATGGGCTCATTTCACTTTGCCCTATCAAAAGAAGAAATATGTAGACAAACTATTGGCACACAGCAGC
Source organism: Amphiura filiformis (assembly GCF_039555335.1). Classification (NCBI taxonomy): domain Eukaryota; kingdom Metazoa; phylum Echinodermata; class Ophiuroidea; order Amphilepidida; family Amphiuridae; genus Amphiura; species Amphiura filiformis. The sequence continues at coordinate 10,458,598 of NC_092629.1, forward strand.
TCATGAACAAGTAAGTTGTTTGAGCCAAGCTATACCGAGTACTGCCATCCATACACTCTGCCATCATGACCCACCTGTCATTACATTTACATGATCTCATCTACCAAAGACAAAGTTCTGACCTCTTGATATGTTGGGTACAAAACTCATGCGCAACAACTTGAGGTCATATTTTCAAGCTATGCTTGTTAAATGGAAGTTACCAAACTGTGCCATTGGGTATGATACCATTATGGGTCATCAAGCAATAGCTGCCAGGTGCCATAATTCGAGATTGTGTACAATATAGAATGCAGAAATTGTCTAGTATCTATAGGGCAGCCAAATTGCAGATAGGACTTTTTGGCACAAAACCCTCGGTGTGTGTTATGACAAGCTAAAGTGATTGTTGCTGGGCTGGAATGTACCCATGGTACTTTCAAATAAAAATAACCCTTGAGTAGTGAAACACCTTGAAATTATAGAAGCAAGAAGATACATGTAAGAGAAATGAGCCAAATCATATTTGTGCATTCCACTTCCCAGAACAAGTCCACAAATTTCCTCTTGATAAGAATGATGGACCCTCATAAGGAATGCTGTGCCTGGAATGGGATGTGGCAAGAATCATGTTAACGCTAAAACTTGGTCATGTTGCATCATATCCAATCCTCCTTCATAGCATCATATAGTTTTACACTCCTACAAACAAGTGGTGATGTAAGTGGGCTCTTCATCCGCACATGGTCTGCCAGTAAGCAGAATCTGGTCTGTAGGCTAGAGAGAGCTTAAGACAGGAAACCTATCATGTAAAGGGTTCAACAGGCACGCCATTGGTTTCTACCATTTTTTGTTTTTCAAACTCATGGCGTGCCTGCTGATACCCCAGTTTAAGATCCTCACCACTTCTAGGGGTGGCTACAAAACCCAACCACTTGTCAACAACTGGTGCCCTGGCAGAACCTGGTTTCTATTGTCTGTTATAATCGAACATGGCTAAACTACCAGTTCTACCGGGAGGCTGGTGGTCAACCAGCAGTTGGGTTTTGAAGCTCTCCCCTACCTAATATCCAATGTACTGCAACTCTTTATAAACCTACCTCTGATGAAGCCGTGAAGACATGGCATCAAAGTACCAATTAATGAGCTTTCTGGTGTCAGAAGAACTTCCAAGTTCCAGTTTTTTAATAAAGAGAATGAGAAAAAATGTCAATTGTTCTTTTATCTTTAAAGCAATCAGGTATGTAAACTATTTATCAACCAATCTCTGGAGAAGCAGTGAACACAAGGCATAATACCAATGAAAGAACTTACTGGTATCAGGAGAGGAACAAGTAAGAACGTCCAGCTATTAAGATTATTATGTATCATCTTTAAATACCAGGTGTGAAAATGAAATCTTGGATACTTATTGAGCATGGAGATCCACCATTCTAACATTTTCAAAAGTATGGAGCTCCATGCTTACACTTGTTGCTGTCACTTCATTTCACTGGAAAGGAAAACTTTCAAGTAGTGGCTTGTACGAATTTAAAGGGATCATAAATAAATTTGACAAAGTCGTCTGCAAATTAAGCATATCTCCTGATTACATGTACCTACAATATTATTCTCTTATCAAAGCACTTTTTGGTGTCAGAAGTGGGATCAGCCAAGGGCTTCCATCTCAGATTGTCGCATCAAATTTGTGCCCAACTCCATCAGGTGGCGTGACGCTCCACACATCGCCAACTGTCAGAAGAGGGATTTACACTGTGAACAGATTACATCTTAATTCAATTTGGATCAACAAAAAACAACCTTTATCTTAACAAACCTACTTCTATAGACTTAATTCAATAGGAGTGAAAGTAAATGTAATAATCCATAGCTAACACTTCTTGGTGTCAGAAGTGGGATCAGACATCTCAGATTGTCGCATCAAATTTGTGCCCATCTCCATCAGGTGGCGTGACTCTCCATGCATCGTCAGCTGTCAGAAGAGGGATTTACAAGGTGAGAAGATTACATCTTAACTCAATTAAGATCAACAATAAACAACCTTTATCTTAACAAGCCTACTTCTATAGAAAGAGTGAAGGTAAATGTCAAATCCTACCAAACACTCTTTTGGATTAGACATCTCAGACTGTTGCATCAAATTTGTTCCCGTCTCCATTAAAGTGGAGTGACTCTCCGCACATCGCTAACTGTCAGAAGAGGGATTTATAAGGTGAGAAGATTACAAAAAAACAACCTTAATCTTAACAAACCTAATTCTATAGAACAAGTGAAAGTAAATGTAAAAATTCATAGCTAAACACTTCTTGGTGTCAGAAGTGGGATCAGACATCTCAGATTGTCGCATCAAATTTGTTCCCATCTCCATCAGGTGCAGTGACGCGCCACACATCGCCAGCTGTCAGAAGAGGGATTTACAAGGTGAGAAGATTACATCTTAACTCAATTTGTATCCACAAAAGGAGCTGCACAAAGCTGGAGTGGGAGTGGTACCTGGCGTGGTTGACACCCCTCTGTATCAGGGACTCGTAGGCTGAGGGGAAACCCAGGGTCTACCCTAACCCTTCATCAAGTAACCATCTGCAGATTGGGAGGAGAACTGAACACATCAGTAGTTTACAATATTAATTCTCCTTATTTTGATTCACATTATAAAACTTAAAGATCAGGAAAGAAACAGTCCAAGTTCATATCCTCCCACATCCACTTATTACAAAATAGCTTCGTCTTTCTAAAATTAATCAAATTTTGTTGTAATGCCAATTTTTTTAGGATTAATCAAGCTGTAGCATGCAAGGCCTTAAACTCTTTCAGAGAGTCTTACCGGTGAAGAAACATGCTAGCCTGTTGGTGCCAGTGTATAACAACTTTGCGTTTGCAATGAGTATGCAAGCTAAGGGTCTTTTTGCTTAGCAAACTGGACTAGTTGGCAGTGTGTTGACATGAGAGTAATCGGCGGTTAAGCCCTACAGGAAATGGGCCCACCTTGTGAAAGCCGCAATCGGGCTTCCGCAGCTCATTGGCTTGTTCCCCTGTCATCATTACATTGCAAGAACGCGCTTCAAACCGTCAGGTCATTTCATAGGCCATGTGCGATCAATCAATGCTGATACTTAACGACGTTATCCTCCGATTAATACATACTTATGAATGGCTAGTCCAACACTGGGCTTGTTTGTACTTAAAATGATGCATTTTTCGCACTGATTCTAAATCTGCCTAAATCAAGTAATGATTCTTAACTTTTTCAAAACTGTTTGCAAACATCTTCTTGCATCCATGTTATCAACTATAGCAAATAAAGGGTTAAAAGCAATCAACTGGTGTTTGTCATGGGACAAGAATGTGAAGCTTACGTAGCAAAATATTGTATGTAATAAATAAAATGTACATAGCATTACAATATCACTGTCAGTATGTCAGTACACAACAAGATGATGACGATTCTCACGACACACAGATCTAGTCAACTATGCGTCCATACGATGACAAATTTTGAATGAAATATATCACAATGAATTTAGTGACTGAATGAAATGAAAAGTGTTTGGGAGACTTTACAACAGTTGCTCAACACTATCATCCCAAACATTAGGAGTAGAGTTAGTTTTTAGGGTTAGGATTAGGGGTATGTTTAGATTTTAGGTTTAGGATTAGTGCTAGGCTTGGGTTTATAGGATTGAGGCTAGCAGGAAGGTTAGGATAGGATATTTAGATTAGGATTGTTGTTATGGTTGAAAGGGGCAACCAATACTCAAAAGCTGGTCTGAAACTTAACTTGATAAAACCATGGCAGTTGCACATATGGATTCAGGTGTAGCGTTGTAAGGGGTCTTGGGGTCCAGGACTCCTTGATTTGGCAGGTCCCTGTGATTTGGAACCCTTAATTATGTACGTCTGTGTAGAATTAGATGCCTGGAACCCTTTATTTGCCAATTTGGACCCCTGGACTCAGCAGGCCAACGTGTGCCAAGATAGTAGGACTACCTAGGATTAGGTGTTAGGGTTAGGATTAGGGGTAGGAGCATGGTTAGGTTTGGGGTTTAGGATTAGGGCTATAATTTTGCTCACATACCTTAAGTTTGGTAGTGACGTCATGTGCATATTTTGCTAGATGCAGTATCGAATTGTGTGCTTTAATTTCATTGCGTACATACAATGGCGGCTTATTGGCACATTTCTGGCGCAACCGCCAAAAAGCATTGACATCACTACTGAACTTGAACCAAACCAAATATTAGGCTGTTTTAGGGTAAGGATTAAAGCTAACATTAAGATTGGGATAGGATATTAAGGTTGGGATTAGGATTAAGGTTCAAAGAGGCTACCACTGTTCTAAAGTTATGTAGTATTGCATAGCATGGTACATAGGTCCCAATACAATGACAAATTTCTAAACATATTGCTATGAAAGAAAAAATATTTTCAGTATTACAGGCTCACAGTATTGTGCACCAATATGATTATTCAATGCATTGAAATGATGATGACGATTTTATAAATATATTTATTTTGTGAAAAGGGAATAATCAAATTTGAAATCAATTACACATAACAAATTATGATTTTGTTGAAGTTGAAATTAGAAAATCATATAGCGTGTAGAAGCCAATTCATCAGTGTGTCCATCCTCCACGCCTGACAAAATTCTCCAACCTTTGACTTTGTGAATACCGAGTTGAATCAATAAGGTGCGTCAATATTCCATGACTGTCAAAATTCTCAAACTTTTGACTTTGCTAATACCGGGTTCAATTTAGAGTCACCCCAAAGACCACAACAAAAGAACCTGGTGCCATCTTTATCCTTTTAACTACCACATAAAAATTCTTTTGCTCAAAGCAAAGTCTGGGTTACCAAAAATGAGTGCAAAATTTGGTAGACAGTTTGACACTACATGCCCAAATTCAGGAAAATTGACAAACTTGAAACACATTTACTACTTGTTTTGGCGGGAACAGCCTGTTTATCCATAAGGTCATTAGTCAAAATGGTTAAAGGGGCATTTCATGATCCACAGCCTCATCCCACCACTTTTCTCAGAAAGTTGAGATTTTTATACCACTGGAAACCTCCAGCTACATAATGTATGTACAGAAAATTTCTTGCAGATTAATTCATTTAGCAAAAATATGACTTACATTACGTATATACCAGAACAAAATTACAACACAGTGGCCTATGGAGCAGCGTAATCACACATAATCATGCATAACTCGCAAGTTACGCAAAATCAGAATCAACTGAAATTTTGGGGATAAGCTTTTTTGTGGATATCTACTGAAAAATGTCATAAAAAGAGAATCATGACATACTCCTTAAAAGTTAGGGTTTAGGACATTTTAGGTTAAGGTTAGTATTAGTTTGGGGTTGGGGATAAGATTAAGGTCGAGTTCTGATTAGAATGAGGGCTATCTTTATGTTTAGGGTTAAGATTAGGCCAAAAACAATGCGTGGCAACTTTGAGACTAAGGTTTTAATTTGAAGGTGGCCTTACCTTATTCTAAACACTCCATTTTCCTTGCCCTTTCCATAGTTGCTGATCAATAGAAATAAACCTGTTTTTATGACCATGCTGATCTGTGTGTGGATAACAACCTGTTGTCACCAGTCTTGTCATCATTCATTGTAAAGCAGTTCAAACCGATTAAATTCTATACAAACAATGTTTTATCGTATAGTACAGGTCACTTGAAACTATTCAACCATACCATGCATGTGCAGAGACTCTACCAGCGTAAGTGGACCGGATTTGACACAGGTCATCGACACACACAAATGCCCGCCTAATATTATGCACGTACACATGTGCACCCACATGTGCAATTTCTGATGAAAAGTAAAATATAAATAAACAATAATCGTTTGTGTGGGCATCACTAATACAGTCATGCAACCCAGTTCCAAGCTCAAGGTTGATAATATGGCAACCCTGATGTTATATGCATTTTGGCAAATAAATAAAAATGATTGGATCGTATGTATCGCGTATATTAATGAGGTTATGAGTATGCCTTGACTTTAACAATTTACAAAATGTTCAGTGATCCCCCCATCATGAGACCCATGTCATTTTCCTCCAAAATGGACTCAAACTCGCTGTATCTGGCAACATTGGCTAAAGTCACGTTCACAATCAATAAGATTATGATACCGTTAAAGTGTCAATTTTTGCAGCATACTTATTTTCATGCTTTTTGCCTTCAAAGCAGCACCATGAACAGCAAAAATAACAATGCACAAAAATATGTTCCTTTCAGGTCAATGTAAGGAAGCATAAAATTCCTTGATTTCAAAACATGCGAAACTGTTGAAAATTGCCCAAGTGCACAAAATTTGTTTTGCGAAAACTTAAAATAAAAACAGTTTGGGAGTGGGAAATCCCTGGCAGGCAATTCAAATTGCACAATCGGTTACACTTGACTAATTAACCGTAAGTAAAAACTTGTGGCTTTTCAAGGACAATGTACCCTTCTCGAACTTTTTTTTACCTTTCACTTTTTCATTCAATACTCTTGCTGAACTATTATGTAAATAATCAACTAAAACAAACTAAATTTTAATTGTATGATAATTGTATTAATTACTTATTTCTTTAGGCCACCTTAATCAAATCCAGAGTCTCAAAGCTTGTGAGAAATTGTGGACATACTCGGTTCTGAGTGTGTCCACAAGTTGCGATGGGCCCATGTACCTAAATACCACTGAGCAGCTTTCTTCAGCTTGGCTGGGAAATCCTTCATTCAATGAGAGCTTTGAAAGCATTGTGGCTGCAGTAGGCACAGCAAGCTGCAGCTTGGCTGGTGAAGGCTGCACACACTGGTAAATAGGTTTGGATCCTAAAATATCACAGAAATATTCTTGTTTGGAGGTGCTGCAAATGCACCTCAACATTACACAACCCCCAAAACACACACCCCACAGTACACACACATACTGACATAATATGTCCCACTAGCCATTCGTTTCACATTTTTACTGGGTTACAACAAGGAAAGGGTGGAGTACAAGTGTTGACGAGAATTTCTGGCAGAGCTTGTCAATTTATTTTTGGTCAAAACACACCTGACGTCAGCAAAAATCAAAGTAAGATGTTTGACAGGTAGAGCCAGGATGGTCCTGGTCATGGGGAGGCACAGGTGCATGTGAGACCATACCAATGGCCTATCAAGAAGTGAATATCACTGGTGACCACACCTAAACTTTGCTGGTTGCCATCACAGCAGTTCCTACTCTCAACACTGACCATGACGTGGACATTTAATGACGTGGACCATTAATGTTTGTGCTTTTTGCGCTCGACACAGCTACTGCGATAATAGTTATGCCGAATGTGGAAGCTACTTGGATGCGAACGAACTGGAATTTGTGAAATTTATTCACACTTTCAGGATGATAAACCAAAAGCAAACCATGACAGTTGGGCATTGGAGCCAAATGCCATGATGAATAAATTTATTTGTGTTGTCGTACCGTATTGTTCCTAATCAACGCCCGAAAGCGTGAAATTTTGCAAAAGGGGGTGTTTATTAGAACAAAATATTCAATGAATAAATGTTAAAAATCAGGCTTTAAAACAAAATACTACTCGTTTCCAGTTTCAAGTTCAAGATGGCGGTGAACTGGATAGAAATTGAGGTTTTGTCCATTTCGTGTTAATCAGAAATAAAACTACATGTAATGTCACTTTTAAGCTTACTCACATAATATGGCATGGAAATCTCTGTATTTTGGTCACTTTTTCATTGAAGAAAAAATAGTGGGCATTTATTACAGCAGGGTGTTTATTAGGAACAGTATGGTATGTGCCTAATTATGCTGCACACAATATAAATACTTACCAAAAAAAAAAGAACGCACCGCTCAAAGAAACAATGAGGATGAGTTTCATATGCTGTTTGTCGCAAAGAGTGGCCAATGCAAATATATCAGTGTAATCGGATACTATGTAAGATCTGCAAGTAACAATTCAAAAGAACAATTAAACAGATAATTAGCTTGTGAACTTTGAACAACATTCTGGTTCATTTATAAACAGCTCCGTTACAAAACACATAGCTCTAAATCAATTAGTTGACCTTTGACATAGCAATATTGATTATGGTATCAATAACTGGTGTTTCATGTTACTTTTACTCAGCAAGGTAAAACGTACTCTGTACTTTGAGCCTTGTAAACATGGGGGTTTTACAGAACAATAAAATAAACAAAGTTGCAGATAGAGATCATTGCACTTTACAATGGGCTATATATTTCAGTTGAAATCCACACAAAAACATAACTTTAAAACTTCCATACAGGCAGTGTGAATGTCAATTAAATGGGGTTACCTGAAAGGGTGACTCCATTTGATATCTATGCCCCCTTAGTGGGAAAAATGTCATGTCTTCCATAGAGGGTACATGTACATGTATTACGGATTTCAAATGAAATAGCCCAATGATCTAAATTACACTTTCCAGAAAGCTGCTGACCACTTTGGCTCAAGAGGCTTGTGCATTTGTATGAGCTTGGAACGGTCCATGGTTTTCCACGGATTAGCATACATGTGTTCCTCACGGACCAACCTGGGTAAACAAACAAACAAACAAACAAACAAGACACATCTAACAAACCATTCAGGGACACAGCCTGCTGACCACTTTAGCCCAAGACACATCTAACAAACCATTCAGGGACACAGCCTGCTGACCACTTGGGCCCAAGACACATCTAACAAACCATTCAGGGACACAGCCTGCTGACCACTTTGGCCCAAGACACATCTAACAAACCATTCAGGGACACAGCCTGCTGACCACTTTGGCCCAAAACACATCTAACAAACCATTCAGGGACACAGCCTGCTGACCACTTTGGCCCAAGACACATCTAACAAACCATTCAGGGACACAGCCTGCTGACCCCTTTGGCCCAAGACACATCTAACAAACCATTCAGGGACACAGCCTGCTGACCACTTTGGCCCAAGACACATCTAACAAACCATTCAGGGACACAGCCTGCTGACCACTTTGGCCCAAGACACATCTAACAAACCATTCAGGGACACAGCCTGCTGACCACTTTGGCCCAAGACACATCTAACAAACCATTCAGGGACACAGCCTGCTGACCACTTTAGCCCAAGACACATCTAACAAACCATTCAGGGACACAGCCTGCTGACCACTTGGGCCCAAGACACATCTAACAAACCATTCAGGGACACAGCCTGCTGACCACTTTGACCCAAGACACATCTAACAAACCATTCAGGGACACAGCCTGCTGACCACTTTGGCTCAAGACACATCTAACAAACCATTCAGGGACACAGCCTGCTGACCACTTTGGCCCAAGACACATCTAACAAACCATTCAGGGACACAGCCTGCTGACCACTTGGGCCCAAGACACATCTAACAAACCATTCAGGGACACAGCCTGCTGACCACTTTGGCCCAAGACACATCTAACAAACCATTCAGGGACACTGCCTGCTGACCACTTTGGCCCAAGACACATCTAACAAACCATTCAGGGACACAGCCTGCTGACCACTTTAGCCCAAGACACATCTAACAAACCATTCAGGGACACAGCCTGCTGACCACTTTGGCTCAAGACACATCTAACAAACCATTCAGGGACACAGCCTGCTGACCACTTTGGCTCAAGACACATCTAACAAACCATTCAGGGACACAGCCTGCTGACCACTTTGGCCCAAGACACATCTAACAAACCATTCAGGGACACAGCCTGCTGACCACTTGGGCCCAAGACACATCTAACAAACCATTCAGGGACACAGCCTGCTGACCACTTTGGCCCAAGACACATCTAACAAACCATTCAGGGACACTGCCTGCTGACCACTTTGGCCCAAGACACATCTAACAAACCATTCAGGGACACAGCCTGCTGACCACTTTAGCCCAAGACACATCTAACAAACCATTCAGGGACACAGCCTGCTGACCACTTTGGCCCAAGACACATCTAACAAACCATTCAGGGACACAGCCTGCTGACCACTTTGGCCCAAGACACATCTAACAAACCATTCAGGGACACAGCCTGCTGACCACTTGGGCCCAAGACACATCTAACAAACCATTCAGGGACACAGCCTGCTGACCACTTGGGCCCAAGACACATCTAACAAACCATTCAGGGACACAGCCTGCTGACCACTTGGGCCCAAGACACATCTAACAAACCATTCAGGGACACAGCCTGTTGACCACTTTGGCCCAAGACACATCTAACAAACCATTCAGGGACACAGCCTGCTGACCACTTTGGCCCAAGACACATCTAACAAACCATTCAGGGACACAGCCTGCTGACCACTTTGGCCCAAGACACATCTAACAAACCATTCAGGGACACAGCCTGCTGACCACTTTGGCCCAAGACATATCTAACAAACCATTCAGGGACACAGCCTGCTGACCACTTTGGCCCAAGACACATCTAACAAACCATTCAGGGACACAGCCTGCTGACCACTTTGGCCCAAGACACATCTAACAAACCATTCAGGGACACAGCCTGCTGACCACTTTGGCCCAAGACACATCTAACAAACCATTCAGGGACACAGCCTGCTGACCACTTTGGCCCAAGACACATCTAACAAACCATTCAGGGACACAGCCTGCTGACCACTTTGACCCAAGACACATCTAACAAACCATTCAGGGACACAGCCTGCTGACCACTTTGGCCCAAGACACATCTAACAAACCATTCAGGGACACAGCCTGTTGACCACTTTGGCCCAAGACACATCTAACAAACCATTCAGGGACACAGCCTGCTGACCACTTTGGCTCAAGACACATCTAACAAACCATTCAGGGACACAGCCTGCTGACCACTTTGGCTCAAGACACATCTAACAAACCATTCAGGGACACAGCCTGCTGACCACTTTGGCCCAAGACACATCTAACAAACCATTCAGGGACACAGCCTGCTGACCACTTTGGCTCAAGACACATCTAACAAACCATTCAGGGACACAGCCTGCTGACCACTTTGGCCCAAGACACATCTAACAAACCATTCAGGGACACAGCCTGCTGACCACTTTGGCTCAAGACACATCTAACAAACCATTCAGGGACACAGCCTGCTGACCACTTTGGCCCAAGACACATCTAACAAACCATTCAGGGACACAGCCTGCTGACCACTTTAGCCCAAGACACATCTAACAAACCATTCAGGGACACAGCCTGCTGACCACTTTGGCCCAAGACACATCTAACAAACCATTCAGGGACACAGCCTGCTGACCACTTTGGCCCAAGACACATCTAACAAACCATTCAGGGACACAGCCTACTAACCACTTTGGCCCAAGACACATCTAACAAACCATTCAGGGACACAGCTCAATACATGTGAAAAATCTTAATCAGCCTAGCATTAACCATGGCAGCCAGGATCAACTCCTGGTATTTTACCATAGATTGGTACAGTTTAATAGTCTTACAAACCCAAGTTTCAAACTAGCTGCATTTTACCTTGAAAACAAGTGTGCATTCTACCGTAAATATTGGGATATTCCAGTTGAAATCCATTCACCCTCTATGGAAGACATGACCTTCATCTCCCACACAGGGAGTGCAGCTTTCAAGTAAGAGTCACCCAATCAGGTAACCCCATTTGAAATTCACACCCCCTGTGTGAAAGATCAAAGTCATGTCTTGCATAGGGGTGTATGGATTTCAACTGGAAGAGCCCATTCCAAGGCAAGTAAAATATAAAAAAAGTGTCCTAAATAAAGTAGGCTAATCAATGCTCAACCTGTAACCCACAACAAAGCAATGACAAAGCACATTTTTAACAATAGAAATGTCAAAATAATAGTTCACTAGAAAAACCATTTATGCATTGAGAGAAATGATGGTAATTAGATTTCATATTTGATGTGACACAAAGTATTCACTTAAGTTTCTCCAATTTATATTTTAAATGGGTTTGTGAGATTAGGCGACCAAAATAAACCCTGTAATAGGTCTGACCAACCCAGATTTTACATTTTGGTGATTTTTTCTTAGCTTTATGAAATTAAAACAATTGTTTTTGGGCCAAAGAACTGATTTTGACAGGAGTGTCATACAAGCTTCAAAATAAGCAGGCACCCAGGAGCCATTTACCTAATGGTCATAACATTTTGGCTCATGGTCCACACCAAAATCATATGAACTAGGCTCTACATTTTTTTTAATAGAGCCTGGTGTTAAAGCAGGTTTTGTATTTAAAATGTGTACAATGACTCTTAGCTCTTTGGTTCCTGGTTCACTTAGGGATTCAATCATTTTTCACCGTTGTTCATCACCGATTAACAACGATGCGTCCGCGTCGTATGAGCTAAAGCTGCCCTCGCGAAGTAAACCACGCAGACGCGCCGGACGCGAGTTGTTAATCGGTGATGAACAACGGTGAAGAATGATTGAATCCCTTTCAACAACGAAACAAGCTAAAGATGTCTAATAATTCTTTCATTCGGAATGTCAATTTGTCATTGCCACTCAACCTTACAAGAAGATTGCGGTATTTCTCTGTTGATATCGGCAATAAAACTAAAGAATAAAGCGGTAATATTTAGCTGCTACCGCCAACATAAGAGTGTTCATGTTTACGCATACGTTCCAGGCATGATGAATTTTACGCGCTCATGCGTAACACGTATACGCGTAACCTTGCGTTCGCGTGTACGCTACTGGATTCATCACGGATTAACAACGGTTGGCTCCTGTACAAAGGTATATGAAGAGTTGTTGAAAAGATAATCACAGGACCAGGAGCTACTTTTTGCAAATGTGTGGCTCCTGGTCCAGATCTGCTTATTTTGCATCCACATGACCACATGGTCTAAAATACAGACTGAACCTCAGGGCTGGGTTTGAATCCTCTGAGTTTAATCCTAATTGTCAGGGAGTTGAGCCCCCACCCCATGACTTGATTTGTTAACACAACCCCTTTAAAAGAAGATTTCACACCCCAGAGTGTGGTCTTTGCAGGGAGTTAGGGGTTAAGCCCCACCCCCATGACTTGATTTGTTAACACAACCCCTTTAAAAGAAGATTTCACACCCCAGAGTGTGGTCTTTGCAGGGAGTTAGGGGGTTAAGCCCCACCCCCATGACTTGATTTGTTAACACAACCCCTTTAAAAGAAGATTTCACACCCCAGAGTGTGGTCTTTGCAGGGAGTTAGGGGTTAAGCCCCACCCCCATGACTTGATTTGTTAACACAACCCCTTTAAAAGAAGATTTCACACCCCAGAGTGTGGTCTTTGCAGGGAGTTAGGGGGTTGAGCCCACACCCCCATGACTTGATTTAACACAATCCCCTTCAAAAGAAGATTTCATACCCCAGAGTGTGGTCTTTGCAGGGAGTTAGGGGGTTAAGCCCCACCCCCATGAGTTGATTTGTTAACTCAACCCCAATAAAAGAAGATTTCCCACCCCAGAGTGTGGTCTTTGCAGGGAGTTGGGGGTTGAGCCCACTCCCCCATGAGTTGGATTTGTTAACGCAACCCCCTTCAAAAGAAGATTTCACACCTCCAAAAACCACCCACCCCAAAGAAAATGTTACCCCCCCCCCCCTCCCTATTGTAAAAATCAAAATTGGCCCAGTAAACAAAACATTTATTTTGGGCAAAAATAGCACAAAATTGACCATTATTATTGGTAAAAACAAATTTTTACCTTAATTTTGAAAATAGTGTACAATTGAAAAAAGTATCACAGCTACACAGGACCAAAATGCTGCCCACCGGGAATTGATACGACACTGAACTGTAAAATACTTGGACCCCAAAAGGATCTGTACAGACCACACCTACAATTCAGGAAAAAAAGGTTGGCACACTTTGTCTGTCTTTTGGTATATCTCTGCCCCGCTCCCCCAATTCAATGTTGGACCAAGCCATGTTGTCAACAGGTCCGTGAGACCCTCCAACATTGAAAGATGGGGAGTGGGGAAGGGTGAGATATAGGGGGGAGTCTGTACTTCACATATGGGCTATTTCATTATAAATGACACGTTCACAAAAATGGCTTTTATCATATCTGGTTGATATAATTAGGGTGATAATGCAGTGTTATTAACTTAATTCTAAGTATGCCACAAACTACAAGCTACATGAGCATTTTACAGAATTCTGTCTATTTTTTGTATAAAAAAATTGCCAAAAGGTACATTTTTAACCCAATTTTGGAGTCCCATTTCATTTTGCCCATGTATTCTGAATAAATTCTTTGAAAAATTAGGTACATTCTATGGCAATGTGCTTGTTGCAATGAAAATATGATATGTGTGGAACATCATGCAAGTTGAATGGTGAAAATTGGTGCAAAAATGTTAAAATTCCGTAGATTCTTGCAAAATTGGCATTTTGCGTTAAATAAAAAAATGAGTGTCCTCTCCAATTCATGCCTCCATTTTTGTTAACATTAAAGAGGAAATATAAACCCTTACCCTACCTGTATAATCTGTGTTATATTACCAATTGATGGGACAGGGCACTGATTGAGGAATTCATTTATTTTACATACAGTAGACCACTTGTTCTTGATACCACAGTTCCGCGTTAAAAATTTGTCCTCTCCAGAACTGAAGTTAATTACTAATTGTTGAAATAAGAAGGATTATATCATAGAATGTGAAATTTGTAGAGGAAGAGTGGTCTTCCTTCTACCAAGGTGGCACATGATTTGGTATTTGTTGCATTTTTTTATTTTTTTATCCACGAATCTGTTTGCAATTTAACATATGTCCTCTCCAGCACAATTATGTCATTTCCATGAATTGGTAAACAAACTAAAAATAAAAATTTCAAAGAGCCAAACCCACAAGAAATTTTTGCATTTTATTGCAAATTATGCTTACAAACCACTTTAGTGTTCAAATTATTGTCCAGTTGTTGAGAACACATATGATATTATTCTGCATTGAACTTCGGTTAGCTAAAAATTGCAATATTCCTAATTTAACCAGAATATTAACCCTGTTTGTAGTGGATTTTAAATGCTGGGGATCTTTTATGCAATAATATTGATGCAATAATATTGATGCAGCTATTTCTAAAGTTAAAGTATGCTTTATTATGTGTTAAAAAATGTGTCCTATCCAGAACAAATGACACAGGAGGGGTCTTTTATTTTAGGTTTTCCATGACTAGTACAACAGATTGACGCAGAATACTCACTTATGCATCAGTGTAGCTATTGGGCAGGACAAAATAACTATTTCATGAATTTTTCATGTGAAGATAAAGTTTATCCTTAAAATATGTAGTAATTTTGCACCATTTATCTGGATTAGTATCAATTTACTAATTGTTTTATATTGAAACTGGCATATTTAAGACACTGAAGTGTAAAGGAACATACAACAATTATTACAGACTAAATATGAATAAGTATGAACCCAATGTTGGTTACATATACTCTTTCAAAGTTGTGTATTAAATTGTTTAAAAAATGTCCCTCCAGACGGCAGCTATGTTTTACACAGCAAAAATTCAATTTAATTTTTTTAATGGTTCCTGAGGGTTTGACGCTCTAATATTTTGAGAATTATTGACACACCATCTGAACTTTGAAATGATAATGAATTTGCATGAAATAAATGAGTTTGAATTTTGACCCCTTTTGGGACTCAATGTTGTCATTTATAATGAAATAGCCCATATATTGCATGTATGTTTCACTCGCCTAGAGCTCCAGTTTTGACAGGGCACACATTTCAATTGTTTACAGTAAATATTTTATTACTTCCGTGGTCCAAAAAAAATTACACACTGATTGGCTGATCAACACTCTTGACAACAAGATGGTTGACCCAATGGTTGTCTGCGCGGCGCGTAGTGGGCAGCCTTGTCACTTTTACGCGATCGCCGATCACCAGCGCGTACCCTAGGGTGGTTCTTAATTTTCAAAAGTCTGAAATACCTTGCTCCCACCCCTTCAAATGGTGATCCTAGATGAAAAACTTATTCTCTGAAATTTTCAGAAATATTGAATATGATTTAGAGGTAGCTCAAGAGCCCTCAATGTGGCCGCAACTTAGCCGAATTTTAGTTGTCGGACATTTTTGAGCAAGTTTACAAGGGTCTATTTTCAAAATAAAGTGTTTCTTGATACCCAGTCTTTGTAATTGCATTAACAATAACTAGTTTAACATACAAATAGCAAAAGATGTCTTGTATTTACATCCATTGTGATTATAAACCAGACCAAAAATGGCGTTTCGTGCCACGCAATGCTAAAATACTGCCCGTCAGCCTTTTTGGGCAATTTTGAGGGCCACTAGTTTTAAAAAAGAGAATATCATGATGCTCAAAACTTTGTAATTGCATTAACATTAACTACTTAAACATATAAATAACAAAAAATATCTTGTATTGTCATTCATTATTGTTTTAAACTCAACCAAATATAGTACTTTGTGACATGAATACCCCAAAATACTATGTATCGGCCATTTCGGGCAATTTTACAAGGGTCTATTTTCAAAACGCAGTGTCTCTTGGTACTGAATCTTTGTAATTGCATAAAACAATAAGTAGTTTTACACATTATATAGCTCTAGATGTCTTGTTATTACTTCCATTATTGTTTTAAGATTTACCAAATATGGTACTTTGTGCCATTTGACCCCGAA
This sequence comes from Amphiura filiformis, assembly GCF_039555335.1. Lineage (NCBI taxonomy): Eukaryota > Metazoa > Echinodermata > Ophiuroidea > Amphilepidida > Amphiuridae > Amphiura > Amphiura filiformis. Next base: position 10,475,247 of record NC_092629.1, read on the forward strand.
ATAATGTGTGTCAGCTCAGTCGGCCATTTTGTGCAATTTTACAAGGGTCTATTTTCAAAACACAGTGTCTCCTGATACTAAATCTTTGTATTTGCATTTACAGTAACTAGTTGAACACATATTATAGATGTCTTGTATTTACTTCCATTATTGTTTTCAAATGTGGTACATGTACTTTGTGACATTGCGTGTCAGTTGGCCATTTTGAGCAATTTTACATGGGCCTATTTTCAAAACAGAGTGTCTCTTGATATTAAATGTTTGTAATTGCATTGAGAGAAACAGTTCCACATATTTTTTAACAAAATATGCCTTGTAAAGTTGTATTGACTGCCATTGCTGTTTTATTCTAGATAATTCTAAATTTATTAATTGTTGTGGTCGTTGCGATAGATAGGTTGTATGTTTACAGGTAAGTTCTAGGCACTGGAGAGCTTTTTTATTGTCATTCCCCTCTTACCATGCTTACAAAGCAAAGGTTATTACCCCTCATCACCGCGAGTTACTTGAGCTCTCTATCATCTTCCTTGGAGGCTTTCCCCCTCATGATACCCACTTCATGAAACCGGGTCCCTTGAATCAGGCACATTCAATGGCCAAGATCATTTTCAGATGTTCCAAGGGCAACACTATGACATGTATGAGGAGAAAGGCATTCAGGAGTTTTTCCTATTTTCTGTGGCTCTAAGTATGGTTCACTGCACCCCTAGCAGCCTGTGCTCCACATAATGATATCCAGCTAATTGCAGTCTTATGAAGACAACCATCATGTTTTTACAAACACATAGCACACAATCTGACAATGAAGTCCAGCTGCAGTTCCTGCTCATTATGTCCTGCTTCAAGTTGTATCTGAGCATTGGCACCAGTTTGCTAGTCAACCTTGGCAGATTCTTAGTTTAATGAAAGCAACTAAGGGGAATCTTTTGTTATAAATATGTTGAACAAGTTGCTGCTAATGCAATTACAAAGATTTATTATCAAGAGACACTCTGTTTTGAAAATAGGCCCCATTATGTAAAGCTCCGGCAAAATGGCTAGCTATTATTGACAAACAGTTTTTGGGCCATGGCACAAAGAATCATATTTGGTTGATCTTAAAACAATAATGGAAGTAAATACAAGACATCTAGTACTATAAAATGTGTTCAACTAGTTACTGTAAATGCAAATACAAAGATTTAGTATCAGGAGACACTGTGTTTTGAAAGTAGACCCTTGTAAAATTGCTCGAAATGGCCGATTGACACGCAGTATTTCGGGGTCAAATGGCACAATGTACCATATTTGGTTGATTTTAAAACAATAATGGAAGTAAAAACAAGGTATCTAAGGCTATATATGTGTTAAACTACTTAATGTTAATGCAATCACACAGATTCAGTACCTAGAGACACTGTGTTTTGAAAATAGACCCTTATAAAATTGCCCAAAATGGCCGATACACAGTATTTTCGGGGGATTCATGTCACAAAGTACTATATTTGGTTAAGTTTAAAACAATAATGAATGACAATACAAGATATTTTATGTTATTTATATGTTTAAGTAGTTAATGTTAATGCAATTACAAAGCTTTGAGCATCATGATATTCTCTTTTTTTAAACTAGTGGCCCTCATAATTGCTCAAAAAGGCTGACGAGCAGTATTTTAGCAGTGCGTGGCATGAAATGCCATTTTTGGTCTGGTTTATAATCACAATGGAAGTAAATACAAGACATCTTTTGCTATTGGTATGTTAAACTAGTTATTGTTAATGCAATTACAAAGACTGAGTATCAAGAAACACATGATTTTGAAAATAGACCCTTGCAAACTTGCTAAAAAATGTCCGGCGACTAAATTTCTGCCAAATCGCGGCCACATTGAGGGCTCTTGAGCTACCTCTAAATCATATTCAATATTTCTGAAAATTTCAGAGAATAAGTTTTTCATCCAGGATCACCATTTGAAGGGGTGGGAGCAAGGTATTTCAGACTTTTGAAAATTAAGAACCACCCTAGCGTACCCGGACCATGGAAGTAATAAAATATTTACTGTACTAGTGCAAGTGTGCCAACTATTTTTTTCCTGGATTGTTGGATGAGCAGCATAGAACAGAGTTGACTATTTTGTAGCAAACCAATGTAGGCCTATATATGTTGAATCAATACTTCTCTCTATTCTAAAACAGGGCAATGACAATGCATATTTATAACAATAGATATCACAAACAAGTTCCTGGAGAAACCCAATCATGCAGTGAAACAATGATAGTTTTAAAAAAATCATATCATCAATGCAAAGAATTCACTTTTTTGCCTCCATACATCATATGTGACTCCTCGCCACAACTGAGCCCGGCTGTCGCCAATCATCATTTTTGAGATATTCAACCAAAATATTCTGCTTGAAATTAGCTTTAAAATGATGTATATCATGTCTATAGTACTTGACATTTAAGTAGTGAAAAATCAATAAAACAGTCAATAAATCCTTTCTTTCCTATTGTTTATTGTTAAGTTCGATGGAGCATATCTCAATAGTGGCACTGGCGACATCCGGGCTCAGTTGTGGCGAGGAGTCACATATGTTTTTAAAGACAATAAAAACAAAAGAAAAAATGCATCAAGCTAAAATACTTGTCATGCAGAGAAATGATGAGCAATTTAAATTCATATTTGATGCAAAGCATCAATATTTTTTCCTCCCTTTATCAATATTTAAAAGACGAGATAAATAGGGAAAAAATATTTATGTAAAGAGAAGAAAAGTGCACCGTCATTTCTCTCCAAACGCACTTTATAACAAGACAATTTCACGAGGATTTTATTTTCAATTTAACACTTTCTGCAGTTAATTTATGCACATGTATGTTTAACCCCCTGGACACTACTGTTCATAACAGTATTTCTGATTGGTTGATAACTTGAAATACTCATTTCAATTGCCAAATATGACTAGGCTTTAAACTATTTACAGTCAAACTTGCATTTGTAGATAATCTTATTAATACCCTCCTTGATTGGTTCAAAATTGGACACAGTATTCATTTTGGCCAATCGGCAGGTAGTTCTCATGGGGTTAAAAGCCCCAAAAATATGTTTGATCATTGGCTTTTACAATATGCAGCAAATTGAAAAAACTGTTAACAAAAGACACTGCTAACCGTTCAGAGCAGCAAAAATCTATTTTTAAAAAAATACCCTAAAATATTCCGTTTTACAGTTTTGCTGTGACTTGTATTCCTTTCTCCATACATGTAAGTTCAAGAGTCTGGTCTAGGATGTTGTATTTTGCATTACTCACTTTTCGTCAGCTCAACATGTCCTCATGACTAGTATTAAAACAATAAACATCTCAGGTGGTTTTGGATAATACATGGATGTTTTTGATCAAGTGCCATTATACAATAAAAGCTAAATTCACTTATAAATATAACTATATAATATACATAAGACAAAAAAACCTATTCTACGGCCGTGGACAGACTTGCAAAGTAAGGTCGGTCGTTCAGGAAACATTTGTTATTGTTTTGTAAATGACCCTAAAAATCTGAAGGATTGAAAAATTTTAACATAAATTTTTACAGATATATTTTGAAAATTTGAAAAACTTCCCTTCCCAACAGTTCCTGAAAAAGAAATATATAAATAAAAATAAATAAATAAATTTAAGTAAGTAAATAAATAAATAAATAAATAAATAAATAAATAAATAAATAAATAAATAAATAAATAAATAAATAAATAAATAAATAAATAAATAAATAAATAAATAAATTTAAAAAAATTTAAAAAATGAATGAATGGACGAATAAAAAATAAATGAAATGAAATAATAATAAATTCATTCATTCATTTATTCATTGAATTAATTAATTAATTAATTACCAGTAATAATATATTTATATATTTACTTATTCATTTATTTATTTCAACTAAATCTGTCATGCTCTGCTTAAAATTTTTAATTAATTTAATTGAATCCGAAATTAAATTAATGTCTTCCTTTCTTTCACAGTCAATCTGAAATTAAACACATTGAATAATGTTTTTAAAAGGAATTTCACAGACTACAAAAATATATACAATACAAATCTGTCCTTATTTCAGGCTATTTGAGTATGTATGATAATCCTGGATATCAAATAACCAGACCTCGGAAACTACATGGCTATACAACACTGGATCCCGAGACATAGCCCAATTTTTGCATAGTCATGCACAGACGTCAAGCCAGAGCCAGAAAGCGTACTATCGGCTTTATTTGTTGACTTAATTTCTGCAAGGTATCGCTCATTACCATTTTGCATTGTGCTTTCATAACAATAGTTGATTGCCATATGCTTTGTGTGCTTGTATAAACTTTTGAAGATATTCACAAGATTACTTTGTAATTAAGATCTATTGCAAAGTCAAAATTGTTAGGGTTCATTTGAAACAAACAAAAATTTTAGCTGTGCATTGTAGGTGCATTTACATCAAATATTAAAAGAAGGAAGTAACAGAGGAAATCTAAACCATGTTCATTTTTAAAATAAACTATACAAGAAAACATAATAGATCACAAACTTTCCTTTTCAATAAAATTATAAATTATGCAAACTTAAAATACTTTTATTCAAATAAATATATTCTGCATAAAAAATGTTTTTGAAACTTAATGCTTCAAAGAGAATCTTACTTTTGAGAGAGCATTTGAAGAGGGTAGCACAAACTTTTGATCAAAGTTTCACAAATTTACCATGTTATTTTTTAAGTAGGATGCAAATTTAAAGCTGACATCCACCTGCGTACATACAAGTTTTATATTCAATTTTAATACCACACTCAAAAAGCTTTTACTACATAAGCAGTCGATGGCTAAAAAGCATTCAATGCTGAATTTGGATATCTAGAAACACTGTCCGAGGACCACAGATAGACGTCTGCAGTTCCTGTAGACGTCTATAGAGATTTTTCATGTGTTTCCTAATTTCCTTGTTCACTAGCTTAGAACACCCCTACCGTTGTACACATAGTGCTGAATTCCACTCCCCTGTCAATCATAGCCATCAGGAAACAATTGAATTATATACACAGAATTCCTATTCAAATACAGACAGTACTACTTACTACTTGTTAAACACAGTTCCTATTATACTAAAATGCAGCAAACCTTTTACAAGCGCGACTACCGTGATGTTGCAAATTCGGCGCTAACAACGCGTACGGCGCACAGTTCATTCATAAATTTCCACTCAGCAACAACATGTCGTCTTAGCAGCCAATCAGAGACAAGTGCGTAACAGCAGTATATACGTGATGTATCCTTACAATACGCGCTCGTCTAAGGTTTTCTGCATTTTAGTATACCCGGTACTTGCAAAATTTCCAGCCAAAATTAAATTTAGACAAATACTCTACTGCACAAACTTTTTGATTAATTGCTTTGCTTGTTGTATTAAAAAATTTCTTTAGAAGAGAACTTTGTCATGACTTGTGACTCGAGGAAAAATGGGGCATCTGATGACTCAAGTGATGTTCAGTGACTAGACTTCATTTCATTTCTTGTTTTAACAGTGACTTGACTAGCTTGACTTGACTTGACTCACAATATTTAAGCTACATGTAAGGGGCTGCCATTTTCTTTGGAAGGGGCTGGGTCATGAATATACTGGGGGTCATAGAATTTTTAGACCAAAAATAGGGGGTTATAATTTTTTTACACCAAAATTAGGGGGGGTATAGAATTATTAAGGGCTGTTGACCAAAAAAGATGGGGGGTCGTAAAAAAATTTAGCCAGCGATAGGAGGGGTCATGAAAAAATTATTTCCGGTCACCGACCTATTCATGACCCACCCCTTCCGAAGAAAATGATATCCCCCTAAATTAGACTTGACTCAACCTGAATTTTTGATAACTTGTTGCAACTCTGTCCAGTATATACAAGGTGCAAGAGGGATGTCTAGTTATATCTATAGAGTTTTCCACAAGAAAGATATGTAAAGTTACAATAAGTAGAGAGTACTCGTACCTTTTGACAGGTTACCGATATGCTTAGGGTGTGTTAAAAGTTGTAATAGTGAAACACACCCCAGGGTAGCAAAAATAAATAGATGCTTATAGAGCAACTTTATCTCATTCCAAGGTCACCAATTTATCAATGTTTCAAAACCAGCATGTAATGTTCAACATGTAACAGAGTATTGGCTTCTATAATGTCATACATGTACATGTAAAATGATGTAATTATGTGATGCAATCAAAACCAAACAAAAATTACAAAACAAAATATAAAAGTTGTGTGAACGTCATCATTTATCCTTTTCTTATTAATTCTAAACAAATGAACACACAGTATATTTAAGCTCTTTTGCAAATTCTGAAAATGTCACTGTGTTCATCAACTACTGCAATAAATTGGGACTTTTTTTTCATTTGATGGGGAGCCGGGGGCAAACTGCCCCCATGAGAAGTTTTCCCCCTTGCTCTATCTGTAGAATGCTGGCCGCCCATATATTTAAGAAATCTTTTTAGGCCTTTTTGGTACATTTTTTGCCCATTTTTGTCAAATTTTGACAGTTTCCCCCACCCCTCTCAAAAGTCCTGGCTACACCACTGCATGCAGGGATCTGATCAAGGTAGCCAACTAGGCAAAAATACACAATATTTCTAAAATAATATCAATTGACGCGATTCCAAATACAGCGCGCCACCAACGACGGCAGTGAAAATTGCCATTTCCCGTGTCTGGGGTCGACATCCTTTTCATCAACCATAGCTGACCATGTTTGTGATTATTACTCTAAAAACACAATGTTTTATAGTACTTTTTGAAATTTTTTGAGATTTTCTGTATTGAAGTGAAATATTGCAGTTCGATATTCACATGTCCTTTTTCTAAAACCCGCAATCTTGATGTTGATACTAGGTGTTTCCTTTTTGTTATACATTTTCTAAAACCGCCCTTGTTTGTTTTTAAACTTTACGATGCTTTTCAGCCCGATACGCGCCCGGATACGCGCGAGCCTATAGTCAATGCGAAGTAGGCCTAGGCCTGTCCTTTTTTTAATGGAAAACGCATAGGTTTTATTTTAGAATAAATTGTTTTAATTCTTTCTGAATTTATTGTTTGTTCAATACGATAATAATAAAACACCAGCATACTTAAGAACATCCATACTATAGGTGTTGCGTTTTTTTTGTAATCGGCCTACATTTTCTAAAAATGGGGGTTTTTTTGTACGAAGGCGTTTATAGCGGCCCGCCGCGCGGGATAGGCCTACAGCAAAGAAATTCAAGTAAATTTTAAAAAGATTCTTAATGTCTCATTACTTAGCCTATAAACATGCATCACATTGGTTTGCCGTTTTTGTTATTATTGTAATTGTTTGATTTGTCCTTATTTTATTTTTAGCCTAAATTTGTATTTTTAATTATATTACTATCAAAAATTAAAAAAATTACGATCGCAAAACACTTTGTAGGCATATAGCCTACCGCATAAAAATAACATTTATTTTTGTTAATATTTCAATTTGAGACTTTAATGCATAAGTTCAACAATACCTCATAGAGTTCTAGCATTAAAATACAGATGAAGAAAGTTTCAAACTGCAAAAGAGTACATGAATTTTGAAAAGATCATTATTTTAAGGCATATCAAGAAAATATGCATGAAAAGAATTCATTGAACTTTAGAACCAAGTATGCTAGACCTTTGGTGTTTTTAGTTTAAAATGATAGCCTATTGTACGTGTAATGTATAGTAACACAATTTTCAAAAATGCCTCCTTTGGCCCCCATGAACCAAATCGTGTCACAATTAAGGTTTAAATTTGACAATTGTCATGCCCGATTTTAATATTAATTCATGTTTCTTTTTCATATTTTATTTTTACTTCCGCTTTCTTTATTTCATCTTTCCCCTTTATAATTCATAACCCAAGGAAATTTACTCTTAATATAGGCCTAGGCCTACTCCCAAATAGCACGCGTTGGTTGGAATGAGTTTCTTTTTAGTCATATTATCGGTCGGCACAACATTGAAAAATCAAAAACTTTTTCGACTAAATATTCAATTGGACAATTTTAAACACCTAGGCCTAGGCCTATACATTTTTTTTTAAAGAAAAGAAAAAGAAAATGGGAAAGATTAAAATCTTTCCCATTTTCTTTTTTTTTTTTTTAAGTCTCATGAAAAGAACTGAACTGTAGTGTAGCCCAACCTTTACGGCATTGTGGACTTTGGCCAAATTGGAAAGGTTTAAATTCGGGGGTCGACATTTCTTGCATATTAAATAATGGATCAGGCCCATGGATCAAGGACTCAACCTACAAAGTAAAGAGGTCAAATCTGGGGATGGACTTTATTGGAGGGGTGAACGCATTTAGGCCTGCTTCATTTGAGACTGAAGGGGCGAACCGGGACACCTCCCCCCCCCCACACACACACTGATTTACGGTGAAGGATATACTGTATGTACAATAAGGGACAATCTGCAGTTGATGTTTTTGACAAAAACAAGATAACTTAACATGCTTAACATTTAACAATGTAGTTTGGAGGCCATTAGGCCTATAGGCCTAAATGAAAATGAAAACGTGCCTATTCATACAGAAGGCTAGGCCTATTCGAGCCCCGCACCAAATTTATTGAGGGGCTGAGCCCCCAGCCCCGGTTCATAAATCTATGTAATTTTGTTGACAGAATTGCACCACGAGAGTTTATTTTAAAAATTAACAGGTTTATTTGTTTAGTGCAAGTATATATTTTCTCCCGACATTATACATTGGAGGGTATATAGAAGGAAATGGCTTCTAAATTTACGACCTTTCGTGATCATACAGTAGGCCTACATCATGCTACAAATAGCATTTCAAAACGTCACACGAAAAATGATTTAAAACAATTAATTCATATCTATTCAAGTTTGTAAAAAGGTTATATGTAAAACATCTATAGGCCTAGGTTAGGAAAAAAATAATAAAAATAAAAATAAAACAAGCGTTCAAAACATTTATGAAAACCAAAAGCTTTTATCTTAATCATGTATCACGCATGGTAATAATTATGGGAAAAGTTATCCTAACAAGAAATAAAAAAGGCACGAATTTGCGTTTTAGATTAAATTTCCTGTTTGAAATTGTTTTGCATCAAAAGCATTTACTATATTATAGGCCTACCCAAACTCGAAAATTGACATTTTGACATCGGGTTTATAGGCCTAGATGGTCGATCAGAGACATCAACATTTTTGGCATCGAGTTTTAACCGTAGATGGTGATAAGAATAGCGTACATTTGAAATTCAAAAACGTTTTAATCGTATTAAAAAAATGCTTTACGCTGTCCATGCTGTTAAAATATGTATTGAATATTACGTTATTCTAAATATTGAGAATTAGGCCTACTTTACTTAAAACAAACAAGGTTTAAAAATTGGGTTTTTTTTAAGGATATATTCATGAGGGTCTATCCCCAATCATATTTTTCAGTGTTTTCTTTTCTTGCAAACGAGAGCCTAAAGTATTTTCCCAAGCGCCTCGGATCGGGTTCGGAAAAGTTTGAAAATAAGGGTTTAAATGATGCCCATTATTTTGTGTGGGAATAGGCCTAACACTCTGAACATTCACAGAGGTAGACCTAAACCATGACTGTCGAAATTAACTTTAAAAAGGAGGCAGAAAAAAAAAAAAAACATTAAAAATACTTTACGCTGTCCATGCTGTTAAAATATGTATTGAATATTTCGTTATTATTCTAAATATTGAGAATTAGGCCTACTTTACTTAAAACAAACAAGGTTTAAAAATTGGGGTTTTTTTTAAAGGACATATGCGGCATGAGGGTCTAAGTAGACCTATCCCCAATCATATTTTTTTAATCAAGTCTATTATAGGCCTACTTACAACAAAGCTTAAATACCTGAAAGTGTTTTCTTTTCTTGTAAACGAGAGCCTAAAGTATTATCCAAAGCGCCTCGGAATAGGTCTAACACTCTGAACATTCACAGAGGTAGGCCTAAACCATGACTGTCGAAATTAACTTTAAAAAGGAGGCAGAAATGAAAAAAAAAAAAATCGTCGGAGGGTTGCATCAACAGCTGATCATCATCAACGTAAATAAACAAAAGTGGTTGAGTAATCGATAGCAACACTCGTTTCCGTTTCCAGGGTCGATGGTACATCGTCGACGCGTCATGGATGTCGACTTTTACCCATGATGCTCTGCGCGAAGTAGATCAGCCAGGCGTGATCGTAGGTGGCGCGCTGTATTTGGAACCGCGAGAATTGGTCAAGCATTTAAATTATAGCAATCATTAGGCAAACATGATGCATGCTCAATCCTTGGAAAGAAAAGGGCTCAAAAGTTATAGAATTCGTCACCCCAACAGCCAATTTGAGCCCTTTTCATTCCCAGCACGCATCACTTTTGCCTATCAATTGCTATTATCAGCAATATTCCTTATGTACGTATACTTGAATGGCACATATACTTAAAGCCATTGGCCTGGAGTAGTGCTGGATGAGCCTGCAGTGATTAAAACCCAATGATAAGGGAGAGCTAATTGTTTTTGTCATGAGGTCATCGTTAACATTATAAACAAGCCTGACAGGATCTATGGTTTGTCATATGGACTGTCAATCTGGGTAATATATCATAACCTGTTTATCATGCAGCCTGCTGTTCAATAACAATAAGTGGGCCAAAAAAAAGTTACAAGTCAATTATAATCCGAAGGGTCAATAGTCCCGTAAACCCAAAAACTTTATAAACCTTAACCCTAAACTTTGCCCTACAGCAGGTACAGTACCTGATATGTAAACTGTCCAGATACATAAATTTAACAATTCAAGTTTTTTAAAAAAAATTAACCCAAATTTGATTCAAAAATCTTAATCTTGTATGTAAAAATTAGGTAATTTCAGGGATAGTGGGTTTACTCAGTTTTGGAGCCCACCAGTCCACCACTCAGCTGCAATTTTAGCACTGCAGCCAACCATTTAGAGGCCAAAATTGCACCATTTTATTGGATTTGGTCCATTTGGCAAATAATTGCCAAATATGCAAAATTTACATAAACATTATTTTGACATCACAAAAGTGATCACATGGACATGTTAGTGTTGGCTGTGTTGCAATTATCAGGTTTACAACAGGATCAGGATTTGTAGAATAATATTTCATCATAATTACAGCTCACCACCAAATGGTTTTGGTACAATTACCAAATAGGGTCCAAAAGCTAGACATGAGTCCAGTTCTCATTTACGGAGTTTAGGCCCTTTAGGGTTAGGGTTTGGGTAAGGCAGTCTTGTAATAAGACTAGTAGAATTGCACCCTATTCGGTAATCGCTCCATGGTTTTCCTGTGGTAAATTAATCTTCATGTTTGATCCTAATAAGGTACAATTACTTCCTGTGATTGGATCTACCTTCCTGTCGGGAAAGCCCTAGGTGTACTTACGATGTGTATCAATCGTAAATCAACAAAATGGAAGTACGATATATATATATATGTCATATATGTAGCAGTCCAGTTAGCTTCATCAGTAAGGCGCTCAACTCTTCATGTGCGACGGTTGGTAAGAGCTTGAGCGCCCGCATTGTAAAATTCTGTTCTCTGCCAGGAAAAATTGGGCTAGCTTGAAATTCCCCTGGACAAGGAACTTTTAAAATAAGTACAGTAGGCCTACTGCTAATTGTCCTGGTCTGGACCTGTGTGAGACTCCAGGAGCTGATCCAGGCTGTGATGGATTATGTAGGACGGTCAATTAGGGCTTGTGACATAGTGTGCAGCCCACACTTTAGAAAGGGTGCCCCTTTATTTGAAAAATTGAGGAAAGGGTGAAGGTTGATCACTTTTATCATTCAAAAATCCCTGATTTATACTCTTTTATAAACCTGCAAATGATTTTGAGATTTGAAATATGTCATAAAGAAATTGTTTTGGTTTAAAGAGTAAAGAGGGCTATTCTAGTCTACTTTTTTTGCCAATGACAAATATTTGTTCACAAGGAGAATATTTTATGAAATTTGAGATCAAATAACTCTATAGCTCCTGCAATTAGAGCCCAAACTTGTTTTTCAATTCATACTGATTGTGTTTCATTTAAAATTAAATACAAACTACCGTACACCTATATTTTTTATTATGAATATAAAATACATTCCAATTTTTTTACAAGGAAGCTTCTTAAATTGCAAAAATTAATAAGCCATGATAATTTCCTTCAAGATTGCAGTGTCCCCAACCAGGCTGTGACTTGGCAGGGTTGCCAAAAATGTTTAGCCCAATTGCGTGTCAAATTGCAGAAAAGTCACCCAATTTGTCTCTTAAAATCACTTGAGTTTCTATAGAAGAGGCCTGGAAGGTAAGTACTCAAGTTTGGTTTGGGTAGGCGTGTGCCGCCGAGATTTTGAAAGGGGCCATCAATACCAGTTTTTAAAGAATTTTGGACCCATCGATATACTAAAATTCAAAATTTTCTGCCAAATTTAACTGAAATTTTTACAAATTTTCCTCCAAATTTTGGCGAAATTTCAAAAATGTTGGCTACAATGAGGAAAATTGGGCTATTTTCCCAAAAAAAATTGAGAAAATTTTTAAAAAAGCACCCATCCATATACCAAAATTGGCCTAGAAAAAGGGGTCATTGACAGCCCTCGAATTAAGGATCTGAAGGGGCACGGCAACTTTTTTAGGGCAAGTTGGTAATTGCCTTGGATTTACACTGAAAAGGCAAGGCAGCACGGCAGTTTGTAATATTTCAAGAGGGCATCATGGCAACTGTTGAAAATTTGAGAAGGGCACCAAGGCAATTTCTCAAAAGTGAAGAAAACACACACAAACATAGATAGATGATTTTATAATGAAGGGGCAGGGCTGGGGCACCGATGGCAACTTCATTAGAGGGCACGACAAGTGACTGCCTTGGGTAAAGGACATATTTTGAGGGCATTACGGCGGTGGGGATAGGCACCCACGGCAAAATGCCATGGGTGCCGTGGGTTAATTCGAGGGCTGGTCATTGATATACCTAAAGGCTGAAAATGCTACTATCTACATTGTATTTTTGCAGTACATCCCCGTGTTCATTTGTACTGATGAGTAAACCCTGGTGGGAACAGGATTTCTAAACTTACAGGAGCCAGTATCGAAATGCAGCCTAATTTTTCTCTTAACTGTAGGTTTCTATGGAAAGGAATCTAAAAATCACAGGACCAAAGAACTTTGAATTAGCTCAATTTTTCTCTATAACGAGTGCTTTAATTTCAATGTGATGGTTATAGTAGTTTAAAGTAGCTTTGAAAATCATCAAAAGTAGCCCAATTGGGCTCCTAAATTGTGGGTTCTGGTAACCCTGTGACTTGGTGGTATTTGCTAGTACAAGTAATCAAGTGCGATGATCTCAAATATGCTCATAGTCAAGACACAGTTCATTGACCTCCATACCTTTATACACATATTATATGACCTTTGAATATGTTAGGTACAAAAACTCATACTCCTCAACTTGAGGTGGAATTTTGAGCTACATGCATTTGAATGGAGGCTATTGAACTTTGTGTTTGGATATCAGATGATTTTGGATTGTGGTGAATAGGACATGAGTAGGCAAACTGGTGCTTAATTGCTGTTAATTAATTGCCTGTCAAACAATTCCCTCCGCTTCTTCCATGTGAACGGTTGAAACATGCTGAAAGCTAGTAATAGGTTATAAAGCCCTATGATTGAATTGCCCTTTCGATTGTAAAAATTTGATTAGATTCAAAATTTATGGGGTTTTTTTAATTTTTTAATTTTGTTGTTTGTCCTGGCAATCTGCCTTTCTCTAGAACTGTCTTCCCAGAGGAGCATTAACTTGGCTTTATTAGAGCTATTTCTCTCATTCTCTTTGGATCATTTTGCTTTCTATCTTTCTTACTGTCTCAACGTCTGTCTTTCTCTGTGTCTTTCAATCTTCTTTTTCTGTCTTCTTTTGTGCCACTTCTCTAGCTTTACCTGAATTTTCTTTCTGTCTTTCTCCTTTCTGATTTTTCCATTATATGCTTTTTCTGCTGTTGTTCTTTGTCTTACCCTGTGACAAAATTGGCACTAAAATATTAAATACCATTTAAACTGTTTCAAAGTCCGAACTCTTTCTATATTTGCAATATTTCTGCTTATTTACTTTTTATGCTAAAATTTTGTGTATAAATATTGCCCAATGAATAACTTATTCATTGGGCAATATTTCCTGTATGTGCCACATATAATAACCTTCTTCTTACAAGAAAACTGAAAGGAAATCAGGTGGTGTACTGTTCAGCATATCAAATTTACTAAATTCAGTGATTTCCTTTCTTGGCCGTGTAATTGAATGGAATTATTTTGAAACTTTAAAACGCTCCTAAAACTAAAATAATATTATTACAAACTAAAACTATTACGGTGCGACAATGAACCCAACTAACTTATCTTTGAAATGAATTTTAATTCATTTCAAAGATAAGTTAGTTGGGTTAAAAATACTGTAAGAACATTCATGAATAATTACTGATTGAATGACGCATTTATAACAGTGTGCCCACGGTTTTCCTAAGCATGTGTTTCAAATACAAATGAATGTCAGCATAAATGGGGGTGAGTGCAAATCAAGAGCAAGAGTTCATTTTTTCATTCTTTTCTGAAACTGACTTCAATGTATTTCCACTGAGTTCGTCAGGTAAGCGTGTGTTAAGATGATGTAAACGTTCTTACCAAACTCGTGGCAGGTATGCGGGTGCATCGTTTGGGGTTAGGATTTTTGTTCTATATTCTGCATTAAAATTTGAATTTCTGGCTTGTGTATCAAATTCTATCCCCAGTAGTTTTAAATGAACAAATCCGATTACGTCAGCTGCAACAAGGATGGAATTTCCCATGAGCAGGATTGCCGTTTATATTGCAGCAAAAATCTGGATCTTGGCCATGTGCCCCAAATTCTCATCAAACAGAACAAAGGACTAAGTTACATGTTTGTATTCAAACATTAGTGAACTGACCAGGATGAAGGTTAGTGTTTGTGGCACACACCGCCTGAGGAAATATTCAGTTTAAAGATGCCAGAATTGTTTTGTGTAAAATATTGTATTTTTATCTGAAGTTGTAACACAGCTCTTAGGTACTTTCCCAGGGGTTAATCACCAAAAGATATCTTGAATGATCCTGTGCACATATTTTTAAAATTCTGAGCTAGCCGTGAAGCACAACAGTGGTCCAATCGGTGTCATGCAACAAGCAAGTTGATCAAAGTGTTTCAACCCTGAAGAATCATGAGCAGACTGGAGAGGGACCCTCCAAAGGTCACCTGCTCAAGCCATGCATGTTGGTAATACAGACAGCAAAATAATTAAGGTACCAGTTATTGTCACCCTGCTATCCTAAACACAGACCTAATGTCATACTTAAAACCAGCAGCCGATAGATGCATCTTTAAGCTTGGATTTAAGACTTCATTTTTGTTGAAATCGGTCAAGAAATAAAGGAAAACCAGCTAATTCAAAAGTTGCAGATTACTTCATCATTAGATGCCCTTTTGATTTGTACATGTTCTACTAGCGCTGTGATTTCTTGGGTTTTCAATCACTGTTTCATTAATTCTCAACCAATTTCAACAACTGAGGTCTTAAATCAAAGCTAAAGGGTACAGGTTGTCAGGTATTGGCTTAATTTTGACTTTAATTTGTCTTTGTTGAGGCTAGGGATGAACATAACTGGTACCTGAATTCTCTTGCTGTTCAGGTTCTAGTTCTACACGTAACAGGTTCCACACTGTTACCAGCTTTTGTCAACACCACGTCACAGTTAATCAGCACACAAAGCTGCACCCTAACCTCAACAATGGCGTCACTGGTCCAATTGATTGCTAAAATACTTGCAGTATATACCACTTACCAGCTTTCTTTCCTAATTGTTGCCAGGTTTAGTACATAGATCTACAGCCTCCTACAGCGTAAACACAGAAGTGGGGATCTGAATCGCTAACTGAATATCACATCATGAAATACCTTGGCAGCTCATTCGCTGAACAGGATGCGTATCATTGCATGACCAAGGCATGAAGTGGTTCTTTTTACACGATAATCAGGACAAGCATATCAGCCGGTCATTGCCAGTGCAAAAGGACTTTACCAAGAACTATCGATTAGGTCTCCTTCTTACTTCCAGACTAGATTTAGGACTGCATTACACAATTGATCATCTACATGTGCTCACTACTGTCACATTATCACATGGGTTATCACAAGAAATTCTTGCGTCAACAAAAAATTTGTAGCAAATTCAAAACAAAAATACTAACTGCGCAGCGCCAGAAGTGGGTAAGCGCAATAGCTGCTCTGTGTACATTTGGCAATTTTCACACAGTACATTGTACTCATCTAGACACAAGGCAGCTATTGCACTTACCCACTTCTGGCACTGAGCAGTCGATATGATAATTAAGCATATCACTCCAGGTATCACAGGACAGCTTTGTCTAGTCACAAAATGTCAGCACGTGTTAAACCAGGAATTAAAAATACAAAATCTGAAATATCTGATGATAACATCAAGATGATGAAGATTTTGTGCACTGTCACATGTGACAATCTATGATAAGAATGTCTGAACTTACAACATATAAAGTATTTATAGAATCAATTTCATTTACCAGAATATGAAATGGAATTATATAAAAACCATGAGAATGTAAAAATTAATGAAAACCGTGACTTTATGGTATTTCATCTAACATATGGCGCAATGTAATTTTGCGATGTTAATCAGTCTGCAAGAACGTCAACAACGACTACAAAAACAGCCAGCACACATTTTCAAACACATGCCTTCTGCTGACAAAGCAAAATTGTAATGTTCTATTCTTGTTCATTTACCATGGAAGAACTGCAAGTAGTCAAAGGCAAGATTTATAGCCAGGCTACGGATGTGCATTTGAGCCCCAGGTCCTAGGTGCAGTCACGTAAAACTTGTTCTCATCAAAAGATCTACATGTAACTGCATGTATGTATTATAAGGGCAAAGACTACAACTACTGCACTGAAAATTCAGCAACTCAAGGCAAGTAGTTATTGATTTATTGATCAAATATTGGTTTTCCTCATTTTTGACTGTAACTCCACAACTGTTGTCTGTGCTGAAATAAAATTTCCAGTGCAGAAGTTGTAGTCCTTGCCCCTATACATATATCTTACTTGTCACCAATGCTCTATAATTTTTGACAAAAATGCAAAAATAGGCACAAAATTGGGCAGGGATCTAGTACCCCCTTAAGAAGGTTTTTGGCCCTTTTTATGGTGAATTTTCATCATCCAATTCCGGAAATGCAAAAAAAAAACTTCAATTTAATTTTTTTTACATTTCTGGATTTTTTTCATTGGTCAAATTTCCGGAATTCCTGCAGTTTCTGGAAGATTTACATCCCTGATAGTATGAATGGAGTAAATAAATTACAATCTCTCAAAGGTTGAGATACTAATTTACTCACAAGAACCACTAGGCCATCTGCACATGGACGGACTCTGCAAGATAGACTACAGATGAACTCATATGATCCAAGATGAAGCTTTCTCACCTTCTCACCCACTGTTGAACACCAGCAGGACCCAAGCACCAGGATGACACTGTTGATCACTCAAACCCAATTACAGCTTTATCAGGTTCACTTGATAGTGTCTAAACATTGATTTCTGCTGCTGAAAGTTAAAAAAAAAAGAATCTTTAATTCCATATGAGCTGTGAGAGATAAAAAACTAGTTTGCATCTGACATCACAAAGGCATTAGCCAGAGGGGTGTCCAGGTGTCATTTGGATGCCCTGTTTTCAATTTGGATACCCTAAAATTCTGATTTTTATAATGGAGTGGACACCCTGATTTTGTAGAATAAGGTATTTTTGACCATTCTGGACACCTAAAGACACCCCTCTGGCTAATTAATGCCTTGGACATCACATGTCAATCAAACTCAGAAACAATTTTTGTGTGATTTGTTGTGATGACTGAAATTCTGAAGACGGAGTGAGAAAATATAGTGCCGTATGAAGTTATGGCTAGTTTTTCACCTTCAAACATATATACAAACTGTCTCAAAAGATAGGTCTTAGTAATAAGAAACTTAAAAAAGTTAGTAAGGCACCATATCAACAATGCCTACAAAAGTTACTTTTTGCCTTGTTAAGTGAAATGCAATTGTTTTGATTAGGCAGCTTTTAGATGACGAAAGGCCTCATGTTCATACATTGTATAGTATGTACACACAGGCCTACCAATGTGTGTTCAGGATCACTGGTAATTGTATGCATTATGTTTTAAATGCATAGCTATATTTTAATACATGTTTTAAAAAGACACTTTATTTCAAACATCTAGAGATGATGTTTCATACTGTTGTACTTGTTGGTGTTTTTGGTAATTCTTTGAATGATATGATTGGGCACAAAAGGAATCCAAATGTTCTACATGTATTATTTTAGGAATATAAATACATAGGCCTGTACATACATGTGTGCTTTGTAAGAACATTGTATTTTGACAAGTTGACTTTTGTATCTACATGTAAATAGAGGGCACACTTGTTGATGCAGTAGAGTGGAAAGGGGGGTTTGTCTCGAAGAAACATTGCTCCTGGAAGTGTCAAGATTTCTTATAAAATGCAATTAAAACATTGTGTCTGGAGAGTGAACAATATAGTCACAACCCAAATTTAAGTGCTGAGGAAGTAGGTTAAAAAATAAATATGAATCTAAAGGTACCAGTGACCACAGGGTTTACTCGAGTTTACTTCGAATTTGCACATGATAGTTACGCATTCGATGCTTTAGTATGTTGCTATCATTTTTCGGTCGGACAGCGCTGCAATATACTGTTAATGTTGAAATTTGGATAAAAGTTATTTTGATGAGTCAACTGTATCTTTTGAGCAAGATTTGCCTATTTTGGACAGTCTAAATTTTTTGCTGAAGTGTAATTTTAGCAACATTTTTTATGCGATCGCCTGTTGTGAACGGCTGTGTTTGCTTCTGAACGTCCATTGCTTTACACGGTATCATGCTTCAGCAAATCCGACTATATTTTGAATGCAATGGTCTCTAGCCTAGAATGTGAAGCTATCGGTGAGCAAATTCTTGGCTAGACTTCTCGAGCAACACAGTACAGGGTTTGCCGACAAATATTTTTATAGGCTTGTTGGAAGCTCATCTGGCCCACAGGCCTTTTTATGGAATTTATCATGGATGGATTTTGTAATATGCCTAGTCGGAGTCCAAGTGTCCCAAAGTTACAATCACCACCAATTATTAAATTGCCTTGGGAACTTGGCAAGGGAGTTTAGAATTTTAAAGAAAACAAGACTTGAGAGGGCTGCATTCAAATTTTCAACAGAGGCAACACCGGCATTGGGTGTTTTATAATAGCTGGCAAGGTGGATAGATTTTGCATAGTTCTGCAAATTGGAGGTTCGCCTACATGTATATTGATCACTGTTGGAATCTAGCTCCTGAAGGTATCTTCAAAGATTGAGGCCTAAACCCATATTCACCTGTATTGACTTGTATTCATCCGTCTTCTCGAGCTCTGAAGTTAGGCTATGAAAGCCTATAAAATGCCCACCTTTAAAAACATCAAAATGTCACTGCATATATTTGTAGCCTAATAAAATGAGAAGGAGCTAAAAAACTGACTTCTGAATCTGAGCCAGTTAGGTCCAAATATGTACCAATTACCGCGTCAAAACAATACGTTTCCATATATTAGCATGAATTGCAGCGGTTTTGACATGACGCCCAAAAATAACATAGTTTAACAAATAAATAAGGACCTCCTTCACCGATTTTCGAAAAAGTCCAGATGATTATACATAATACTGTTTAGTGTTTACACTATTGTAATGTACTTTATCGTAAACAAAGATACTCTACAAAAATCAAGACTTTAGGTGCGGTATACATGTAGTCAAGGTCTTAGCCAGCCATGCGTCCACCAGTCTTTAAGACGGCCTAATCTAATTTTAGACGGGTGGATTTAATGGATTTTACAGATGTGATAGCTCTAAAACAGATGATTTTAAGGTCATATGAACTTGAGACTAATTCAGAGTGGCATGTAAAGGCCAAATAAGGACATATTTGACCCTAGTGACCCTTCCATGGGTATAGACAAGTTGTTTTATATTTGAGGGTCAAATTTTGGTGTCTGCTTGGACGGGTGGTTTCTGATTTCTGGCTAAGACTCTGCATGTAGTTTTGTCAAAATCCAAGATTTTGAATAAACCACAGGAACCGTCATTTTAAGGGGGTACTACACGCTAAACCCCTGGTCAATGGACTATAATTTTTGAGAAAAATGCAAAAATAGGCACAAAGTTGGGCAGGGTGTAGTACCCCCTTAATACGATGGAAATATTAGTCGAACACGTAGTCACGTACCGGTATGCAATGTTCATAACACAGCAGTACATACATGTTGTGCGGGACACATATACACACACCCCTGGGAATCATACCGTATACTATTACAACCGCCGGAGTAACATGCCATGATGTAGACCTATGCCAGGTGAATTCAAATTTGCCATCAAACTGCATCATTTTATATATCAAATTAAAGCCCTTGAGTAAAGAAAGCCAACACTGAAAACCTTTTTGTCATAGCACTTTCCGTAGCAAAGTTACATCTTGTCAAAGATTGACTTTCATCAAAAAGATTCTCCTAGCAAAATCCCCAAAACAGCATTACGGGGTGTTTCTAGATCTTAGTCTCATGACGATAGCACCTTTTTTAATGGAACTGCTATCAAAATCTCTCTGAAATTCCATGTGCGAGTCTCTCATCACCAAAAAAATCATATATTTGGGTCAAGTGAAGTACAGTATAGACAACATATTTATGAAGGTTTCCTTCTTAAAAAGCTTCTTTTTAATTTCAATGTAAATTTGTATTGCCGGTTTAGGCCATTTTGACTGACTAACAAATGTGTTAACTGAGGTTTCCCTGTGATACCTACATGATGCATTGGTGCTAGTATAGCCAAAATATTTAATTCTCGATCATGAAAGCCAAGCAGCCAACTTGGGTATGGACAGTAATTTGCGTCGAGCGTACTACGCAAAGACCAGCGCTTACGGCGCAAACACAGCTTTTGAGAATTAACCAATCACACGGTCGTTGCTAGGCAAGGTCAAGGTTCGGTCATGCATGTCGCGCGATCGTGTTATTCTATGAAAAGTACGCTGACGCAGAATGTACATACATGTACATCCTCTCATGATCGAGAATTTGTTATTTTGGCTATAGTACTAGACTAATTCCAATTTTCTTTGTTTTTTACCTCACTTGTTCGGCTCAAAATTAAAAATGGACATACATGTATCTGTCAGCTCAGTAAAAGCTAACATTTTATGGAAAATAAATAATCTATTTTTACAAAAATGTCATAATATGGCTTTAACATGTTTTATAAATTATAAGGCCAAGTAAAAATAAAACATGTTTCACGTCCGGTTTTCGAAAAAAAGGAGGAGGAGGGGGCTTTTTATTTTCTATTTTTTATCACAAAATTGGTGTAAATACCCATACTTAGAGCTGTTTTAGCGTATACAATAATGCCTGGAAAAGGAGGAGGCCCTTTTTATTTGTTGTTCTGAGAGTTATACCCCCTCCAATGATCACAAAACCTTCCTAAAATGTTTCTTGTATCTTAACAAGGCTATAGAAAGCATTCCAACTTCCTAGACATATTTTTTGAAAAGTTATAACTGAATTTCAGAAAATAAAAATATATTTGAGGAAACCTCAAAAAAGGAAGCGGGAGGGGACGTGAAACATGTTAATTTTTTTATTTTGCCTAATCAAATTTATGAAATTAAGTATTTCTTGGCCAAACTGGAACATGCGCATTGCGTCCATGTAGTGTAGGGCCCTACTACTACTACATGTACTATGGCGTGTACGCAGTGTAAAGGCGTGTGTATAGGCCTACTTTCTTCTGTACCGCGCTATATTCGCCTGTGATTATCGCGGAGCCACTAGCGTTCACAGTGTTCCAGTTTGGCCAAGAAATACTTAATTTGAATTTGATTATAATTCACATGATTCACAGTTTATACATTACAATCATTGTGATCTTCATCAATCAACATGATCAACAATAAATAATAACTATTATAATTATAATTAAATCACACGCGAATATAGCGCGGTACAGTGCAGAAGAAAGTATACATGCGTCTTGCACTGCCTCGACTGCGTACACGCTTAGCCTTATAGTCTGAGACTGAGTACTACTCACTACTACCAGAGAAAATAAAGGTAGAGAAGCGACACTCCGTACAATTAACGTGCAGACGGCCTATACCGATGTGAGGACAGAAAATGTGACTCTCCTGCTAGTCTCGGCGCGGGCCAGACTGTATGCGGTATGAACAAAAACATAATTAACTGGTTGTGTAGGAGACTAGCAGGAGAGTCACATTTTTCTGTCCTCTGCTGTCCTCCGGAGTGTCGCGGTCCTGCTACTACTAGCTACTGACTGACGCAACGCGCATGTTGATGATGTTCCACTTTCTTGGCCAAAAAATACTTCATTTGATTATAGTTTGTTTATGTTCCAATTCCATAATCAATCAATGGACCATAGCATGATGTTCTGTCAAAAATAAAGGTCGGTCAACCGGTCATTTCAGCAAAGTCATGTCATGCATGCGCATGCATCATCAGTACGTGCAGTCCATGGCAGTGACACAGATGACAGTCAGTGTGTGTAACAAATATGGTAAACATGATTGATGTATTTTTGTAAACAAAACAAAAAGGCTTACAAAAGTACAGAAAATACTGCAACTAAATAATCTCATGAATCTCGAATAATACCGTATCATCTCGGTACAATTAATGATCACTTACAATTTCCGCCATTATTAACCTTCTTGCGATACTTTCATTATTCCAAAAAAATGACATCTGATACCACTCACACTATGACCGGTTACAGGCTGTATAGTATCTTCCGCTTTTCCGCATGCGCAAAATACAATGAATAACGAGCCAACAAACTATAGATGAAACATCACCTGCTATTGGCTAATTAAAGTGGCGTTTACATTCACTACTGGTATAATTTTGACCAATGATGATGGGCGTGATAAAATGATTTTCCGATAATTGATTAGGGATCATGGCATGCTCTATTTTAGAAAACAAAGTTCAGAATGGCCTATATTGCCGATAATATGTTGTTGATTGTGGTGTTAGAATGAGGCTTTATAGTTTGTTCACTTGAAACAATACACACGGATGATTCAGCATTTCATCAAGGTTATATCAAAAGTGTGCCACGAACTTTGTAACCACAAACCGCTACTGACCTTGACTTTAGCACCTCACTGCATCGATTGCGGATCGATCACGTATCTGCCAAAAGAGGGGTCACTGGTCAGCGTCACAGGGGCTGTGCAGTCAACTGCAGTGTGCAGTAATTATAATTATGAGCCCTAGATCCCGGCCCCCAACTCAACACAAAAGTTAGCAACCATGAGAGTTACCAAATCTTTTAAAGACCCCCTTTGCGATTTTTCATTTAATCGAGGACACAATTTGGACAAAACAACCCCTTTTTTGTGGTTTTCAATGACTAGAATTTCCACTAGGCCCTACCCCTTTTCAATGACTAGAATTTCAAACACCCCTTTTCATCAGTTAGTGATATTGACATGGGCCTAACAGCTCCTAACTTAATACCAGATTTTCTCAAGTAGGCCTATAGGCCTAGGGGTCTACCCCTTTTATCCAAATTTCGTGGACAGTGCAAATTTCGCGGACTCAATGTCCAAATAAAATACCTCCTATTTTCCCAATTCCGGAACCTCAAAAAAATGACTTCGTTCATCCCCCACTAGGCCTACATACAAGGTTTGACACCCGTAGGTAGGCCTAGTAACTTAGTAAGTATGGACCCTCTACATCACTGCTAGGTAGGTACACACTTAAAACTACGGGGTCAAAAATGACCCAAACAGGGTCATTTTGACCCCAACATAGTTATCAACTAAACACCATACCACTAACGGGGTTATTTTGACCCCATTGGTCGGGGTCATTGCAATGACTACGTATTTGGGTCAAATAGTAGGCCTAACCCCATTGGGGTCAAAATATTACCACATTTCGGGGTCAAATGAAATGACCCCTTCAAAAGGGTTGCCTTATTGGGTTACTTAATGACCTCATTTCGGGGTCAAATGAAATGACCCATTTGAAAGGGTTGTTTTATAGGGTTACTCAATAACCACATTTAGGGGTTGTTTGGATTTTTTAGTAGGCCTATGGTCATGCTGGTCCCACCAGGACATAAGTGTGTTTCTGCACAGAGAAAGCATTACATAAACAGCAAACTGCAAAATGCATCTGTGTATCACACTCACACGCAGTCAGTCATCGCCTATGACAGTTCACGTATTATAAGCTTACATGATATAAGCTTATAACAACTGCAGCATAGACACCGGCCACGACAGCATGAAATTGGAATGAATCTGCGTGCATAGACAAGGGTCTATGCATCCTTGCAGTCTCACTTTTCAACTAACTTTTCATATTCCATCATGCAGACAAGCACACACGACAATCCGCTGAGCTGCACAATCAGAACAAATATGGCGCTGATGTGACCACATGGGAAGCCGATGCACACCGTGTGTGCAAATAGTTGCGAAATGCAAGTCATTATAAAGTTGACAAATTGGGTAACTTCGGTCAAAAAATTAGTTTTATTTATTAATCAACAAACATTAATTGCAGCTCATGTTTAAACTCATTTATGAATTGAGATTTTCAAAGCGGAAGATTGAAACTGATATCAATGCGCGACGGTATCGGCAAAATGACCACTAAGTTTTTGACCACGTTCGTCGTGGCTAAAATGACCTCGTGAATGTGGTCAAATTAAAACAGTACAACCCCTTGAAGGGTCAAAACAACCCCAAACGTGGTCAATTCAAAATGACCACGGAAAATATAACCCCGTAGTTTTTAGTGTGTAGTGGACTCAAATTGTGGTATCACTTTTTTTTTACAGGTCAATTTATGTATGGACGTATAATCGCATAAAATCACAAAAAATAGGACAAAATTAAGGGGTAGGGGAGATATAAACTCCAAGAACTCAACTTTTACTCTTGATTTTGAATTCATTTTGGTATCAATATGTAGCTAAATGATTTTCCTAACTTTCTAGGCCTAGTATTATTTTTAAACAAAAACAGGTTTCATTTGAGCATATTTGGAAGTATATAGTCCATAAATGAGTGGTAATCTGATTTTTTTAAACCATATGTGTAAAGTTTGACATTGGCCTCAAATCTCACAACTAGGCCTCTGACTAGGCCTATACCACTTTATATTTTCAAAATTGATTCAGTTTCCATTTTTTATTTTTTTATTTAAATTTTAATGTTTTATTTTGTTTTTAATGTTAAGCATATCAAGGGAAACATTATTGTAACAGTTCCAATCATTATAATATGTATTGAGTTCGTTGGGGTGTCTGTGGGACGAGGTGTGTGGGGGGTGCTGGGTGTATATAGGGTATGTGTGGGGGTGAGTGGATGAATGTGTGTGTACATGAATATGTCACTACACTGCACCAACTTCCATTTACAAAATCCGTTAAGGGATCTAAAATGAGCGTTTATTGCGTTTCGACAGTATTTATTGTGGAACATGAGAGCACCTCAGACCTATCGAATTGCATTCTGAATACGAAGCATGTCTTTCTGATATCAAATAATTTTCATTTTTTGAAAATCACAATATGATACAAATTTTATTACAAATTATAAAAATTTGATATTTTTCAATTTTTTGATATATAACAGTCCTCGAAGTAAATTATATAAATCTATTGACATATTCTTAAAGTGTATGTAGCAGGGAGGAAAAGCCGACGGTCAATTGAAAATTTTGACAGTTCATATTGAAGATATGGATTTTTTCCCAAAAAGACCTAATTTTTTTTTGGTGTTTTGGGAAAAAAAATCCATATCTTCAATACGAAAAGGTCAAAATTTTCAATTGATCGGCAACTTTCATCCCACCTACATACACTTTAAGTACAAATCATCAGATTTATAAAGTTTACTTCAAGTACTGTTAAATATCAAAAATATCAATTTTTAATGATTTGCCATAAAATGTGTATTAGATTGCGAATTTCAAAGAATCAAAATTATTTGATATCAGAATGACATTCTTCGTATTCAGAATGCAATTCGATATGTCTGATGTGCTATAATGTCCCACAATAAATACTGTCCAAACGTTCATACCCCAGCCCTTAAGTTTCCATTGATGTAATATTTTGAATATTTATGTGTAGGACGTGAGTAACCACTGGGAAAAAGACAAAAAATGTTTTAAAAAACCAAAAAACCCAACAAAAACTGATGTTGATTTCCCTCGTATATCAGCATAACATAGAAAAATATTAAGGGGTAGGGAAAATAAATCATCAGAACTCAATATTTTACTCATGATATTGACTTCATCTAAATTGGTATTAATTCTATTCAATTCAATTCAATATGTATATCTAATTGATTGTTCTAACTTTTTAGTATTATTTTAAAGCAAAGCGACCATTAGTTGTCAGGTAGATACACAGAAACTGTGAGAAAAGGGTACGTTTTCTATGTCTAACAGCGTAAATATGACAATATTAAGGGGTAGGGGAAATATAAACTGCCATAACTCAACTTTTACTCATGAAAATGAATCCATCTTGGTATCAAAATGTATCTAAGTGATTGTTCTAACTTTCTAGTATCATTTTAAAGCAAAGCAACCATTAGTTGTCAGACAGATATACAGAAACTGTGAGGAAAAGGTAACTTTTCTATGTCTTAACAGCGTGAAGATGACAATATTACGGGGTAGGGGAAATGTAAACTGTCATAACTCAACTTTTACTCATGAAATTGAATTCATCTTGGTATCAAAATATATCCAAGTTATTGGTCTAGCTTTTCTAGTATTATTTTAAAGCAAAGCGGCCATTATTTGTCAGGCAGATATACAGAAACTGTGAGGAAAAGGTAAATTTTCTATGTCTAACAGCGTAAAATGACAATATGTGACCCGGCAGCACAAACGAGCCGTAAATTCCCTAAATTGTATTCTGAGTTATGGTGTAAAATGTGTACGAAGGTCGTATTCATCGGTCACGTAAGCTGGCGCGACATCTGTCTTATTTGGATAGTCACAACACCAATCAATAATCCTATTATTGAAGTGGATAATAAGCTTCTACCTTAGATGGCTATAGAACTTTTAATAGCTCTGGTCTTTGTTTGCTTTTGCTAAATCCTTTTCAAGTGGTGGGTTATTTGTATAGGTATGCATAACCAACAATTAACAATGAGAGAACCTTCTTAAACCTCGTTGACTTGGGGATTATTTGAAATGACCGCCAATTATGACTGTTTGATATTTATTGCCAGCAATGTGGAAAAAGAGACACACATAGAAACCAAAAAAGCTATAATTTTGTTGAAGGAGCAAAGTTTAACTAACCATAACTCCGCTTCTGGATATCATTTGAAGTCAAATGATATACCATTTTTAAGTTTATGATGTTTATTTTTTAAACACGAAATAAAACAAAATTGACCGGGGGAGGAATTTACGGCTCATTCGCCGTGGACGGTCACATATTAAGGGGTAGGGGAAATTTGTAACTGCCATAACTCAACTTTTACTCATGAAAATGAATTCATCTTGGTATCAAAATGTATCTAAGTGATTGTTCTAACTTTCTAGTATTATTTTAAAGCAAAGCGACCATTATTTGTCAGGTAGATACACAGTATTTGTGAGGAAAAGGTAACTATTCTATGTCTAACAGCATAAATAAATGTGACAATATTAAGGGGTAGGGGAAATATAAACTGCCACAACTCAACTTTTACTCATGAAAATGAATTCATCTTGGTATCAAAATGTATTTAAGTGATTGTTCTAACTTTCTAGTATTATTTCAAAGCAAAGCGATCATTAGTTGTCAGGTAGATACACAGTAACTGTGAGGAAAAGGTAAATATTCTATGTCTAACAGCTTAAATATGACAATATTAAGGGGTAGAGGACATATAAACTGCCATAACTCAACATTTACTCATGAGAATGAATTCATCTTGGTATCAAAATGTATCTAATTGGTTGTTCTAACTTTCTAGTATTATTATAAAGCAAAGCGACCATTATTTGTCAGGCAAATATACAGAAACAGTGAGGAAAAGGTAAAATTTCTATGTCTAACAGCGTAAAATGACAATATTAAGGGGTAGGGGAAATTTATAACTGCCATAACTCAACTTTTACTCATGAAAATGAATTCATCTTGGTATCAAAATGTATCTGATTGGCTGTTCTAACTTTCTATAAACAAAGCGATCATTAGTTGTCAGTTAGATACACGGAAACTGTCAGAAGGACCGTTCACCAAACACTTGTAAGGGGAGGGGCCTGATGCAAAAAATTTCATCGCAAACATTTTTCGCCCCCCTTTACAGACCTCAAAAATTTTAGGGCTCCCTTTTTGACATGAAAATTTTTCCAGGAAAATTTTTGGTCATTTTTTGCAGGCCCCCCCCCCCCTAGGAGGGGCAACATTTTTCAGACCCCCTTTTTTGCATCAACCCCCCCTTACAAGTGTTTGTGAACGGTCCCTAAATATGACAATATCAAGGGGTAGGGGAAATATAAACTCCCATAACTCAACCTTTACTCGTGATAATGAATTCATCTAACGTTCTAGTATCATTAGTTGTTATGTACAAAGGAAATGTGAAAAAACTTCCATGTGTAACAGTGTCAAATATGGTAATATTAAGGTTAGGGGAAATATTACCATAACTCAACTTTGGCTGCATTAACTGTGAAGGGGAACAAGGGAATACAAATCGTTGCACCAAAATTTGAATGTAGTATACGATTGAGGTTTCTTATGTTAATTGGTGCAATTGGACCATTTTTAAAATTTGACCTTTACTTATGATATTTTTGATATATTCGACGTTATAATCCCTGAACATTACAACATGATACATGTAAGATCATTTTTTAGTATTGGCCCCATTATGACCTTCAACCCTTCGTGGGAAACTTAATTGCTTTTAAAATAAGGCCAGAAAATGAGAACAATCAAATAGCTACATATTGATACCAAAATGGAATTCATTTTCGTCAGTGAAACTTGTGTTTTGGTGATTTGTATGTCCCTTACCCCTTAATATTGTCATATTTTACGCTGTTAGACATTGAATATTAACATTTTCATACATTTTATGTCTATCTACCAGACAACTAATGACTTAATTGCTTTTAAAATAATACTAGAAAGTTAGAACTATCAAATAGCTACATATTGATACCAAAATGAATTCGTTTTCATCAGTAAAACTTGAGTTTTGGTGATTTGTATGTCCCCTACCCCTTAATATTGTCATATTTTACGCTGTTAGACATGAAATATCAACATTTTTCTCATATTTTATGTTTAACTACCTGACAACTAATGGTTTAATTGCTTTTAAAATAATGCCAGAAAATGAGAACAATCAAATAGCTACATATTGATACCAAAATGGAATTCATTTTCGTCAGTGAAACTTGTGTTTTGGTGATTTGTATGTCCCTTACCCTTAATATTGTCATATTTTACGCTGTTAGACATTGAATATTAACATTTTCATACATTTTATGTCTATCTACCAGACAACTAATGACTTAATTGCTTTTAAAATAATACTAGAAAGTTAGAACTATCAAATAGCTACATATTGATACCAAAATGAATTCGTTTTCATCAGTAAAACTTGAGTTTTGGTGATTTGTATATCCCCTACCCTTAATATTGTCATATTTTACGCTGTTAGACATGAAATATCAACATTTTTCTCATATTTTATGTTTAACTACCTGACAACTAATGGTTTAATTGCTTTTAAAATAATGCCAGAAAATGAGAACAATCAAATAGCTACATATTGATACCAAAATGGAATTCATTTTCGTCAGTGAAACTTGTGTTTTGGTGATTTGTATGTCCCCTTACCCCTTAATATTGTCATATTTTACGCTGTTAGACATTGAATATTAACATTTTCATACATTTTATGTCTATCTACCAGACAACTAATGACTTAATTGCTTTTAAAATAATACTAGAAAGTTAGAACTATCAAATAGCTACATATTGATACCAAAATGAATTCGTTTTCATCAGTAAAACTTGAGTTTTGGTGATTTGTATATCCCCTACCCCTTAATATTGTCATATTTTACGCTGTTAGACATGAAATATCAACATTTTTCTCATATTTTATGTTTAACTACCTGACAACTAATGGTTTAATTGCTTTTAAAATAATGCCAGAAAATGAGAACAATCAAATAGCTACATACTGATACTAAAATGAATTCATTTTCATCAGTAAAACTTGAGTTTTGGTGATTTGTATGTCCCCTACCCCTTAATATTGTCATATTTTACGCTGTTAGATATTGAATATTAACATTTTCATACATTTTATGTCTATCTACCGGCCAACTAATGGCTTAATTGCTTTTAAAATAATACTAGAAAGTTAGAACTATCAAATAGCTACATATTGATACCAAAATGAATTCACTTTCATCAGTAAAACTTGAGTTTTGGTGATTTGTATGTCCCCTATCCCTTAATATTGTCATATTTTACGATGTTAGACATAATATCAACATTTTTCTCATATTGTATGTTTAACTACCTGACAACTAATGGTTTAATTGCTTTTAAAATAATGCCTGAAAATGAGAACAATCAAATAGCTACATATTGATACCAAAATGGAATTCATTTTCGTCAGTGAAACCTGTGTTTTGGTGATTTGTATGTCCCCTTACCCCTTCATATTGTCATATTTTACGCTGTTAGACATTGAATATTAACATTTTCATGCATTTTATGTCTATCTACCGGACAACTTATGGCTTAATTGCTTTTAAAATAATACTAGAAAGTTAGAACTATCAAATAGCTACATATTGATACCAAAATGAATTCATTTTCATCAGTAAAACTTGAGTTTTGGTGATTTGTATGTCCCCTACCCTCTTATTGTCTTTAGCTATACAGTTAGACATGGAATATCAACATTTTTCTCATATTGTATGTTTAACTACCTGACAACTAATGGTTTAATTGCTTTTAAAATAATGCCTGAAAATTATTGTAACTGAATACGGTATAGCCTACATATAACTAGGTCTAGGCCTACCGATGGAACAACTGATATAAGTTTACACCTAGGGTGCCGTTTTGCCCCATAGGGTGGTTCCGTTTTGCCCCGATAGTGGGGCAAAACGGTTTTTTTTGTTGAAAATATTTCTTCATTTTTATAAAAAATTGTAAGATTCAAGTTATATTGGTTAATGGTATATTAAAGGTAAATACAAACTTCAACTGAACATACAATTTTACAGTCATATTACTTATGGTGACGTCACAGAGCATCCTCAAAGTTAGGTGTTCCGTTATGCCCCACCTTCCCCTACCCCTTTTCCTCGCTACCGTAAAAATGGGGTAACTTTGGACACTTTTGTTTCAGAGGTTGGCTTCCAAACAAAACCCATTACATTTCTAATTAACTCTTTTTATGACATTATGGTTCCCTTCTAGGCCTAGGCCTACACCTTGAAGTTGAAAAAGATTTTTAAATAATTTTGTACGGGTGCCCTAGGGATTAAAAATAGCCTGACCAAAGTTACCCCGCATTTGGGAGTATTAGGCCTAGGGCCTATAGGCCTAGGCTACATTTCATGAAGAAAAAAAAATCAAAAAAATTGATCTTCGCTGTATATGGGTAAGTTGTTATTTTTTGTGACATTTGACCCCTTGCAAAATTAATCAAGCACGCATCCTTGCTCACAAATATATATTTTTATATTTTTTCTGAAAAAATGTAAAAATGCTAATTTTAGTCAAAAATGGACATGAGCGACTATTATTTCTCTTCCAAATATATTTCTTAACAAATTGATACCAAATAAATGACTAAAAACGATATTGCTGTACGAAAATATGACCATTTACTAGGCCTAAAAAATATATATTTGACCGACCAAAGTTACCCCGCTGACCGAAGTTAGGCCTACCCCATTTTACGGTATTTGGTAACTCTCATGGTTGTCAATTGTTGAAGCTTGTTGAGTTGGGGGGCCGGGCCCTGGATGGGGGATGACCCGCGACCCGGGCCCGCGACCCGATCATGGGGCAAAGATTTTTTGGCAAGCCGAGAGGTGGGGCCGATTTTTGGCACACATTGGGGTATTCCAGAAATAAACAACCACCCTCTGTGTTTAGAAAGCAAAATCTAGAATTCCAGAACACATTTTCAAAATTAGTCTGGAATTCCAGCGGTTTCTGGTAGGCTATATTGTGTTTTATTGTCATTTTCAGACACACCAGCGGAATTCCAGACAATATACCGTAAAATGGGGTAACTTCGGTCAGCGGGGTAACTTTGGTCGGTCAAATATATTTTTTCAAATGGTCATATTTTCGTTCAGCAATTATTGTTTTTAGTCGTATTTGGTGTCAATTTGTTAAGAAATATATTTGGAAGAAATAATAGTCGCTCATGTCCAATTTCCTCTAAATTTACGAAATATTCGTGATTTTGACCAAAATTAGCATTTTTTACATTTTTTCAGAAAAAATAAAATCGATATTTGTGAGCAAGGATGTGTGCTTGATTAATTTTGCAAGGAGTCAAATGCCACACAACAACAACTTGCCCATATACAGCGAAGATCATTTTTTTTTCTTCATGGAATGTAATACTCTGACCAAAGTTGCCCCAAATGCGGGGTAACTTTGGTCAGGCTATTTTAAATAATAAAAATTTAAATCCTATAATTTCAAAATCCGCCCTCCTAGTCCAAAAACGTCAAAAAAAAAAAAAAAAAAAGTCCACTTTTTCAATATCAGCCCCCTCCCCCCATAAATCCTGGTTACGCCTGTTGAAGGATATCAAACCGTCAAAATATTCGTGAAGTTATTCAATCAAATAATTATTGTATAATTTTAGGGCAGTTATTTTACCCCTTTATCTGCTGATGATAGCAATACAAGAATAAGATGCCTTCTACTGATGATAGCAAAGCGGAATTAAGATGCTATACAGGCGTATCTTTCATCTTGGTGAATTAGTATAAACGTTCTGACCTATATGACTAAACAAAAAACAAACAGAACAAACAAACAAACAAAAAAACCATCTGATCATATCACACGTCACAGAGCGGTCCATTATTTGGAATTCTTTAGATTAAAATCTGAAAGCTTCAAAATCAAACATTTCCGCAGTCAATTAAAAACAAACTTTTCTCTTAAAACAAGATTTTTTTTTCCCCATTTTTATTCACCTCTACTTGGACCTGGTGGAAAGGAAAAAAGAACATACAGACATGGTCCACCAGACCCCATCTTAATTACTGTAACCAAGATAGATACAAGGATCAGAATATGAATGAGATTTAAATAATACTGCCCCACCACGACAACAGGACCCAACCAATACCTCTGATAAAAGAAAGAGCAAATGCTGCACTACCAATTCAAGAGTGATGAAAAAGGCAAGCAAAATAAGAAGTGGTAGCCCAGCAAAAGCATGAAAACACAAAGGTAACTGTTGGGTCCCCCTGCCATGGGTGGGCAGAATCAGCACTATATAACATGTACTTGTATAATATATATGAACAAACAAATTATGTTGGTTACAAGTACATCAATAAACTAGACCAGGGGTTTTCAACACAAAACAAAAATCCCACCCAAACACCCCCTCAACATTGCAACAGTCAACACACCCACCCACCCATCCCCCAAACACACATACATGCAGGACAAGTGACAAGACAAAACACAGATAACTTTCCCATATCACAGTGCAAATATAACACAATGATCTTTGAAAATTACATTCCATTAAAAACCAAGATCAAAGGAAAATTTCTTAAAATGATTACCCAGTTTTCCCTTGCTTTCTGCAATTTTATATTCTGTGCCAAATTTAACTTTCACCATGTTCTTGTAAGCTTGAAAACTAGGGTTGACATCCTGAAATTTGCACCTATGAATATAGTATTTCAAACATAAAATAAGAAAGTTGATGGCATTTTTGTGCGCAGAATCTTCAACATCCAAACCAAACATTTTCTGAAAATTTGAGAATCCAAAACACTCACCAGTTTTACTTTCGATCCAGGCACTCAAGCTATTCCACAAACAAGTAATTTTTTCACATTCACAAAACAAATCCACCAGGGTCTCATCATGTTTTTTACAAAAACAACAAAATGGAGAATCAGTTCTACCAATCTTATGAAGAAATTTATTAGTACAAACAGCTCTATGAAAAACCTTAAAGTAAAATGCTCTCATCTGAGTTTCAATACTGCAAGTAAAGTTGTTATCATGAATTTTACTCCACTCAATATCATCATCAAGATTCAAGGCATCAATCCAAAATAGTTCAGTGTTTACAGGGCTGTACTTTGCTTTCAAAATATTGTAAGAATACTTGGTAATTTTGCCATTTTCAAACAAAGTAGCAACTATGTTATCAAAAATATTCACCTGAACCGTTTTGGGACTGTAGAACCAATCAATTAAAATACCGTTCATAAGTGAGTTGTATTTTCTTCTGTCCCTAATAGAGATATCAAATTCCATAACAAGATCTTCAAATGTTTTCACAAAGTTATGTCCTCTATTAAGGTCATTCAGAGTGCAAATACCATGTTCAAACCAATCCTGATAAAAAGAACTTCTTAGTTTTAAGACGCACCTTCCGGTTCCACCAAATGGAGTTCTGAAGATGATAATCATTGTACCCAAGGTTCTCTTTCACTTTATCTCTGAACAAATACCAAACCCTGAGGGATTCAGCTAACTGTGAATTTTTTAGCAAAGCAAGAACACAATTTGGCGCATCAGCTTTCCATAAAACTGTAGTATCGTTATGAAATACCTGAAGAACCTGTGTCTCTAAAAGTTTCCAAAAGCTATCATAATTGGGGTCTAGTAAATGTTTTGACCAGACTAATTTTTGAGCTTGTGAAAAAGCCTCAACGTCAATCATACGCAACCCTCCATCACTGTAGTCATTGAATAAATAATTTCTTTTAACCCGGTCATTCCCACCATTCCAAATCAATTTAAAAAACAAAGTGTTCAATCTCTTTAAAAATGTCTTAGGAATTGTAATACACAAAACCGAAAATAAGTATAAAAGCTGTGGCACAGTGGCAGCAAAAGGCTCTTAATAACAGTAATTTTACCAATTAAAGACAAACTTCTTGAACGCCAACAACTCAAAATTGGCTGAATTTGATTCAATTTAGGAATGAAATTCAACTCGTACAAAGAATTCACATTTAATGAAAAATTAACACCAAGTGTTTTAAAAGTATTCTCTTTCCAAACAAGACCCTCATTGCTGAGGGGCTTAAATTCACTACCCTTCAACCTACCAATATGAATAGCCTCAGATCTTGCATCCAGATAACCCAGCAAAAGTCCTAAGTGAATCAAACAAATTTCTAAATGACTCAAAATCCCCATGCAAAAAACAAGTTGTGTCATCAGCCAAAAGACTCAATTTTTTCTCAACATCACCAATCCTAATGCCATTAATGTTCTCATTGTTCCTGATTGAAATTGCAAGCACCTCGATAGCGCAGAGAAACAACAGAGGCGAAATCGGACAGCCTTGAAAAATGCCACGTTCCATAGAAATACCTTCGAGAGAAACCCATTATTACTGACATAACTTCTCCTATTACAATAAAATGTTTACTCACCCACTGAATGAAATCTGAGCCAGAATTAAAGGCCTCCAAGACCTGAAACAAATAATCATGCTCAACAGAGTCGAATGCTTTTTCAATATCTAGCAACACTATAGAGCCAGGAATGTCATTTGAGTCACAATAATCAATCAAATCAATAATAGTTCTAACATTATTGCCTATATTCCTGCCTTTCATAAAACCAGTTTGATCATCATGGATAATTTCATGCAAAAAAAGCAAGATTTCTAAAAACATTCATTTTTCTGCGAGCACGTCCCCTTGTCTTTTGGTTTTGTTTTGTACAGTTGCTTTGTTTTGCTATAAATTTCATTTGATTTTAGGAAAAGGCTAACTTGCAGGCCTTTTGGTCTTCCAGCCTTTTCCATGTGTATCGTGTTTTTATATCTTTTGATATTATGTTTAGTCCTAATTTTCTTGATTTTTATGGAAATAAATGAATATGGAGGGGGGTGATCATTGATCAAATAATTTCTTTCTTTCTTTCTTTCTTTCTTTCTTTCTTTCTTTCTTTCTTTCTTTCTTTCTTTCTTTCTTTCTTTCTTTTTCTTTCTTTCTTTCTTTCTTTCTTTCTTTCTTTCTTTCTTTCTTTCTTTCTTTTTCTTTCTTTCTTTCTTTCTTTCTTTCTTTCTTTCTTTCTTTCTTTCTTTCTTTCTTTCTTTCTTTCTTTCTTTCTTTCTTTCTTTCTTTCTTTCTTTCTTTCTTTCTTTCTTTCTTTCTTTCTTTCTTTCTTTCTTTTTTTTAAACTTTTACAAACAGTATTGAGCCCATGCCTATTTTAGTGTTTTGATATTGAACAATACCGCCTAACCCTATAAACAAAAATCAATTATTTTGGGAGGAGATCCGATGAGTAATTTTATCTTTTTAGTGTAATTTTAACCGAATGGAAACAGTAAGTATGTATCTGAAAAGATAGCTAAGATCTAAGAGATCATATTAATATGGATATCTTCACCTTGATTATTTCTTTTCTTTGACATTAAGTGAATAATTCACTCTATCATCAGCGATATGAATTTGAAACCTGTCGAATTCGACAGCTTTTTTGTTTTCTTTAATGGTAACAGTAAAATTTGATTTTTTATTTCTTTCGTGATTGCCTATCGTGTAGAAGTAGCGAGGTCTCCTTCCATTCTACTCCAATTCTAACAAGCGGCTACGGGACGACAGGTAACCTTCCGCTCAGCTATTGTTGTCACGCAGTAATCCGACGTTCGTTGACCGCTACATTTGTTGTACATTATACATACAGTCATAGGTATGCTAGGTGAATTTAAATTTGCCATCAAACTGCATCATTTTATATATCAAATTAAAGCCCTTGAGTAAACAAAGCCAAAACTGAAAACCATTTTTTCATAGCACTTTCCGTAGCAAAGTTACATCTTGTCAAAGATTGACTTTCATCAAAAAGTTTCAGCTAGCAAAATTCCCCAAAACGGCATTTTGGGGGTGTTTCTAGATCTTAGTCTCATTATGATAGCAGCTTTTTTAAATGGAAATGCTATCCAAATCCCTCTAAAATTCCATGTGCGGGTGACTTATCACCATAAAAAAACATATATTTGGGTCAAGTGAAGTATAGAAAACATATTTATGTAGGTTTCTTTCTTCGGGCACTTGTTTTAAATTTCTATGTAAAAATGCATTGACATTGTCGGCGAATTTGACTGACTAGCAAATGTGTTAACTAAGGTTTGCCTGGGTTACCTAAATCATATCATGTGAATCGACATCTATTTGATCGATTGATCCAATAATAATAATATTAATAATAAAAAATTATTCTGATGGTGGAATTTTCTTTCTTTACTTTTTTTCTGATCATTGCTTTCTTTTTGTCAGGCCAACACTTTATCTTCTTCTTTCTTCCTTTCATTTTGTTTATTCTTCTTATCACGGAGATTTTTTTTTCTTTTCTTCAAAATATGTAGTTCTTTTCGTTTTTATTCGATTTTTCATGATTTAATTTGTCTTATTTTCTTCTCTTTTCTTTTGCTTTTCTCTTTATTCATTTCTTTTATGCATTTGCCTTAAAGGGGCATTTAAGTGATCCACAGCCTCATCCCCCACTTTTCCCAAAAAAGTTGAGATTTTTACACCACTGGATACCTCTGGCTACATAATGTTTATGTACCAAATATTTCTTGCAGATTAATTAGTTTAGCAAAAATATCGCCAAATTTGAATTTTGTTCTGGTGCACCAGAGCGAAATTACAACACATTGTCTATGGAGCAGTGTAATACACATAATCATGCATAACTCGCAAACGCAAAATCGGAATCAACTGAAATTTTGGAAATAAGCTTTTTAAGTGGATATCTACTGAAAATGTCATAAAAAGAGGATGCTAGGATCACGAAATCCTCCTTTAAGGCCCTATTGTTTTAATACTTTCAAATATTTTTTCTTTCGTTTAGTAATTCTTTATATAGGCCCTATTATTTTTCTTTATTTTAATTTAGATTTTCTTTTTCTGTTCTCGTCGTCTTTCTGCCTGTTTCTTCAAAAATAAATATTTCTTTTCTCCTTGTGATTGAAATTTCTCATTCCTTTTTCATTACTTAAAGCCATATTATAACATTTGCTGAGGAGAACGCCCTCAAAAAAATTTTAAATTCAGGTTTTTACACGATTGTAATGTACTTTAGTAAACAAAGATTTTCTGCAAAAATCAAGACTTTAGGTGCTGTAGTTTTGTCAACATCCGAGATTTTGAATAAACACGCCGGAATCAGCATTTTATTATTACGATAGAAATATTAATTGACAGCGTATCGATGTCAACACAGCACCATATTACAACCGCCGGCGTGACATGCATTGGCGCTAGTTGTAAATTCGATTTTCTTTGCTTTACCTCACTTGTTCGGCTCAAAATTAAAAGGGACATATCTGACAGTAAATGCTAATATTTTATTGAAAATTAAAGGGGCATTTAAGTGATCCACAGCCTCATCCCGACTTTTCTCAAAAAAGTTGAGATTTTTATATCACTGGAAACCTCTGGCTACATAATGTTTATGTACACAATATTTCTTGCAGATTAATTCGTTTAGCAAAGATATCGTGAAAGTTGAATTTCGTTCTGGTGCACCAGAGAACGAAATTACAACGCATTGTCTATGGAGCAGTGTAATACACATAATCATGCAGAACTCATAAGCATAAAATCGGAATCAACTGAAATTTTGGGAATAGGCTGTTTTCGTGGATATGTACTGAAAAATGGCATAAAAAGAGGATGCTAGGATCACGAAACACTCCTTTAATACTAATCTATTTAAAAAAAAATGTTATATGGCTTTAATTGGCCTATATTTCAACTTTGACCATACAGTTTTTCTTTATAAGACACAATTAATTAAGCCTTTATTATAAGTGAGCCTATAATATTTTTACTATTTAATACTATAGGCCTATACTATTATGATATATTTCAGCTTATTTTATTTTATTTAATGTAATTTTATTTTGTGTTTGTTTTATTTTAATTTTGATTTGAGGTTTGTACAAGCATTAGGGCGGGCCTATATACATAATTCTACTTTAAATGTTTATTTTCTCTTTAATTATGAATTAATTAAATTTATTTATTATTATTTTTTTACAATTAATTATGTTAGCAAAAACATTCTGGACCGTATCAACAAGGAACTCATCAATGCAACCAATGTGAAACAATGGAAAAATACTCTAAAGTGCTATCAACTGGTTCAAATCAATAGACAACACTACATCGTGTTCTTTTCTTGTGTTTGACGTCGTTGAATTTTACCCGTCTATCATGCAGAATTTGTTAAATGATGCCCTGGACTTCGCCGCTATGTTTACACAGATTTCAGACAAAGATAGGGAAATAATCAACCATGCCAAGTAGACCCTACTCTTCCATGACAACTTACAAAATGTACCCTGGAATAAATCCGACCCCCCTCACCAGTTCGACGTCACCATGGGATCGTATGATGGGGCCGAAACATGCGAACTTGTAGGCTCGTATATCTTGTACAAAATACGTGCTCTATTTGACGGCGATGTAGGATTATACAGGGATGATGGATATACCGGACTAGCTATCCTCTGCAACAAATCACTAAGCGATGCCAACAGAATAGCTAAAATGCTACATCAGGAATTCGCAAAACTTGGCCTACGCATAACTGTCGACCAAGGCCTCAAAGTGATTAACCTTCTTGACGTCACTTTCAACTTTAACAATGGATCATACCGCCCCTACATGAAACCAAACAATACAACCAAGTATGTCAACACCAAATCCAACCACCCAAAAAGCATCATCAAAGCCATTCCATTGTCTGTGAACCAAAGATTATCTAGCATCTCAAGTGACACAAAGCAATTCAATGATACTAAGAAACCCTACCAGGGCGCTCTCAAAGATGCCGCCACGACCATACCCTGGAGTTCAGCCCGCCACGCACTAATGACCAAAAGCGCCAGCAATACCGAATCGGCATAAGCGTAAGCGTAACATCGTATGGTACAACCCCCCTTCAGCAAGCATGTATCCACTAATGTGGGTCGAAAATTCCTTAATCTCATTCACAAGCATTTTCCCAAAGGTCACGTTCTCCACAAACTATTCAACCGCAACAATGTCAAAGTTAGCTACTGCTGCATGAACAACATGTTAAGGATCATCAAAACCCACAATGAGAATATAAACAAAAAACCTGAGGACGATACAACCAAACCCAAAAAAACATGCAACTGTAGAAAACCCAAAGAGTGCCCACTAATGGGAAACTGCCTTGTCAAATCCATCATCTACAAAGCAACCGTCACCACAGATAATGATTTGAAATCATACATCGGATTATGCGAAACCAACTTCAAAAACCGCTGGAACAATCACAAGTCATCTTTCAAACTTGAACATAAAAGGAAAGAAACTGCACTTAGTAAATACATTTGGGACTTAAAAGACAAGAAAGTAAAATTCAGCATAAAGTGGTCAATACAAAAGAAAACCAACTCATACACCAATGTTTCTAAAAGGTGCCATCTCTGCTTATGGGAAAAGTATTTTATCATCACTGCGGACAAATCCACTGCATTAAATTCTAAATCGGAACTCATCAGCAAATGTAGACATGCCAACAAGTTTCTCTTGAACAATGTTTTCTAATTATGATTTTATATTTTATATTGTATGTTTATATTACAAACGTTAAACATGTTTAAGGAGAAAAAGCTCAGCGCGCAATACGAAGAAAATAAATTAAAATATATATATGTAAGTGACACCGTGGCGACGCAAGAAAGCGACCAGAGCGTTAAACATGTTTAAGGAAAAACGCAAGCGAGCGTATAAAAATCAAGCGCGTTAAACATGTTTAAGTAACGTGATAAACGCTTGACTCTAAGTTTGTTCTACATTTCTCTCGTTCACCTGAGGAGCCTTTTCCCCCTCCAACTATTTCGGCATAGTCGGCCCAGCATCGTGACCCCGACTTCCGATCGATGTCATTGAATGGATAACGGTCACAGGCACAGAGAGAGAACAATAGCCGAGTGCTTTGATTGACAAGGTTACCTGTCGTCCCGTAGCCGCTTGTCCAATTCTAGCCTTCTCCACTCCGTACGAAGTCGAATGCTACATAAGAGAGAACTTCTCAGAAACAATTTGACACCAAAACCAATCTTCTACTTTATCATGTTTATTGCTAAAGTGTAGTTATGATGAAATTACTGTCGGAACATTAGGCCATATTTTCTGATAAGACTTACCATTTTAGGCCCCTAACAGTCAATTTTGAGTTTCCCGTCAGGTCACATAATTTCTGAAAACAAGTGAGGTAATTATTCATTAAAAGAAAACGAGCATTGTAGACCTGCCGTCCGCCTTCACGTATACATAAACTGTGTGCATATCGCTTGTCGTCTTACGTCTTGTTTGTCTGTCCTAGCTGTGTAAAACTACGCCATAGTCATAATAATACGAACAACAAGCTGGAATGAGAATAGCGATTTTCTTCATTTTATCTCATTTCTTTGTACGAAATTAAAAGGGACACTGTAATCAGTAGCTATCAGTGAAAACTAACATTTAAATAGGAATCTGTTCTTTATGCAAATCACACATTATTGCTTTAAGGAGCAAAGGCTCATAAAACGTTTTCTTTTTATCTTTTCAGATAAAATCATCACATAATGTCAAAGGAATGGGCCAAGTCAGAAACAAACACAGGAATTCCATATTATATCAAGTAAGTAGGTTAACACCCTGGACACTACTGGTCATCTAACAGCATTTCTGATCGGTTGATAGCTTGAAATGCTCATTTCAATTCAAGTTATGTGTAGCGATGACCCTATTCGAAGTCTGATTGGTCAATTCTCAAAAGCTGTGCTTGCTCCTTAAGCATGTGGTCTTGACGCAATATCTGTGTGTTCCCAAATTGGCTTTCATGATCGAGAATTAGATCCTGTATTTTACCTATATATGTCATGACTTATGAGAGGGTGATTGGTTAGAGGTTAATAACTGTGCATCGGTTATTTGGAGGGCATTGTGAAAAATCTAAACATTTTGCCTTTAGAACCGAGGAATTCCGAGGTCCAAAGCAAAATGTTTAGATTTTTCACAATGCCCGACATATTACCGATGCAAAGTTATTAACCTCATTCATAACAAATCGTCACTTTAAAGCAATTAAAGAGTTTCAAAAACAAGAGGATCAAAAGGAAATATTACCTTTGTTTGGCTATATCTCAAAATTAATATTCGAGTTCCAACTGATTTTGCTTGATTGCACCACATACATTGTATCCCAATTTGATTACCCACCTGTTAATGGCTTTTGTTCTGTTTATTGTAGTCACATTACAGAAAGAACACAATGGGATCATCCAGACCTTATGCGCTATCTGCACAGCATAGGTAAGAAAGAGAGAAGATATCTTACCCTTCTTAGAATCCTTTGCAACATAAATCACCTCATTTCATCAAATGAAACTCCCATTACTTTGTCCAGGTTCCCTTTGTTTTCATTTTGAGAATAGACTGGCTAAATATGGGTCGCTCGTCAAAGATATTTTGCAAGATCTGGAAGTGCCTTGTTCAATGAGATGTATTTCTTCACTATCGACCAATGTTGCACTGGATAGCTTATCAGTACAGAAAATTAAAATGGGAGAACTGCATTGTGGGTAGTGTAAGATATCTTCTTTTGTGGAAAAAATTAACACCAGATATGAGTAAGATGCAGTCGCACATCTCAACTAAGGCTGTCGATTTTCATTTTTGTTTAAATGGTAAAAAAATTGACCGTTTAAATGTAAAAGACATGCAAAGTACAATACCAATCACATGTTAAAGTGGTATTGATTCTTTTGTACTCCATGCATTTGCATGTCTTCTGGAGGACGATTTGATCTAATGACCTTTTGTGCAATCACCCTATAGCGGTAAATGTTTTTTTTTTTTTTTGGGG
The DNA here is from genome assembly GCF_039555335.1 of Amphiura filiformis. Classification (NCBI taxonomy): domain Eukaryota; kingdom Metazoa; phylum Echinodermata; class Ophiuroidea; order Amphilepidida; family Amphiuridae; genus Amphiura; species Amphiura filiformis. Next base: position 10,518,606 of record NC_092629.1, read on the forward strand.
GGGGGTGATTTTTCCGGTTGAAGAGGCAGCTGCAAATTTTTAACCCCACAAAAATATTTCTTACACTTTACTTGGAAACACAAGTTAAACATTTACTAAACCGTCAGAATTGATCAAATCGTGAAAATGAACCCAGCGAAAATATCCCACCATACATTATCACATTTGGCATCTAGACTCTTTATTTGTGTACATTTCTTTCATGGTATTCTGTTGTTTTTTATCATTATTAATTAATTTTCTATTTTTACAGAGAGTATGAACAACATCCGTTTTGCAGCATACCGGACTGCAATGAAACTGAGAAAACTTCAGAAGCTATTACACTGTAAGATACTTGTGTGTTACATTGCAAATTTTGAATAATACGGTCAACTCAATGAAGTCCTAAGTAGTAGTACGTGTTTTATTTATAAATCAGGTTAAGGGGGACTGGATTGATGTCTTCATTTTTGCCTAGAAAAGTTAATGTTCCAATAGAGGTTATTCATCCTTTCGCTATCTTGTGGGTACAAATCAATTTAAGTGTACATGCGTTGGAAATTACGCGGAGAGCTTAGTGCATCACACAGCTGTTGATTTTGTGTTGGCAAGATGGCAGACATGTGACATAACATGGATTACCTCTATATGTGTTACACTGCAAGTCAGCTCAATGAAGTACTAAGATGTAGAACACGCTTTATTTATAAATCAGGTTAAGGGGGACTGGATTGATGTCTTTATTTTTGCCTAGAAAAATTAATGTTCCAATAGAGGTTATTTCTCCGTTCGTTATCTTGTGAGTACTCTAAATCAATATTATAATATGTCGTTGGGCAGGAAAAACCTCCTATGTGTTTGTGGCCCCTGAACATGTTCAAAACAAAACTGTCAACCAGTTGCATAGAAGGGTTTGCTTTAAACATGTTCAGGGCCTATACAAAAGGTTTTTCCTGGCCAACAACATATTCTCATTCCCTTTAATCACATTCACATCATATTATTTGTCTTTTCTTCCAATTCTTAATAGTGGATGTCGTTGACCTCTCAACCATCAACTCAGCCTTTGAGCAGCATGGATTCCGTTTCCATAACGACACAGTCATGGATGCCATTCAGCTGTATAATATCATCTATGAGGTGTACTACTTGACCAAATCAAAAGGACGGAGTAGTTTGGACGTGAATGCTTCTACTGATTTGTTGCATAATTGGATTCTTAATTTATATGATACGTAAGTATGATTGTAATTTCCACATCATCGTTAGACAGGAAAAACATCCTATGTACTTGTGGCCCTTGAAATGTTTAAAACAAAACTGCCAAGAAGTTACATAGGAGGTATTGCTTTAAACATGTTCAGGGGCCAATGGAACATATACAAGGGTTTTCCTGCCCAATGACGACATACTATCAAATATCTACATTGGGGTGTTCCAGTTGAAATCAACCATACACCCCCTATGGAAGACATGATCTTAATCTCCCGTGGGCGGGGGGGTAATTTCACTCATTTAGATAATCCCATTTGAAATTCACACTCCCTATGTAGAAGATTAAGGTCGTGTTTTCCATAGAAAACATATGGATTTGCAACTGGAATAACCCATAGTCTAAACCTTCCCTGTAGACCCAACTAGAATGAAGCAAAGGAAAATGTATAGTTTGACATCAATAATTGAAGTCAAAACTTGTGAATTGAGTGTATCTAATAATCTCCCCACCAAAAAAAGCAGGACATGTGTATCTTAATTTCATGGGCCAAGTTTGATGTGCAGAAATTATCTAGTCAAACTGTCACACTGTGAATTAATCACATTTTGTATATAATTCATTATTTTCAATACAGGAGTCGTACAGGATGTCTCGTGTGCTGTCTGTCAAGATTGGAATAGTGGTTCTCTGTGCCAGTAGAATTAGTGATAAGTACAAATGTAAGTGAGGAAGAAAATACAATCTATTAAAATATTAACACTTCCTACGGTAAGTCTGATTTTTGCAAATCCCACTCTGCACACAAAGCAATAATGGGACCTGGCAGAAGCCCATGGTGGCCATCTTGGATGTGTAGGGAAGGTGAATATCCAGAGTTGATGATTTTTTTGATTGAATTTTTTTTTTATCGGATTTTTTTACTTGAATCAATTTGCAATACCCCATGATAAAGTCAAAAGAGTACCAATGGAATGTTAGTCATATGCACAACCCTACCAGGTATTTACAAAAAATTAAAACATGTTTTTACATGTGAAAATTTCAAAGAAAAAATTTGGTAATATCATGGGATAAAAATGTTCAATTCTTCACCTTCTAAATGAATTTTCAGCAATAGATGAAGTAGCATCCTAAAGAAGCATCAGGAATGAAGTAAAACAGTCAATTTCTGAAAGAAATTAACTTGCCTTTACCAAAAATAGTAAAAAAATGACAAAATTTGATTTAAATCAGTGATTAAAAAAAAAATCAAGTGAATTAAATCACAATTTTAATCAATTATTTAAATTGGTGTGATTTAAATCAAACAACCCTGTGAATATCACAACTGCTCATGAGGAATAATCATACTTGATTCAGATTCAATTTCAAAGTAACCTGTATGAGCAGAACCAAGATATCTGGTCAATAAATACCAGGCATTGTTGCTGGTAATGGTAATGCAGTGTGGAAGACTAGTAGAGACCTGCGCTGCATTACAAAACATGTTTTTTATTCGCAGCATACGAAATCCATGAGTAACAAAATTATAAATGTTTGTTTACAGATCTGTACCAGCAAGCCACTGACAGAGCAGGGGGAGTAAGTCAAAAGAATATAACAGCCTTGCTACAAGATATTATGCAGGTATGATACTAAAGATTTATAGCAAATGAAGAGTTAAGGCTCATTCATATATCACTGTATTTGTAGACAGTGCACGATATGAGGTTACTGTTCCGAACCCAGGTTACTTTTTGTACCTTACAATATACAGCCCATAGTATTGCCCTCTATAACAATATGTGTACACTCCGGAATAAAGCATAGTATCAACATTTCCGTCAATAGCCTCAGATTGAGCATGTTATGTGCATTTGTGGTGCATATTGTTGTGGTTCATGTTAAATTCTGGAGCTTCAAATTTTGCTATGATTAATAGCTTTTGACTGGTTACCATGAAAATAGCCCAAGATCAAACGCTGTAAATTATTGCAACACACTACAATTGCAGTTAATTTGTATTTAATTGCATTATGATTATAAGCATCTAGTGAGAGGAGAATTTATAGCACAAGTTCGTTACTCCTCAAATTTTAATTAGACAATAATAACTGCGTACCATCTATTTTGAGGTCATGGTGGAAGATTGAAGGGTTTTGTTTTGGGCCGAGCGCCTAAGGAAAAATACAGAGGCCCAAAATAGAACCTGAAAATTTCACACAAAGAACTCAAAATAGATGGTGCAAAGTTATTATTGTCATTCATTATTGTTGTATCTGATATTTTGATCTAAGCAAAATATGGCTTTGTGTTATTGTATGCCACAAAACGCTGTTAAATATAAACAGTTTTTATTATTGACCCTGCAAAAAAACCCACTTAGCTTATACACGCCACGCGTGCACAGAAGTCATTGTAGCGCATATCATCATGTTCCAGGAGTTATTGTGAGTTATTAATGACTGAACAATAAGTGTGCGGTCAGGCAATCAATTTCTTTTGATTGGATTACAGGCTTCATGTATATTCATGAGGTTATGAATGCATCTTAATTACTTTTTATATCACTCACTTCATTCCATATCACGTGCTACTAGTTTCTTAGAGTGGTATTATCCTCTGAGGTACCCTAGTATTAACACAGGGGTTATACATGTTACGGAATAAAACTGGCTGATGCCTCAATGAAGTGTTGACAATAGGCTAATTTTGTGCATGCTTGAATGAAGAATAGACAAGTTTCCTGACCTTATGTGATGTATTTTTATTTTCAGTTTGCTGAGTTAATTGGAGAATCTGGTGCTTTTGGTAAAAATGTCCATGCTGCTGTCAATAGTTGCTTCCAAACAGTGAGTAGCCCAAGACTTTCCCAAACAAAATATGTCTCCAAAAAAAGTGTGTATAAAGCACTAAATCATAAATATGTCATCCCCTGATATGTTTCACATGGACATCTGAAAATCTCACAATACGTAATGTCCTGTGTGCCAATTTGATAATCATTTCAAAATGTGACCGTCCACGGCGAATGAGCCGTAAATTCCTCCCCCGGTCAATTTTGTTTTATTTCGTGTTTAAAAAATAAACATCATAAACTTAAAAATGGTATATCATTTGATTTCAAACGATATCCAGAAGCGGGGTTATGGTTTGTTAAACTTTGCTCCTTCAACAAAGTTATAGTTTTTTTCATTTATACATGCTGGCAATAAATATCAAACAGTCATAATTGGCGGTCATTTCAAATCATCCCCAAGTCAACAAGGTTTAAGAAGGTTCTCTCATTGTTAATTGTTGGTTATGCATACGTATACAAAATACAATGCCTGGTAACCCACCACTTGAAAAGGATTTAGCAAACAAAGACCAGAGCTATTAAAAGTTCTATAGCCATCTGAGGTAGAAGCTTATTATCCACTTCAATAATACATATTTTATACCGTAACTCAGAATACAATTTAGGGAATTTACGGCTCATTTGTGCTGCCGGGTCACAAATGGTGAGTGAGTTCAACAGTATACTTCTGTTACCATGCAGCAAAGCAATTAATTACACCTGAGCTGATATATTCTAGTTGAAATACATATACCCCGTATGGAAAACGTGATCTTAATCTCCCACACAGGGAGTGTGAATTTCAAATGGGGTTAGGGTTATCTGCATGGGTTTGAAAGCACTGCATGGACCCGTTTATTGTGTCACATAATGCAATGATTGCTGAATTAAAAAAATCCCCCCTGCATTGTTTTGCTACAGGTATTGGGGTCCACCGTTACGAAAGAGCGGTTTATGGAATGGCTTATGGCTGAACCACAGACTATTGTATGGTTACCTACACTGCATAGGCTAGCTACTGCAGAAACAAGTAAGAATTCAAAACTGACTGAGCGATACATGTTCAGGTATGGATCTCTGTATACAGGACCAACAGCTTAACGTCCCATCTGAAGGAGAGGCAACTGCCACGATTCATTTACCCAATTCTAATTCTGTTGCAATTAAATTCAGTCTTTTTTCCCCAAAGTCAATATTCCAGTAAATCTCCACCATCGGGAATTGAACCTGGGACCTCATGCACCAAAGAGCAAGTACTGTAAAAGTGGTAATTTTGCGTGTGTAACTTTTCGCACTTTGCCGATTTTTAACTACAATGCTGGTTTTAATTTTTAACCTATACATTCTAAAGAACATATTCTCGTGTTTTTATTTTCACGGTAGCTGTGTTATGTGCAAAAATTAATGTACCGCGAAAATGTCCAGTTTTACAGTACCCTATCCAGCAGGGCTGTCAACTTTTTGGAATTGCTTGGCGTGAGACACTGTTGAACAGAGGTGTACCGGGCGGAATTATTTTTTGCCGACTACAATGTTCATTTTGGCCCATGATAATTTGAGCCACGGCGCACGAGAATCTAAAAAGTGGGGGGGTAGGGATAACAAATTATTTTTACGATGCGTGAGATTTTACTCATTTGACAGCTCTTTGTGTGAGATTATGCTACCTAGGCATGAGATTATGCTACCTGGGCTCGAGACCGTGAGCAAATGACCGAATGTGTGAGACTCACAGCCAATGTGTTAGAGTTGACAGCCATACTACCCAGGCCATGCTCTCCCATTCTCCCACATATACGAAAGAAACAAGACTGTTTTTACATATATTTTTATATCAACCTTTTTTAGCTGCGGGTAGCAGCTCTATAAGTCACCATGTCTCTCCGTCTGTTAGTCTGTTAGTCCGTTAGTCCGTCCGTTAGTAACAAACACTAAAAAATGCTGGTACGTCTACCTTGTTTGTCGCATGGCTATGATACTTTGTGAGGGGGAGGGCCTATACGCCCCATACTGGAAAAGAGTTTAGATCCGGAAATTTGGGAAAATGAGGGAAATTGAGGGAAGTTAAGGGAAATTGAAGAGAATTAAGGGAAATTGGGATTTTTTTGAAGAGAATTTTTTTCTGAAATTTTTTTTTCCTAATTTTTTTTTTTCGAAATTTGTTTTTTGAAATTTTTTTTTTCGAAATTTTTTTTTGAAATTTTTTTTTGAAATTTTTTTTTTAAAATTTTTTTTTTTTCGAATTTTTTTTTTTCCAAAATTTTTTTTTTTTTTGAAATTTTTTTTTTGAAATTTTTTTTTTTCCAAAATTTTTTTTTTTCGAATTTTTTTTTTTACGAATTTTTTTATTTTTGAAATTTTTCTCCAACACTGCAAAATTGAATTCCTTGTCCCGCAGCGACCGCCACGGATCCGACGGTACTTGTTTATTAAATCAAAAATATCTCATTATAATTGTCCATTGTCATTTCAGTGAAGCATGAAGTCAAGTGCAATTATGTAAGATGTACCCAATAGTTGGTTTCCGCTACAAATGCCTGAAATGTCTCATTATAATTCTCCATTGTCATTTCAGTGAAACATGAAGTCAAGTGCAATATATGTAAGATGTACCCAATAGTTGGTTTCCGCTACAAATGCCTGAAATGTCTCAACTATGATCTGTGCCAGGAATGCTTCTTTACCGGACGCAGCACCAAAAATCATAAATATACTCATCCAACTCAGGAGTACTGCCTTGGGGTAAGATTGCAATTATTATTAGTTTGTTTCATGGGGAGGGGGGTTGCTTGCTTTGCTTACAGGTGAATTGGCTATTCCAGATAAAATCCACACACCGCCTGTGGAATACATGAACTTACTCTCCCACACAGGTAGTGTAGATGTCAAATGGAGTCACCCATTCAGGTGACCCTGATACAAAGCATTTTTGGCGGACTTCAGATTCTTCTAGTGAATTCAGAATTACAATGTTCAGATTTTACATGAAAATCTTATGGAAAAAGACATAATTATATATTGTATAAAAGAGGCACCATTCAGAGAGCCTGCCCCTATACAAATAAAAAAACCCATTGCATTCCTTTGGCTTTGAGATTGTTTCTTATTATGTTACTTGACTTGAATTTATGTTTCAGTTCTTTCTTAATCATTTTACAGGCGTCTTCTAAAGAAGATGTGAGAGCCTTTGCCAAAACAGTGCGCAATAAGCTGAGCAAGAAACATGGCCGCCGCATCAAACAAAAGTATCTCGCTATTGGTGATGGAGCGGGTGATCTAGATACCAGCTCTAGGATAAGGTAATGATAAATGAAGAGCTCAGGTAGATTTAAAGCATGTGTACTAGTTTGCATTCTGTGAGCAATGTGTTGTGTGCCTTTAGAAGACATTGTTCAATATTAGAATTTGCAAGTGCCGTGTGTCATTGTTGCGGATTTCAGGCACCACTCAACCACACCATCAGAAAATCAACTGGTGGCAGTTGGTGGCAAGAATTTTCATACCACAAAGGTTGAAGTTCCATTTTCAAATGGCAAACTGTAGTTAAGATAACAAAACTACTGGTAAGAAACTCAAAAGGTAAAGTCGTCTGTGAAAAACCAAAATGAGGAAATTGCGACAAGAACTTTCACCTTGTTTGCGAGTGAAAATGCAGCTTAGTTAGCCAGTTTCAACATGAGGTCATCAGGAAAAATATTTTCCTAACATATTGAACTAACACTACAGCTACATGGTACAATATTAGTTAGTGGAAAGAAAAGTGCAAATGTTCATAATTTTTTTGGCAAAACTAATTTTGACAAAAAATGATGTCACAGACATAAACATCAATCTCCTAATTTGCATATAGCTGCCATTGCTCCAGCTGGCTCATCCAAATCCAATGGGTGCCGGTCATCTAATTTGTATCTGTATATATGGGTTTTTGACGAAGGAGGTACACTTCTGTGGTCTCCAATTTAAAGCCACATTGTATTATTTGCTGAGGAGGATGCCCTCAAAATTTTTCAAAATTCTGTTTTTACACAATTGTAATATACTGCAAAAATCAAGATTTAAGGTGCTGTAGTTTGTCAAAATCCGAGAATTTGAATACAGCGCAGGAACCGTTGTTTAATTATTACAATGGAAATATTAGTCAACCGTGTACGTGATGTTCATAACACAGACCGATGGAGTGATATGCAATGGCGACATCCGCACTGATAAAAATTCTAATTTTCTTTGCTTCACCTCAGTTGTTCAGCTCAAAATGAAAAGAGGATATATCCGAGAGTACAAGCTAACATTTTATGGAAAAGAAATACTAATCTATTTTTTTGTGGTAATGTTACAATATGGCTTTAATTAGTTATACCTGGATGAATGATAACCTTCACAAGCATAATAGGGGTGATGCATGTTGACGACCCCTTGTGTACAGAGAATGCTAGATTAATCACACCTAAAAACATCTCAGTGCAGAGCTGCAATATTTTATTCTGTGGGTATTATTCCACTACAGGGCTCTAATCAGTCGAATATGATACATGTGATACCATTTCAAGGTTTTTGATGTGAAGTTTGATTTTGTGTTTTTCCATGATTAATTTTAGTGAACCAGCTGATGAAGCAGACACGCATCTGAAAATGGGACAGTTATCAAAAAGGTAATTAAAAATTGATGCTCTAAACTATATATGAGTACATCCATATCAAAACGATGCACTTGTCGGTCACTACATGTGTCTCATTTCACATAATAGCTATCAGACTCATCTCTGAAGTGGAGGTAACTTCAAATCATCCCCAAGTTACATGGTTATAGGAATGTTCTCTGTAAACCTAAACCATGTGACTTGGGATGATTTGAAGTGACCTCCACTTGAGATGAGTCTGGTATTTATTCCTAGCTGTTGTGTGAAATGAGACACATGTAGGAGCCGACATGTGCATCGTTTTGATATGGATGTACACATATCATGATTGTGCTCAGTCACAGCTTGTTATTCCATAGGTTTATTAAGAACCACTAGCCAAGTGGCCCAAGGCTTGCCATATAAACTATTGAGCATCATTCATGTCATTCACGGATGCAGCACTATACAGCCACAGAACCCTAATCTGCCTAAATATAGAGTAACCATCACAGTCAGAATTATCTCGTTAACTTTTGTATGTGTTAACTGGGACAATTTCTGGTAAGTTTTATGTCCTGGGGAATTCTAGCTAGCTCAATTGTTTCCATAAGATGGAAAAACAGTGGTATGATCAATGGGAATTAAAAACAACAAACATAATTTTTCACCAGCTTTGCCGCTTATAGTTTCAACCAGCCTAATCATGAAGCTCCCGTGGACGAGTGGTTAAGGCACAGGTCTCTTGTATTTTTTTTCTTGCATTCATGAACTGCATACTGTAAAATTGGAAATTTTTGTGCGACATTGTTGGGCGCTTTGCATTCCAAGCAACAAGCATGAAAATAACAACTAGCAATTATATTCCTTTTAAATTAATTGCACAAAAATGTTCACTTTTATAGTAACTCTTTATATCCTGTTATCATAGATTAGCAGCCATAGAGACCATGCAGCCAGAGGGCGCTTTTGTTAACCTACCGATGACTGGACCCGGCGACGGGATGAGACCAGGTGTTATAGGCAATGATATTGAAGATGATGACAGGGGTGAATTGGAAGATCTGATTGGTCAGTTGGAGCTAGAAAATGAGTAAGTAAAGAAGTTTTAATTAAATTCATCCCTTATTCTTGATTGTGAAACCTAAAAACTGGGAAATAGATCAATTTTGGGGAGCTTTTTCAACAGCCACTCCCTTTTTGTCTCGCCTGAATGTTCAGGGAGAGACTTAGTAATCACTATGGTGTGTGTGTGTCCGTGTGTGGGGTGTGCGTGTAAAGTGCGTGTGTGCGTGTGTGTGTTGGAAAAAGCTTGTGAACGCGTTATCTTGAGAACCGTAAGTGCTATGATGATGAAACTTTACAGGGGTAGCATAACCAGAGGGTGTCGACCTGATTAGATTTTGAGCGCAAAATATGGTAATTAAGTACCTAATTTGCATAATTTATGCGTAATAAGCAAAATACCTTGTGAACAGATTATCTGGAGATCCATTATGGGGTACAGTGGCGTAACTTGGTGGGGAGTAAGCGTGGCCAGATGTTCTCGACCTGATTAGATTTTCAGCGCAAAATATGCTAATTAAGTACCTAATTTGCATAATTTATGCGTATTTGATGCGTATCAAGCAAAAAAACCTTGTGAACAGCTTATCTGGAGATCCGTATGGGGTACAGTGACGTAACTTGGTGGGGAGAAGCGTGGCCAGATGTTCTCGACCTGATTAGATTTTCAGCGCAAAATATGCTAATTAAGTACCTAATTTGCATAATTTATGCGTATCAAGCAAAAACCCTTGTGAACAGCTTATCTGGAGATCCGTATGGGGTACAGTGGCGTAACTTGGTGGGGAGTAGCGGGGCCAGAGGTTCTCGACCTGATTAGATTTTGAGCGTAAAATAGGGTAATTAAGTACGTAATTTGCAATATATATGCGTAATAAGCAAAATACCTTGTGAACAGATTATCTGGAGATCCGTATGGGGTACAGTGGCGTAACTTGGTGGGGAGTTGCGTGGCCAGAGGTACTCGACCTGATTAGATTTTCATGAGGTCAAAGGTCACATACAAGGTCAAAGGTCAACTGAGGTCACCAAATCTTTTAATAATTAATTTTCAACTGTGCATCACATATCCCAATAACAGCTTCATCGGTCATGTAATTAAGGAAATATAGCGACTTTAAGATAGTCGCTTTCTTTGTAAACTATAGCAAAGTAGCACTTTCAATGAGTGATAACTCGTAAAGGAAGCATCTTTCTGTTTTGATTTATTTGATGAAATAGTTCTTTGGTATTGCCAAATTTGATTTTTCAGCGCAACATACTTTTTCCAATTTCGCGAGGTCAAAGGTAACATACAAGGTCAAAGGTCAACTGAGGTCACCAAATCTTTTAATAATTAATTTTCAACTGTGCATCACATATCCCAATAACAGCTTGATCCGTCATGTAATTAAGGAAATATGACGACTTTAAGATAGTCGCTTTCCATGTAAAGTATAGCAAAGTAGCACTTTCAATGAGTGATAACTCGTAAAGGAAGCATCTTTCTGTTTTGATTTATTACTTTGATGAAATAGTTCTTTGGTTTTGCCAACTTTTTGGAAGGTCATTACGGGGTCATCCGAGGTCACTCAGGGGTCATCTGAGGTCAAGTTATTAAAAACTCGTATGGGCATGAAACTTGGTGGGTACAGTCATCATTTAAAGCCAAATTTTTGGAAGGTCATTTTGGGGTCACCAGGGGTCATCTGAGGTCAAATTAGTAAAACTGTCATTATGGACATGAAACTTGGTGGGTACAGTCAACATTTAAAGCCAAATTTTTGGAAGGTCATTTTGGGGTCACCAGGGGTCATCTGAGGTCAAATTAGTAAAAACTGTCGTATGGACATGAAACTTGGTGGGTACAGTCAACATTTAAAGCCAACTTTTGGAAGGTCATTTCGGGGTCATCTGAGGTCAAATTAGTAAAAACTGTTGGATGGACATGGAACTTGGTGGGTACAGTCAACATTTAAAGCCAAATATTTGGAAGGTAATTTGAGTCACTAGGGGTCATCTGAGGACAAATTAGTAAAAACTGTCGTATGGGCATGAAACTTAGCACGAGGGGTACAGTCAACATTTAGAGCCAAAATTTTAGAAGGTCATTTCAGGGCCACCAGGGGTCATCTGAGGTCATATTAGTAAAAACTGTTGCATGGGCATGAAACTTGGTGGGTACAGTTACCATCGGCCAGATAATCGTGCCCAGCCGATAACCGCCAAATTCATTTACCTCTCTACCAACAGTTATCGCTAAAGCAGGCGGTCACAAAAGCAGGCGAGACTCGTGGTTCGAGAACCGCCTTGTTTCTGCATCAAATTCAGTGGGGGATGGGTTAATGTAATGGTCTTCTCACCACTTTGCCACATGTAAGTTTGGTTGCCGATTCATGCTTGTCCAGTTGCTCCAGTTTTCCTCCTGCTTCTGTAATAGGACCTCTTCCCATATCCCTCTCCCATCATATTCGGTTGGCATCCCTTTAATTTAGTAGCCACTTAGCACTATTGGGATTTGCCTGGCTACGGCCAAATGTTATAAACAAAAAAAAAGTCCTGCTCCATTTCAGCTGTGTCTTGTTCTGCACCATATTCACAAGCTAGCTGTCAGAGAGACCCCATCTCTTATGGTAGTTACCACCCTCACATATCTATCAACCATGTTGCAACATGGTTTTGCTTCTAATATCAAAACCGCTAGTGTAATTTAACTTGGAACTCCAAATCAGATTATTTTGATACAGGCCTCAATGTGAGGTACAAAATATGATTTGAAAAAAGGTGACCACCAAACTTTAACCAGTAAGCAAATTATTGTTGTACAGTCTACCTTTAATTAATTTTCCTCAAAAAATTACAAACAATATTTAACCATTCTTAAAATATGTACAATTGAAACAATGCAATTTTGTGGCGAGTTTTTATCGAAATACAAAATTTCTTCAGTTAAAAATAGTATACTTTTTAAGAGATTTTTCATCAAAATTTCAATTAATTTGAAAGGTGCTATGGACTCCTTTGAGAATCTCAGCATAGGTTGACTTTACTTCAATTACCGTATGTGTTGAATGATTAATTGCCCTGATCAAATTTCAAAGGGCCCAAAAATATCAATCTTCTAGTAGCTAATTGAGTTGAAACATGTCATCATATGCCTATAATAATATGACATGCTATACTCTGAAACCATTACCGTGAAGTTTCCATTACCAAAATCCCAATCACTTTAGTTGTTAGTCAAGTTTACACTAAAGTTGGAGCTGAGATTTTTCATCAAAATTTCACTTCAATTGAAAAGATGCTATGGACTCCAGGGAGAAACTCAGCATAGGTTGACTTTACTTCAATTAAAATGTATTGAATGGTTTTGCCCTTGTCAAAGTTTGAAGCGTTCAAAATTTCAATTAACCAGGTAAGCTGGTTAAATTAAAATGTGTTATCATAAGGGTGTAACAGTATAACACGGTATACATGTACTCTGAAAATATTGCGGTAAAGTATCACATTTTCCATTACCGAAATCCCAATCACTTAAATTGGTCACATAAGGTTTGTTAGTATGGTAAGGGAGAATATTTACACTTAAGTTGGAAGCTGTGATTTGTCATCAAAATGTCAGTTAAATTGGTGCTATGGACTATCATGACTATAGAGAGACACTCTGATCCAAAAGAAATGAAGCACTCACTCAAGTATATTCTAGTTCCTGTTACAGAACTTATTTATTTAATAAGTCCTAATATTGATTTTAAATTGTTGGCAAAAGGGTGCTAAAATTATTTTGTTTCTTATTTATTTAATTTTACTTTGAACTGAATCTGATCCTAATAAATCTCATCAATAATATTAGCGACTCATTTCTCTTGATCGTATCTTGTCTGAAAGGACTGAATAGAAAGCATACCATCTTTACTTTGAATACAAAAAATAATACTACATTGTATGTGGAATATTTGGAAGGTTTGAAAACGTTTCTACAATATTACAGTTCAACATGTTTACATATATCAAGAAATCAATAAAGTACATTTACCTTGAATATAAAATATTTCAACAGGATTGTACAATGTACAAGAATACCTAACAAGAAATAGAAATAGAAATATATATATTTAATACACACCTATGACGTCGCGCTACTGTTTTACCGCTCCATTATTTTCCACGAATGGAGCGATGATCACAATAACACACCATTCAGTAAATGCTTTTCTCTTTTCTCTGAAAAGCAAATACTTTTCACTGGAAAAGTACTGGCATTTGGCCCATTTCACGGTTAGGCGCCACTTTTTGATTTTCAACATATCTGGTCTGGTGTGTAAAAAATATTGGGGTTACAGAATTTATTGTTGGTGATTTTTCATTGTCTCTGTATGGCCTACCTCCACTAGCTTAATCAGGCTTTTTGCTTTTACCTTTCAGGGTGCACAGGGGTCAGAAGTGGTCAAATAACCACATTTCACTAGCAACCTGGAAACAGACATTTATTTTCCAATGCTGCCACTTTAAACTATGTTGAGCCTACCAGCTGCTTTTGTTGTTTTTCTATAGTGAACAAGTTGCACTAAACAGCCATACATGAACAAAGTATTAGTTGTCAGTTAAACTAGCATGAGAACCATTTAAATTTCTGAATTTAGATGTGACATTTTCCATTCACATCTATGTACCTTGTTCAATGTGGAATAGATCAAGTAATACTTTACATGAATGGCAAACAAGTGCGTGTTGGTAAAGTTTAGAGTCTTTATACTATTTGTTGAACAAATTACACTTGTTGCTCTTAATATGTAGACACAGCGATATTTTGAATTTTTGCCAACAAATTCTGTTCACAATTATGTCACATCCGATTAATTTTCCAAATAGTTTAATTTATTAACAAATTTGTGGCATAATTTTTTCTCCCTGATTTTTAAAAATCCCCTGCTATGAGCTATCTAATGACACCATTTAATGAAAACTCCTTCATCAACTTAGCTTGCACATGTCATTTCAAAGTTTCCGTTCACATGTGTCACATCCATGGTACCTGTCACATCCAAAATAGTTTCTTCAAAGAACTAAGACAGGAATAGGGATAGGATGCCAATTTGAAGTTATTTCATTACAGGTTTGTGGGGGTTCAAAAGGCACAACAAATCTATAATTCAGCATGCCTTCTTTAATTGTGACAGGAGATTCAAAAAGCTTCAATTTCCGTTCACATGTCACATCCTCAAAATTAGTAGTTTTTAGGCAAAACTACTTGAATAACTTGATATTTGACTTTCTAAAATAGGTTTATTATATTGCACACGCCATATATGGTAATATGATGTTTCTTTGTTGTTGTCTTAAGGGGAAAGTTTTGTATACAATTCATAAAAGTGGATGTGACATTTTTAATTGTGAACAGAATATTTCAGTATTATAAACAGTTTGCTTGTCAAAAATTAGTATTAAATATGAAGGGTCAGAAAAAACATTTAGCATTGCTCAATTCAATAGAATCTCACAACAATATACATGTATGTGTTAGAAGTGGGGAAAGCTTATATTTTTGGCAAGTAATCTGTTCATTATTATTTATTCTTTCTTTATTGAGGGTAATACTGCTTCAGTGACAAACACTGCTTTTCAAGCAGGCCCTCATTGTACATGTTATGCAACAAAATATATTACAATACACAATATTTACAAAAAAGCATACAGTATAATGTATTTACAATATGTACTAGTATTACAAATAAGTATAATGGTATCATCAACTACAAGATAATTATAAATACCATGATTCAAAATACCATGATTACAGAAATACAATAATTATATTTATACAAAAATCAAGCAAGCAAATGAACAAAATGTAGATAAAGACAGGTTTAAATTTCTTTAATTTTTGACTGAAATTGGCCTAAAGTCATATTTTCCAGCTGCGCTCTTACTGTCGGTGGCAAAGAATTCCATGCATAGGCTGCCCTAACATGAAAAGTACATTGACCTGAATTTGATTTAAATTTTGGTACAATCAATGTATTAGAAGTATGATTTCTAGTTATATGATTATGGTTATCATGAACAAAATCAAATTGAGAAGATAAGTAAGATGGATATTCATTCTTTAAACATTTGAAAACAGTCATTAATAGAGTATTATGCCATCTTTGATCAAGTTTAACCCACTGCAAAGTATTCATTAAATCATTAGTTGGTGTCCTTATATCTGCTGAGAGAATTATTCTAGCTAAATTATTATGAAGTACCTGAAGCCTATTTTGGTACTCTACACTAAAATTTGACCAGACCATGCTGCCATAATCAAAGTGGGGAATAAAAAGAGCATTGGATAACATTACAGTGGTTTTGTATGGAAGGAAATATTTTATACGTTTTATTATGCCAGTTCTTTTGGAAATAGTTTTACTAACATTATCAACATGAGCTGACCAAGACATCTTGCTATCAAATTTTACTCCTAGATATTTAAACTCATCTACTCTTTCAATATCATTGTTGTTATATAATAAATGTACATTGTTGAACTTTTCAAGCATTTTGTTTGTACCAAAGATCATAAACTTAGTCTTTTCAACATTTAAAGTGAGTTTGTTTACTTTGAACCATTCAGCTACCCTACTTAGACATGACTCCATTTGAATTTTAAGATCAGATTCATTTTAGCTTTACACATTAAAGAGGTATCATCTGCATACATTACAGTTTTACATTCAGACACAGCATTAGGTAAACAGTTAACAAAAATGATAAACAGTAAAGGACCTAAAATTGAGCCCTGAGGAATACCAATATCAATTGGCCTAAAGTCAGAAAAAGTTGAGTTAACATTAACAGTTTGTTCTCTGTTGTTTAAGTATGATTTAAACCATAATAATTCATCCCCATATACCCCATATTGTTTAAGTTTCCTAATCAGAATATCATGATTGACAGTATCAAATGCTTTCTTGAAGTCTCTAAATAAAACGCCTGTAGCATAACCTGTATCCATATTCTTTAAAATGTAATCTTGAACATCAAGAAGGGTTGTTGTTGTGGAATGATTTGGACGAAATCCTGATTGAGCATTTGATAACAGTCCTACATTACTCATATATTCATATAATTGATCATGAACAGCTCTTTCAATGATCTTTGATACAATTGGTAATACAGAGATAGGTCTATAGTTACTAACATTAGTTTTATCACCCGATTTAAATACTGGAGTTACTTTAGCCTTCTTCCATGCATCAGGAAAAGTAGACCCATTCAAAGACAGGTTGCAAATATGAACAAGGCATTTTGAGATGAAAGGCGCAGCCAACTTTAATAACCTTACATTGAATGGATCTAATCCTGATGATTTACAATTTTGCATTTTACTTATTTGTTTTTAAAGAACAAATTCATTAGATATTGCTCTATAACTAAATTTGTTTACACTATGATTTTGATGAGAACATACAGTATTACAAGTGCATACATAACTATCATTGTTATTATTAAATTTACTCCCAAGTTCATTACCTATTGAAGTGAAAAACTCATTGAACTCATTTGCCATATCCTTTTTGTTACCCGAGTAATTACCATTCTTTTTAACAACTGCGGAAGGTATACTTGATGTTTTGTTTGGTATAATTTTCTTAATTGTTTTCCAAAGATTTTTACTATTATTTATGTTGCTACTTATAGCCTCGTTACAATAACTCTTTTTCAGTGAATATTTCATATTGTTTACTTTATTTCTAAGAGACTTTGCTTTACTCCAATCTTCAGCATTATTTGTCTTATGTGCTTTTGAAAAATAGTAGTCCCTATCTTTACTTAGTCTCAAAAATTCACTGTTCACCCATTCAGGTAAACAACCTTTAACTTTCTTTTCCTTAAATGGTGCATGCTTGTCACAGGCAGCATTGAATGAAGACTGCCATTCATTAAGTGCTTCATTGACATCATTTATATTATGAATTCTACCCCAATCAATATTTTTGATTGTATCAATATAATCTACTTCATTAAAGTTTTTTGAAACATCTGGATCTTACAATTTTTGGTGGAAGTTTCAACTTATTACATTTTCTTACAGCATATATTAATGAATGATCACTAAGACCTAAACTATGAACACCAGATGAGATAATAAGTTCTGGTTTTGATACAAATATTAAGTCAATTTTTGTTTTACTAGTTTCAGTTATTCTTGTATAATCATAATAATGAAATATTCCGTTCACAATTAAAAATATCACATCCGCTTCTATAAATTGTATACAATGTTTTAAAATGAAAACTTACACAGGTTGATGTGTTTCAATGTATCTCATTGGATTTACTGAGTATGAAAACACTTAAAATCATCATTTTCTAAAACATACTCTGGTTTACAGTGTGTGGTTTCCGTTCACATCACATCTGTCACATCCAAATTTTCACAAACATCAAAATCTTGAATTTGACCTGTGTTTTCAAACTGGCTAATATTATTTGTGAACATTACCCATATTATGACCTTCAAAGCTGTGAAATATCAGAGTCATTCATTGATTATTAAAATTGTTGGGTACACCTTTTCATGTCAATTTCCCTTTTTTACCACAAAAATTACATTTAAGTGGCCATAAATTTGTCATTCCACATCCACATTTGCCCAAATTTGGTGAGCCTATGACATACTCATTTATGTTCAATATCTATTATATATGTATTGGACAGTCAAAGTATAAATATACCCTTTTCAATATTTATCAAATTTGTTAAAAAATTCCATAACATGAGACAATAAATCATAATTTTCTTCGAGAAGTAGCGAGAATTAAGCTGGGAAATGATATTTTTATGAAAATCTGGTCTTATTTGGATAAGAAAACCCTATTAAATGAAATTTAATCCATTTTGAAAATTTTGAGTTTTTTTGACCAAAAGTGGCGCCTAACCGTGAAATGGGCCATTTACGAATGTAGTGTTAATAACAATTGTACTTTCGAAAAGCAAGTATTTGCGAAAAGTGCAGTATTGTTGATGATCACTTCATTCATGCAAAACAATGATACGAAAAACAACAAGACAATGATTTTGATTAATACATTATTAAGGAAGCTGGTTGCCACATTTGCACAGTATTGTTATGGGACCTCACATCAGACATCAAATTTCATGCTGAATACGAGGAATGTATTTCTGATATCTAATAATTTTGATTTAATTTGTGAAATTCGCGATACTACAAATTTTATTGCAAATTATTAAAATTTCATATTTTTGAATAACAGTTCTCGAAGTAAACTTTATAAATCTAATGACATGTAATTACACTGTATGTAGCTGGGATGAAAAGCCGACCATCAATTGACAATTTTGACCTTTTAGGGCTTTCATATATTAGTCTCATATTGAACATAAACATTTTTTCCCAAAAAGACCTACACTTGTTTAGTGTTTTGAGCTATTATCTTCAATAATGAAGATCAAAATTTTCACATGATGGACGTATGCTGTTCACCCAAACTTCATACTCTTTTTAAGTGCATATCGTTAGATCATACAATTTACTTTGAAGACTGTTAAATTTCAGAAATATAATTAAATTCTTTAATAATTTGCCATAAAATGTGTATTATATCGCGAATTTAAAAAAATCTAATTTATTTGATATCAGAAGGACATTCCTCGTATTCAAAATGCAATTCGATGTGTCTGATGTGCTCTCAGGTCCCACAAAAAATATGTGAAAACGTCGCTATCCGAGCCCTTAAACATAAATTTACAATGCAATCTGTGAAAAGCAAGGCAAGATCAAAACGAAAAAAAAAAAAATTTGTTTGTTTGTCCATAGAGGCTTATGAAATAGTTGGGTCGGTAGGTCGGATTTTTATGCCTCCACCGCGAGGCATACTGTTTTTGCAATGTCCGTGCTTCCGTCCTTCCGTCCTTCCGAGCTTCCGTGCTTCCGTCCGGACGCTATATCTCGGGCATGCATGGGCGGATTGAATTCAGATTTTCAGGATAGGTGGGTCATGGTCAAAAACTCTGGCTACTTTTTTTTGGGTGAGGTTCAAGGTCATATACTGAGGTTAAAGGTCATTTGAGGTCAGGGGGCCCATTTTCCTTATTTACCTCTTTTCTCAGAGACTAGGGGTCGCACGTTCCTCAAACTTGGTGGGTGGGTGCATCTTGACCCCAGGCAGAACAAGTTTGTATTGGTTAGTGGGTCAGGGTCACCTGAGGTCACCCAGGGGTCATCTGAGGTCAAATGAGCAAAAACTGTTGTATGGCCATGATACTTGGTACATACAATCAACATTTAGAGCCAAATTTTTGGAAGGTCATTTTGGGGTCACCCAGGGGTCATCTGAGGTCAAATTAGTAAAAACTGTCGTATGGGCATGAAACTTGGTGGGTACAGTCAACATTTAGAGCGAAATTTTTGAAGGTCATTTTGAGGTCATCCAGGGGTCATCTGAGGTCAAATTAGTAAAAACTAGCATATGGGCATGAAAATTGGTGGGTACAGTCAACATTAGAGGCAAATTTTTGGGAGGTCATATTGGGGTCATCTGAGGTCAAATTAGTAAAAACTGTCATACGTGCATGAAACTTGGTGGGTACAGTCAACATTTAGAGCCAAATATTTGGAAGGTCATTTTGGGGTCATCCGGGGTCACCCAGAGATCATCTGAGGTCAAATTGATACAAACTGCTTTGTATCAACTTTTGAGTGCCACATCGCTCCCTTTGGTGGAGGCATCACAGTCGACGCTGTGCGCCGAAAAACCATGACATCCGAGAACCGCGGTCCATCTAGTTTTTTTTTTTTTACAGATAGTGCACTTGAAACTGACAATTTGAAAATAAGTCAAAACACACAGCACTTCACTGGTTTAACTCTTGAGATGGTTCTGCATGTTATACTGTTCATTTTCTTTACATTTTCTTTCTTTAAATTTGTACATAACCACTGTTTTATACGATGTCCCGTCGATGCCAAAAAAAAAATCCAAAAAAAAAAAAAAAAAAAAATCCAAAAAAAAAAAAAAAAAAAGACACGGTCGGGACCAGGGTACACAGTCGGTCGGACGTGGACAAACAAACAATTTTTTTTGGGGGGGCCTTATTATACAAGATGTGTTTTACCCTCACTTTGGAACATGCTTATTTTAGGCTTCATTTGGTATGCCCGTATAGGCCTACTTTTATTTATTTGGGACATTTCTTTCCACGCCCAATTTAGGTTAAAAAGAGAAGTTAAACATGTTACTGTTTTTTATAACATTTTTTCTTCTTTATATTTTCATACGTTTTCAGTAGTTTAGGCCCTACGTATAATTTGTTATTTGGGCAACATTGCTATACACATAATACACATTCTGAATCAATGCATTTAGGCCTATGCCTCTGTTTATGTTTTAATTGTTTGCTTTTGGGCATGTTTAATAATGATAAAAGCCACAGTAGGTCTATTTTGTTATTCGTATTGCATGCGTGAGCCACACATGTATTTTTGGTATGATTTTTATTTGTCTTTCGTACATTTTTTGTTTCATCTGACAGTATTTTGGCTTGCTTGAATATTATTTATAATCAGTAGGCCTATCTGATAATTAAATATTATAATGTTACGGATACTCCACAGGGCTGGAAGTTGAGGTCAGAGCTTTTATTTCGCGCCGAAGTTGTCTTTTGGGGGGGGGGGGCGGGGGTTGTTGGTGGTTTGTTTTTGCCCTCATGGACATGAAGGTAAAATGGTTTGTAATACATATAATAGGGCCAACCCAGTTGTTGTAACTACAAATTTCGAACGTTTGAGGACTATTAAACTCTAAACACTAACAATGTTTAAAATTTAAACATGGTGTTTAAAAAAACCGTTTATATCGTTAGTGTTTATGACACTTTGATGTGTTTAAGTTTAAACTTTAGAGTGCGATTATTTGCAAATGGAATGAAAGTGTTAGATTTTATTTTGGATTTGTAATAATGTAGGAGTAGAGGTTTCTGAAAATACCAGTAATTTCTTGAAAATGTGGATACTAACTATTTTCAGTTTTTAATAAATACATTGGTGTGTTTAAAAAGGGTTACAGAAACCTAAACATTTTTATTTTCAGTGTATACTTAAAATTATGGACCTTACTTTTGACTCTCAATTAAGTTAAACAAGTTGAATGTTTATTATAACTGTCGATCAAATTTGCTCTCTGTTGGAACTCTGTCTCAATTCCACCTATTTTGTGTACTGACGGAAAATTTTTCAAGCAGAAACATGGATGTGGTTCACCAGTTTCGCCTATCGTCGCAAATTTGTATATGGAACGGTTTGAGCGGTTAGCACTCCAATCTTACAACGGTACCCCACCAACGCACTGGTTTCGTTATGGGGATGACACACTGGTAAAGCTAAAGAAAAGCGAGCAAATTCCATTCTTCGAACACATTAACACTGGACAATAACATCAAGTTTACACAGGAAGGTGTGCAGGATAACAAACTCCCTTTTCTGGATTGTTTAGTCACCATCGAGGACAATGGATCGCTGAGTACCACCGGATACAGGAAGTCAACACATACGGACCAATATTTAATGTTTGACTCTCACCACCCGTAACTTTTAAAACAGCCTCTTTTATTACACAATTAACCATTGTGACTGAACGCAATGATGTGTAACGCTATAAATTGGCCCACATTTGTAAAACAAACAGGGCTATATACATACCTTTTTACATTTCGCAAAATACTTTTCGACCTATTTTCAAAAGTATTAGGGGGGAACTTATAATAAGTTGTGGACCCCTATATAATAGGGGTCCACAACATATAGCATACACTTATTTGGTACTATCCATATGAACCACCTGTGATCCCTTGTTGGTTGCCCTGAGTGGTATATTTTCTTGACAGCTCCTTTGGTTGCTATGCATGTATGTATCGTTCTCTGATTTACCTACTCTGCTCGAAATAAAGGAAGCTAATGTATATAGAAATGGATTAATGGAGGAATTGATTGGCAAGACAAATGTTGCTATCCAGGCGTAAGCTACTGGGTCAACTTCTACCACCCCGGCTTGGACCAAGATCGACAGTATGCCTATAGGCACCCAGCAACAAAAATCTGTGAATACGATTAGAGAGACTTTCATAGCCATTCTGATTTCTTCGTTTAATCTGGTGGAACGGCCAGCCTTTTTAGCTGTTTGCCTGGCAGAAATGAATATTGCCAGGTAGCAGTAACCTACAACACAGAAGCAAATCAGATTAAGGACTGTAAATATGGCTATGGAAAAATACATAGCAATGTTACTCCCTGTATACACAACATGCGTACTTGTCAATGTAATGGGTGCGTCAGCCACAAAAGAATGGTATCCTTCAAGAGTTAGAGAAGTTTTGTTTTTTAATACTGTGTGGGCATGTTGTCTTGAAATCGGTAGCCCCACACAAATTTCTGAAACGGCGTACATGTAGATATCAGAACTACCTTGCGATAATGTAAAAGTTGCTATGCTTATGCCCAATGCTACAAACCACAGCAGGGCAACCAAAATACGGGCAAATTTAGTACTCAGGTGATACATACTGAATGTGTACTTCACCCCCAGAAACCTGTCAATAGTGATCAGTGTTATGAAGAAAGTTGATGCCTCACTGGATAATACAGACATGGAACCCGCTATTCTGCACAATGCGCTGGCTCGCCAAGATTCAGAAAATGTTGGAAAATATTGTGTGTAATACATGTCTGCTGAAATTAAAATAGCCAGGTATATACCCATACAGAAATCAGATATTGACAGGTTTGTGATAAGTAAAAATTGCACCTTGCTACCTCGCTGTTTTTGCTTGTATCTAACGTAAAAGACAAAGACATTTCCAAATATAGCAAGGGTACCTACAAACCATATCGCTATGCGGAGACTATAATATGGTAATAAAGGCTTGCATGTGAGGAATGGAGATGGACCGGTATCACAGATACAATTAGCTGATGTAAAACAACAGGTAGAAGGGTCACTCACGATTACATGTGATGTTTCATTTAACCCTGCCAATGCATTTGGCTCAATCCACAAAACTGGGTTTTCACGCAAGTCAAGTCTTTTTAAATTGTTGCAGTAAAGAAATAGCTCAGCAGGAATGCGGACTAAATGATTTACTGACAGGTTCAAATGTAGAAGCTGGCTTAGGTTGTGAAAAATATCTTGTGGAAGGAACTGCAATTGGTTGTGATCGATATCAAGATATTGGAGTTCGGTTTGATTTTGAAATGTGGTAGTATGTAACATGGAGAGGTTGTTGTGTGATAATGACAAACGAGAGATGAGAATTCTAATGGATCTATTTTCACTGAATAATTCCTCAAATCCATCCGGTGCAATATCAGTAAGATGATTATTTGCGAGATTTATCGTTTGCAAGCGTGTGGATTCACCGAATGCACGAGGTTTTATCTCAGTGAGATAGTTTGTTGAAAGATCCAGATACATCAAGTTTGGGAACATAAAGAATAAACCATTCACTATTTCGGTCAGATAATTATTTGAAAGGTCTAAGAACCTTAAAACTGTGAATTTACTTGGTGACATCTTTGTAAGATTATTATTTGTATTTAAATCTCTAAATGCTGGCACTTGAATAAATGCATCTGGTGTTAAGTCAGTAAGATGATTAGATGACAAGTTCAATGTGTGTAAGTTTGTCAAGTGGCTGAATACACCCGATACTAATTCAGTTAGAAGATTATTTGAAAAGTCCAAGTGTGACAATTCTGCCATGGGTTTGAATATACTAGCTGCAATCTTAAGATAATTGTTTGAAATGTCTAACATTTCCAAGGTTGTCAATCCACTGAATACAGATGGCAAAATCCTATTAAGATGATTGTATGAGAGGTCTAACTCTTTCAATTTTGTCAATCCACTAAACGCATCTGGTACTATTTCAACAAGATTGTTATCCTGTAAGGCGAGATACTGTAGAGTTTTTAAACCATCAAAAGCTCCTGGTTGAAGATACCGCAGGGTGATGTTGTTAAGCTGCAATCCTATTACATCATCAAAAGTCATAAATGACTGTGGTTTGATAGCGTGGAAAATGCTATCGGCCCAGCTCAAATAGCTCACATTAGTGGGATATGGAATAGCAGTTTCGACTACATGTATGCTTCCATTACAGTTGCTGGTTATTGTGTTGTTATCCAGGACACAGGTACAATTTTGGGGACATTGTGTATTGCATCTTGTACCAATACCACCGGATTCCGGATTTAAGAAAATCCATAAATCGTATTTATGCCACCATTCAGTGATGTCTTCCTGCTTACAAGTGATGTTTACATGCGCTTGGTGATCATCAGCAACTTGTGGGTAGCTGACATTAAAGACTGTAACAAGTAGCAATATTAATGATGAGATTTCACTGCAGTCATGCCAAGCCATTATGGAAGGAACATATAAAGTATATCGCAAGTTTTGAGGAAATATGAAATATCCCAAGTGAGAGGAACTCAAGTTATTAGAAGTAAAAATGTTACCTTTGTTTAAGGCAGAAGCAATGCAAAGATTCCAAATTTGGTTCCATTCAGTCGATGTAGCAACCGGTGCATATATATAGTAACGATTATACCCAATCTATGTGTGAATCAAGACGTAGTTTGATTACCAGCAATATATGATTCCTTTATAGAATTCCTCACCATTCGTCAATCGTCATTTGTATAACAACTCTGCTCCTCTTATGGCTCACTGCGACACACAGAGTTGGCAGCTAGTATATAGATATACAGTCTATAGTTGAAGTAAGAAAAAATTCTACACCAGCAACATATAACATCGGCAGAGTGCAACACTATCGTAAGTGCAGTGGAATGTAATAGCTGCCTTTTGTAAAATACTATTACCTATTGTTTGCAGCACAATCCCCTCATTGTAAAGTGTTGATGTTGTGTTTACATTCCTGATGGTCATTAAGCTAACCCCAAGATATCACCTTTAAATGTAGTTTTTTTCTAGTGTTTTTGGTTAAAAGTAAGTAATTTATTGAAATGTTGCAGATGGCAGCTATTGCATTCTACTGCACTTACGATAGTGTTGCACGCTGCATAAATCCTGTCTATATAATTCCTCTCCTTTCGACACACCTACATAACAAGTCTGCACCTTTAACGCTTAGGTTGACTGCGACACACAGGCGTGGCAGCTAGTATATACGTATTTATATTAAAAGTATACTCTGTCTATAGTTGAAGTAAGAAAGAATTCCACACCAGCAACATATAAATCTTGTTTATAGAATTCCTGCGACATACAGGCATGGCAGCTGGTATATATATATATATATATATAGTAAAGTATACTCTGTCTTTAGTTGAAGTAAGAAAGAATTCCACACCAGCAACAAATAAATCCTGATAATCCTTCTCCTTTCAACACACCAACATAACACCTCTCCTCCTCACACTTATGGCTGACTGCGACATGCAGGCGTGGCAGCTAGTATAATTGGTAAAGTATACTCTATCTATGGTTGAAGTAAGAAACAATTCCAAACCAGCAGCATATAAATCCCGCCTTTATAATTCCTCTCCTTTTGACACACCAACGCTTAGGTTTACTGCAACACACAGGCGTGGCAGCTAGTATATATAGTATTTAAGTATACTCTATCCATAGTTGGAATAAGAATCAATTGCACACCAGCAACATAAAAAATCCCATTTATCGCGTGTACATTATATAACTTACTTTGCACGCTCACAAAATGTTGACTGCAACACACAGGCAGCAAGCACATTATAATTGAGTAATAAGTACTCTGTACACAGGTTCTGACAGCCAACCCAATTCTAGTAATCAGTGTGAGTGGATGATGCTGTCATCACATTACCCTTTCATTCTGTGGGATGCATGTATAAGCGAGGAAAAGCAATTTAATTAAACAGAGTGCATATGGTCTGTTGGTCATGAAATTGATCCTTTTGATTTTACCCTGATTGTGATATTTAATGTAACCTCATAGCTGAAACTGTATACAAGTACTTGTCAGGTGACTAGAAATAACATGATGATTTATGGAAAAGAAAGCACAAAAGTGAAAAAAAAAATCAGTTATTTAATTGTGCAGTACCCACATTGGCATAAACCCATAAGTTATTATTTATTTATTTAAAGCATGAAAATGTCATGTATTCCATTTACTTTCTATTTTTTTATTGTTTGTTTGTTATTCTATTGTTTATTTTTAGAGACCTGCTAAAGGAAATGGAAAACCTAAGACTGGAAAGATCCCGTTTACCACGTTACATCAGAGACAGTAGGAGTGAGAGTAGTGATGATGACAGCATACCAGGGGGAGTAAGAACACCACAAAGAACACCGGGCATAGGCGATGAAGCATTACGGCAGCAAAACGAGATGATGAAGGCAAGGCAGGAGGTACTGGAGGAGAATAATAGGGAGTTGGACCATCAAATGCAACAGCTGAAGGAAATCATGAAAAAGGTTAGAATAATAGGGAGTTAGAGCAACAAATGTAACAGCTAGAGGAAATGATGAAAAAGGTGTGAATAATAGGGAGTTAGATCAACAAATGCAACAGCTAAAGGAAATGATAAAAGAGGTGAGAATAATAGGGAGTTAGAGCAACAAATGTAACAGCTAAAGGAAATGATAAAAGAGGTGAGAATAATAGGGAGTTAGAGTGACAAATGCAACAGCCAAAGGAAATGATGAAAAAGGTGAGAATAATAGGGAGTTACAGTGACAAATGTAACAGCCAAAGGAAATGAGGAAAAAGGTGAGAATAATAAGGAGTTAGAGTGACAAATGTAACAGCCAAAGGAAATGGTGAAAGAGGTGAGAATAATAGGGAGTTAGAGTGACAAATGCAACAGCCAAAGGAAATGATGAAAAAGTGAGAATAATAGGGAGTTAAGGCAACTACTCAATCTGAATGTTTTGCCATCCTTGAGCAGAAATTTGTATTAAAGGGTAGGATTTTCGCCCAACATCATGGACCATAAATGAAGAATTGAACTTTTGTTCACAACACATAAAGTTATATAATATAAATATTTGATTACCAACACAGATGAACTTTCATGATAGATCATGGACCATGTTATAAGGGCTCAACTTCACAGTGGCGTAGCTAGAGGGGGGAGGGGGGCAATGTGCCCCGGGCGCCACCCTTAGGGGGGCGCCAAATTGACCAACTCAGCATCAATTATGCGCCTCCATGCGATGAAAGTCAAAATTTTCACGAATAATTTCAGTACTAAATCATTTGAAAGCACATTTTAAGATCGATATTCAACTTCTAGTAACCAAAATTAATTAGTGGTAGGCCTTATTTGTCCAAAATTTTGCGCGCGATTCAAGAATTACGCCACTGCAATTTCAGGCTAATATCTATTTTGATACTTAAAGAGAAAGTTAATAGAATGTTCTTACCTTTTTTTTTCCAGAAATATTTGTCACGACAGGTTCAAGACTCACCCACTGCACCTCATTTTGGACATAGAGGAGCCCCGCCTCCATACCATGGTAATCCAGGACCAAATCTCCATCGTATCAACAGAGGTGATCAATCAAGTCTAGCAGGGCATGGATCCAGTCTAGTAACTCCTCCTACTATAGCGTATCATAGCAACTATGACCTGAATAATTTTGATGTACATTCTCCGTTGCTAAGAAGTAACTTGCAGCATTCCACACCATTTGTGTCTAACCAATCACCAAGAGGTATGGATATGATTGACAGTCATCAAGCTCCGTCTGCATTGGTTGGAGCATCAGGTTTCGACCCATCACGTACAGGTATTGACATGATTGATAGCCAACACAACCCATCATTATTTGCAACACCTGGTGCAAGAGGAGAGAACCAATCATTGGCCACATCAGCTTTGATTGACAGAAACATGCTCCTCCCACCTCACTTATCTGACCAATCAGAATTGAAATTTCCCAATCTGGGGATTTCTAGAGCTCATCCAAGTGAAGAAGAAGAATTGGATGAGTTGTTGCAGAAGCTTGAGGATGCTTATCCAGTAAACTTTACATATAGTAAGTTACAAGGTAGCTTCCAGTGGTGGTTGTAAAAAATATGTAATATATACTGTAGAATTCCATCCAGATACCGTGCATAAAACATTATTTGACTGTATTACTGATACAGGCAGCTGTACAAACAAGCATTATTTTAAGACCAACCTATTGTATTGTTTTTGTGGAGGGCATAGATCTGCCTTTCTTTATAAAAAAAAACACTCCTTTGGAGGCATACAATTATGCTTGTAGATGGAATTCTGTGGTATATCAGGGCTATGTGACATTATCTGATCTAAGTCAGCAATAATGAAATTGAGATATAGGCAAATGTAAGAAACAGAAATACAACAAAACTTATGGGGTCCGTCACCCACGTGCACAATATTTTTTGTGGGCCTAAGAGCACATCAGACACACCAAATTGCTTTCTGAATAAGAGGAATGTCCTTCTGATACCAAATAATTTTGATCTTTTGAAATTCTCGATATCATACAAATATTGTGGCAAATTATTAAAAATTGATATTTTTGATATTGAACAGTCCTCAAAGTAAACTTTATAAATCTATTATACATGATATGTACTTAAAGTGTATGTAGCTGGGAGGAAAAGCTGTCCACCGTATGAAAATTTTGACCTTTCGTATTGAAGATATACATTTGGGGGTG
This sequence comes from Amphiura filiformis, assembly GCF_039555335.1. Lineage (NCBI taxonomy): Eukaryota > Metazoa > Echinodermata > Ophiuroidea > Amphilepidida > Amphiuridae > Amphiura > Amphiura filiformis. Next base: position 10,547,982 of record NC_092629.1, read on the forward strand.
CATATCTTCAATACGAAAGGTCAAAATTTTCATATAATGGACGCCTTTTCATCCGAGCTACATATACTTTAAGTACGAATCATTGGATTTATAAAGTTAACTTCAAGGAATATCAATTTGTCATAAAATTTGTATTACATCACAAATTTTAAAAAATCAGATTATATCCACACCCTTAAGAAAATTAACATATACAAGTTCATAACTTTGCAACCAAATTTGCCAGTAATGTGGAGATTTCGACATCAGAGCAAGTTAGAAATGGTAATATTGTCTGATTTTAGTCTGAATGGGCATTCCAGTTGAAATCTATACACACCCATATGGAAGACATGACTTTAATCTCCCACACAGGGGGTGTAGATTTCAACTTTCAAACAATGCAGTAAGTGTGAACTAATGTACACTCCATTCTGCATGTTTTGTGAGATTTGAATTTACCAAAGTGCAACTTTTTTTTTTCATACGTAAAATAACAAGCCATTTGTGATGGAATGCAGCAATGTGTGACATTATAAGTTGGACCAGGTGTGGAAAACAAACTATGGTACCAATAATGTGTATAGTTGTAGATAATAAAGATGTTGTTTTTTAGCGTTGTCGCAGCATCTATCGTCTCATATAACACGGGCGACATCATTGTTTTAAGTAAAACAACAAAGCGAAGCCGAGTTGTTTTACACCAAAAATAATGATGTTACCTGTGTTATATGAGATGATAGATGCACGACAGCGGCTAAAACATTGCCTTTATTCTCATTCTTAAACACTTTAATTCAAATAAAAATATTAATATGTATACCAAGTTTTAATCAAATTAAATTTTGCATTTAAGTCTTTCTGGGCTCCAATCATTTATTTGTCAGTTATTGGAGTAAATGCATGAAGAAAGTGTGTTCAAGATTGCCATTGATTTACCTTTAATATATTTTTGTGGGTGCATGTGGTTTCTTATGCATGAATATTATTCTTCATTACTTTTCCTATAGATAATGACCTTTCACCCCGGGAGCCATCACTTAGCAACCAGGATGAGATACCCAGCATGCAGTTGCCTCCAAGTCCTCAGGGTGCGTGGGGAAACTATTTTGTTTGTTATTTGTGTATTGTATTTGTGTATGTGTTCGTTTATGCTCACCTGTGTCTGTGTCATACTTGAATAGCCCTTTTTAAGAGTACTCATACAAAAAACACCAATCATCAATTATAGTTTAATGAACATGTTTTACTTGTTTGGAGAGAAATTAGACATAACAATGCACACGTGCTGATGTTGATGCGTCTACAGTCTGTCCACATAGAAGTACAAAGTAAATAGACCTTGGAAACTGGAGGTATGAGAATAATTATTTCAGTGCAATGCGTGAATGCTTTTTGGCACGCCAACTGCTGCACGATTTGTACTTGCCGAGCGCACCACACTCTTTACGCGTCACATTTTTTTAACATGCATCGACCCCGATGCCACAGATTTGGTTTGTACTCTATTTGGACAGACTGTAATGCACATGCTGAGTATTGATCATGCTGAGTAATTAAATGGTCATTGTATAAATAAGTCTAGAATATATTGCTGTAAACCTTTGATGACATTGGGGAATTATGTCACTTGCAATAGATCGCTTCATTGTACTGGTTGTTTTGGCTGTTCCATCATTTACCCTCTGACATGAAGGGGATCACATAATTACAAAAGAATTGGCAACTGAAAGGCCCTGTACAAACCAATAGGGATTTTGTAAGAGTGTCTTCTTTGACAGATGTGAGAAATGGGAAGGTGCAATAGATGGAACAATGCTGACCAGGAGATTTTCTGTATACTGATGAATAGCAGAGTATTGTAAACTGTTCATAATGTAGCCCTCTATAGGCAATATAATACATTGACAGTTTGCACTTATAATTGAAGACAGAATTAAAGACTTGCGTATGACGTCCTGTCAACCAGACCAAAAATGCCGTACTGTGCAGGTCAGCAACCAATCACACCGCACCATTGCCCTGACGTCCAACGCAAACTAGTCTTTTTAATTTGGTCTTCAATAATACCTGAGGTTCATCAATATACATGAATTGCAACAATTTGAAGATATTTCTCACTGAAGGATCTTGTTGCTCTCTTTTTCTGTCCAGGTCGACGAGGTGGTCATCCTGAGGACATGCTGACCGCTGCAGCCCGTGTTGGGCATGCTATGTCAACCTTGGTGTCAAGAGTAGCTACTGCGGGTAGGTTTTGAGCATTAATCATGTGACGTAGACGTAAGAGGTGGTGGTGGTGGAGAAGGAAGCCATTTTGAACAAGTTCTGTCATCTTATACTTGCTAATACTGCTGACAGAAGTTCTTGATAGACACTCCTTTTAGCACTGGCCTAGATAGCTAAATGTAGTGGATGGTGGTGGACAAGCCATATCAACTTTATAGTTTGATCAGCGCGTAATAGGCGGGAAATGTTAGACTTTTACCACTAAGCCCAAAAGTAGACCCATGTTAAGAGTGCTATTAGTTGACCTGTCTGGTCTAAATTTTGTGTGTTAAAAAAAGTAGACAAAGTATAAGACTTAATCAATAATTTGTGATGCTTCTGGCTAGATGTCACAAGAAAATTCTCAAAATAAAATATTTTGATATTAATCGGCGATGTTAATTAGGCCCTCCAATTACAAGCTGATCAAAGTAATAGTATCAAGAGTAGCTACTGCCAGTATATTTTGACTCCTTTAATCATGTGGCATAGACATAATAGCAGGGGTGAGGGGAAGCCATTTTGGACAAGCTATAATTAAAGACAGAGTTAAAAAGAATTTATCGTGTCTGATGTCACTGTCAATTACGCTCCTTGATTGGTTTACACAGGTTAATAGCGCGTAAAAGGAAGACCGATATATCTGGTGCTGATCGGAGAAAAGGAATAGCAGCAAATGGTGAAAAATTACGTACTTTTACAAGGCAAAAAGCAGCTTTTCTAAGCATTGTTGACATGGTGCCTTCAGCGGAAGAAAGTGTCCTACTATAAAGACCTAACATTTGAGATGGTTTGCATGTTTCAAGGTGCAAAATTAACAATAAGGCGCCCGGTTATACCGCCACGTTCAGCAAGACATCATCACAACACTTGTAAACAAACCCTGCTTGGGGTTGATCGACAGATGACGTCAGACGCGATAAATTCTTTTTATCTCTGTCTTTAATTATATATGTCATCTTTAGACAGGTCTTGACAGGCACTTCTGTTAATAGTATCACCTAGATCTAAGGGGTGGTACGAGGGGGACATGTTAACCCCATTAGGCTACCAACTCCCTCTGATAAACGGTGGTTAAAACTGGGTACTTGCCTAATATTTGTTTGTCTGTATTGTATACCTTGACTGCTTATTAAAGTTTTATACAGATTTCCTTTTACAAATTAAGCGTACTGCTAGCCGTCCAGCGCATATTATTTGCACAAGGTCCAATGCACAAGCTTGACGTTGCGCACGTATACGCGATGGTTAAGCTGTAAAGTGTGCTGAGGCTTGTGGATCAACGTCTAGGCGTTGTGCCTGTGCGTAGCGCACTATAAATCACTGCACTTTTTTTAAGCTGTCAAAGGAAATCTGAATAAAACTTTAAACCCAGTTTTAGCCATAGTCGTGGGTTTGAATCCCATGCAGGCACAATCCCTTGTCTTTATTTCCAAGTTGGGTTGTGTGCCAGTTGGGATTGTGTTTATTTTATTGTCTAGTTTAATTGTAACACTTTGGGTTTGTAAATTGTTCTTTCTTACTTCTGGAAGGTCTTGACTACTTGTTAGATACTTAATTAATTTATTATTGTGTATATTTTCTTCACAGATGGAGTGTAAAGAAGCATCATTACTCAACAGCTGTGCTTGGAATAAGCTGCACCAAGATCTTCCAGGGTCATTTGGGCCATTGAAATGTACAAGCCCTCAGCAAGATCCAAAGACTCCAAACTCTGTGTAAAGATGTAATGTTAATTGGTCCACATTAATTTACGTGACACTTTGTAAAACTTCAGAGTCACTGGTAATGTCATGGATTGGTGATGAAGTCAACATTGTGTACATCTTGTTAACAAAAATACATTGGAACTTTTGACCAAAGTTAAGTTGGAGGCGGCCATAAAAGAACAAAATCATGTGTGCTGAATAATTGCGCCCTGTTTTCTATATTGATAATCTAGGAAAAAAGTAAAGCGGACAAATATGTTCAAAGACCAGTGTGCTCATCTCTCTTTCAAAGAAATAGGGATGAGTTTTGCCTAAGTGCACAACACTTTGATGAAGCAGGGATTCAAAACCCACGACCTCAAGTTATCTTGCAATTATGAGTCGAAGCCTTAGACCCGGGGGGGGGGGTACTCAGTACAAATGACCTTACGGGGATGTGCCGCAAACATGGGTTGCATTGTCAGCCTTTTGGTATACGTATATCAATGACCCCTTTTTCTAGGCCAATTTTGGTATATGGATGGGTCATTTTTCCAAATTTTCTCAATTTTTTTCAGAAAATAGCCCAATTTTGCCTCACGTTAGCCAAAATTTGTGAAATTTTCCCCAAATTTGGGGGCAAAGTTGTAAAAAGTAAGACAATTTGTGTTAAATTTGGCTGAAAATTTGGGTATATCGATGGGTCCAATTAAATTTCTTGAAAAATTGGTATATTGATGGCTTGGGTCCACTTTCAAATTCCCAGCAGCACACCCCTACCCAAACCAAACTTGAGGAAACCCCCCAAGGTCTTTAATGGCTGCAACACAGTGCCCCACCATAGTGGGCAGCGTTAGTCACAAGTTTTAGACTGCGCCACTGTGATAATCTGAATCAAAGATAATTATGTTGATCTGTTTTAATTTGATGCCTTTACTTTCTGTATTATCTGAAACAAGCAAGTAAACATAACTGGTTGTGGTGTGGTCATTTTTTTTCCAATTCCAGACAAATACATTTCCATTTTGTTTTTGTATTAATAAAATATTATCATGTTTTGCTAAATCAAACATAGCTAAATCCTAATCCTTTAGTTCTAACTGGCTATGAGAGTCAATTTTTGGAAATAAGGGCCAAAAACATACATTTTAAGGGCATTCTTCATAATTGCTGTGACAATCAAGCCCAAAGACTTGTACGAAGACTACGTGTAATTTCAAGTTATGCATTCTTTTTGGAAAACACATTTTCTAATCTTTTTCATAACCAATTATCAAAAGTAACATAAAATATCAAAATAATGAGCTAACTCTCTTTTGAATTATTTGATACAATTGTAAGAAAACATGCCAAATTGCATGTTTTGGCCCATTTCCCCTCAAATTGCAAAAACATTGAAATTTGACTTTTATTTGCCAGAACTAATAAAAGGAGTAGGATTTCATTTGGTAAAACAAGATCAATTTTTTTTAAATTCCAGCAACATTAATTAGTGTTGTATTTTTCTGGAAGTGGTAGCAGTAGATATGTAGTTTGCCATGCAAGTTAATATTTGTTTTCTTGTCTACTAATAAGGGTCTAGTGTAAGGACCCTAACTGCAATAGCTGCCCTATGTACATTGGACATTTGAATATTGGACCTTCAGTGCCTGAGATATGAATTATTATTTATTTATGCTTAGATAAGTTATTAAATCACCTTGAAACATTATATGTGATGCGATCAAGCAAAATCAATCGGAACCTGGAAATATTGATTTTGAGATATAGCCATATAAAGGAAATATTTCCTTTTGTTTTGGAAACTCTTTAATTGCCCATATCTTTGGAACTGGTTATTCAATTCCAATGGTGTTTTATGCAAAATCCAGATTTGTAAATGCCTTCTACTATCTCAAAAGAAACTAAAAATGTTATATTTTCGAGTTCCGACTGATTTTGCTGATCGCATCACATAATTATTTCCAAAATGAATTGAAACCTTGAACGTATTGAAACTTGTGTAAAGTGAATAGGCCTACATATTGGTGGTGGTGCCACAGGGGGCAAGGATGGACCACCTCCCCTGGCACCCTTGACCCCTCCCCCTCATCAGAACAAAATATCACTGAAATGATCCCCACTATTTTGAACAAATTGCCAAATTTCTAGTTTTATGCCTACCTTGAGTACACTTTGCCCCATCCCCCCAAAAAAAAAGAGAAACCTGGTGCTGCCACTGGTATGTACACATCATTTTTATTGGTATTACTGTCTTTCCGCTACAATTATGTGGTGTACTATGAGTTCATTATTTATCCTTTGTGTAGAATGTATATTTATATTAATTTATTTTCCACATTTTATGCAAAGGGAAATACAGACCCCAAAAGAATTAAGATACCAGTTATGTGTATATCCTAAACAAAAACAAATTTGTCAAAAAATAAAACAAGCAGCTAATACCTGTACCCTTTAGCTCTGATTTTAGACCTAAATTGTTGAAATCAGTTGAGAATTAAAGAAATAGTGATCTAAAACCCAAGGAAGGAACTAAATCAAAAGTTACGTTGCACTTTAAGGGGACTCGATCTTTTGTGCGTAATTATAGAGGGCCAGGGGATTCACTCTATCATTAAAAAAATTATTTGAAGAAGTCAAAGAGCCCTAAGAATAAAAACTAGTGTAATTCACGCCAGACACAATTTCTTTATATGATAAAAATTAATTTTTGTAATCGATCAAAAAACAAACGTTTTATATCAATTTTAAATTTAGCCTGAATCCGTAAATATGGTACCTCTCGCCCTTTTTTAGGTCAAGGCTGTTTTTACCATTATGCAGCGAACCATTGTTGAAGCTATTTCACATACATGTACAAAACATTCTAGGGAAAGAATGGGGCCATATACTGTTGAAATATCGTTTGTTGATTTCGAATGATAATGTCATGAAGTCGTAAATTTTAAGGTCAAATTCCTAAAACCAAAACAAAACATTGCAACGCAGATATTTCCCGACTTACATAATTTCATCATCACATCAGTGTCTTTATTATTTGTTTGAAACCTTTCCCAAAGCGTTCGTGTCTTTATGCATAAAAGGGCTAATCTATCTTTACAAAACACGTCTTTTTTAGTAAACAAAAGGCTAAAGATGGCATTATGAGATTTATCATTTATCATTACACTCCTCCACTCAACTGCCACCTTGGCTGAGCGGTAAAGCGCTAGACGCAGTAATCAAAGGAAGTTTCGAATCGCTGGTTCGAATCCCAACGAAGCCTGTGGAAACTTTTTTTTCATCAAAATTCATGATCGCATTCCGAAATGAGTCACTTGTCGGTAAATCATGTATCGTATCCTTAATATTCTAATCAATGGAAAGCAAAAAATTGCAGAATAATTTGAGACCACTTTGATCAAAATCTGTGGACAATTGTGGAGACCATAATTTGACATATCAACATTATGCCTATAGCTCAAGAACTGTGGATTGGAGAAGACAGAGATATACTTTATTCTGAATTCTAATAATGAGAGAAATACAATTAGGTGGTTTATATCCAATATTCCTGCATTTATAGCAGCCATTTGTGTGTTATGCAAATTAGCATTTTTTCCCTATTCCATTTTTTTGTCCTTTTTGGATATGTTCTGGATTGTGTTTAGAGTCACTAGCAAGCAACAGCATTGCTCTTCCATTTTTATCTAGGTGCACCCTCTAAAATCAATAGTGCATTCAATGGAGCAATCTGCAACTTTTGAATTTGCATCTTCCGTGGAATTTTGGATTGACATGTCTTTATTTCTTGGAGTATTGCAACGAATCCAAGCTGAAAGATGCAGCTATTGACTGCTGATTCTAATTATGACATACATGTATCTGGCTTTGTTTTAGGCCACACTGGGGTGAAAACTGTACCTTAATTCTTATATTGTATTCTAAATAAACATTTCTATGGAATTGGGATCGTGTTTGTTCTTAAATAAAAGTAACAAAAGTAAATTCAAGTTGTGTGTGTAATTATTTGACATGTGTGCTTATGTGAGTATCCAGAAAAGTAGAACATTTTCATGCATAAAATATCTATAAGAGGGGGCTGAGAGCCCAGAAGATTTATTCAGCTTAGATGGTTTGATGGCCTGGATATGTTAGTATAGGGCCAAGATTCAATATTCCATATTGCTGCCGGGTCATAGCCTGGAGGGGCAGCTTGGTGTCACAAATTAGGGGGGCAAAAATGCATTTATTCAACTCATGAGACACATGGACAAACTTGTTGGATATCACTCCCAAGAGGATACTTTTCATGACTATAGCAATGACAGCAATTTTGGTATGTATGGGGGCACAAACAGAAGCCCCAAAAGGGGCCCGCCAAACACAGATGCATTCTTTGCATTGGAACTAGTACACATTGGGGTGCACAAAAATACCAATGACAGCAACTTATTTTTTGTACAGGGGCCCAGACAGTCGGCCTTAAATGGCCCAATGTCCCATAACTGGTTTATTCAGCTGAAGAGACGCATGGATGCATCTTTTTGTATTACAGCTATTGCATATTGGTGTTTACAAAATATGGCAAACGTTTTCTGTACGGGGCATAGACGTAGATCCCGGAGGGGTGGAAGGGATAAATCCCCCTAATATTTTGCGAGGGGGGTGGTCCATATAAGCATCCCCATGCCCATTAAGTAGCTAAATATTGTTGATACTGGTATTGATGAAGAAGTTATTTTCTGCTGATATTGGTATTGATGAACTAGTTATCTACTGCTGATAGTGGTATTAATGAAGACGTTATCTACTGCTGATATTAGTATTGATGAAGTAGCTATCTACTGCTGATATTGGTATTGATGAAGTAGCTATCTACTGCTGATATTAGTATTGATGAAGTAGCTATCTACTGCTGATATTGGTATTGATGAAGTAGCTATCTACTGCTGATATTAGTATTGATGAAGTAGCTATATACTGCTGATATTAGTATTGATGAAGTAGCTATCTACTGCTGATATTAGTATTAATGAAGTAACTATCTACTGCTGATATTAGTATTGATGAAGTAGCTATCTACTGCTGATATTAGTATTGATGAAGCAACTATCTGCTATCAGATATTGTAATCGACGAAGTGGCTATTTGCTGCAGATATTGGTATTGATGGAGTGGCTATCTACTGCTAATAATTGGATTTTTGGGTGAAGTAGCTGTCTACTGCTGATGCCAGCGACAAATCTACAGCATATATTAGTGTTGATAAAGTAGCGCTATCTACTGCTGATATTGGTATTGATGAAGTAGCTATCTGCTGCTGATATTGGTATTGATGAAGTATCTATCTGCTGCTGATATTAGTATTGATGAAGTAGCTTTCTACTGCTGATATTAGTATTGATGAAGTAGCTATCTACTGCTGATATTAGTATTGATGAAGTAGCTATCTACTGCTGATATTGGTATTGATGAAGTAGCTATCTCCTGAAGAAAACTGTATTGATGAAGTAGCTATCTGCTGCTGATATTAGTATTGATGAAGTAGCTATCTACTGCTGATATTAGTATTGATGAAGTAGGTATCTACTGCTGATATTAGTGTTGATGAAGTAGCTATCTACTGCTGATATTGGTATTGATGAAGTAGCTATCTCCTGAAAAAAACTGTATTGATGAAGTAGTTATCTACTGCTGATATTGGTAATGATGAAGTAGCTATCTGCTGCTGATATTAGTATTGATGAAGTAGCTATCTACTGCTGATATTAGTATTGATGAAGTAGCTATCTACTGCTGATATTAGTATTGATGAAGTGGCTATCTACTGCTGATATTGGTATTGATGAAGTAGCTATCTCCTGAAGAAAACTATATTGATGAAGTATAGGGTCCACAACTTATAAGTTCCCCCTAAGTACTTTTTAAAATAAATCGAAAACTATTTGACGAAATACAAAGGTGTAAAATGGTATGGGTAGCCTGATTTGTTTTACACATATGGTCCAAATTATAGCGTCACACCTCATTGCATTTGGTCACAATGTTTCATTATGTAAACAAAAGAGACCGTTTTTAACAGTGTTAAAAGTTGCATCTGAGTCCATAGGAGGCAACTCTCAAACAATACGAGTCGTACAGTATGCCAGGAATATTCATGTGTTTGTTAAAGAAAACTTACTCTTTGGTTTTCTTCTTTTTCAAAAGCAAAGCAGGTGCTTAATTATTTTCTCTTTAATGATAAATGGCTGAGTTGGGTGGGGTTTGTACTGCGGCGAGAATAGACCATACATCACCAGTAGTTCATCACATGTGAACATTATTTTTTTAAATGCCGCGTTTGACCAATTTCCTTCGCGGTCGAGCAATAGATTTGCTGGATGAAAATGTACCAGTGAAAGAAATTGCTCGTCGTATGGGAGTTGCGCCTAATGCGATTCGAAAATTGAGACCAAAATTACAGGTGACATCAGGAGAAGTGAAAAATCAGCCAAGAGCACCTCGTGGACGTGCCACGTCTGTTCGTCAGGACATGCCAATAGTCAGATAGTGAATTTGGCTGAAACCAGTAACGGACCCGGACTTTAATAAACAGCATGCGACGATGTTGTTACGTACTTGTAATGGACACATTCCCTACTGAATATCTAGACTTCGAGACTTCCATTACAAACACATGAACAGACCTGACATACTGTATTATTTGAAAATTGATTCCTACGGACTAAGGTACAACTTTTCAAACTGCCTCTTTTTTTACATAATGAACCATTGTGGCCGAACGCAATGATGTGTGACACTACAAATTGGTCCAGATTTGTGAAACAAATAAGGTTACTCATAACTTTTTACAATTTTACATTTCGTTAAATAATTTTCGATTTCTTTCAAAAAGCATTAGGGGAACTTATAAGTTGTGTACCCTATAGCTATCTACTGCTGATATTGGTACTGATGAAGTAGCTATCTGCTACTGATATTGGTATTTATTAAGTAGCTATCTGCTGCATATATTGGTATTGACGAAGTGACTATCTACTGCACATATTGGTATTGAGGATGTTGCTATCTACTGCTGATATTGGTATTGATGAAGTAGTTATCTACTGCTAATATTTGGATTTTTTGATGAAGTAGCTGTCAACTGCTGATGCCAGCGGCAAATCTACAGCAGATATTAGTGTTGATAAAGTAGCTATCTACTGCTGATATTGGTATTAATGAAGTGGCTATCAACTGCTGATATTGGTACTGATGAAGTAGCTATTTGCTGCTGATTTATATTGCTATTGATTAAGTAGCCATCTGCTACTGATATTGGTATTAATTAAGTAGCTATCTGCTGTAGATATTGGTATTGACGAAGTGGCTATCTACTGCACATATTTGTATTGATGAAGTTGCTATCTACTGCTGATATTGGTATTGATGAAGTAGTTATCTATTGCTGATATTTCGTACTAATGAAGTAGCTGTCTACTGCTGATGTCAGCGGCAAATCTGCAGCAGATACTAGTGATGAAGTAGCTATCTACTGCTGATATTAGTATTGATGAAGTAGCTATCTGCTGCTGATATTGGTATTGATGAAGTAGCTATCTGCTGCTGATATTAGTATTGATGAAGTAGCTATCTGCTGCTGATATTGGTATTGATGAAGTAGCTATCTGCTGCTGATATTAGTATTGATGAAGTAGCTTTCTACTGCTGATATTGGTATTGATGAAGTAGCTATCTGCTGCTGATATTAGTATTGATGAAGCAGCTTTCTACTGTTGATATTAGTATTGATGAAGTAGCTATCTACTGCTGATATTAGTATTGATGAAGTAGCTATCTCCTGAAAAAAACTGTATTGATGAAGTAGCTATCTACTGCTGATATTGGTATTGATGAAGTAGATATATACTGCTGATATTAGTATTGATGAAGTAGCTATCTGCTGCTGATATTAGTATTGATGAAGTAGCTATCTACTGCTGATATTAGTATTGATGAAGTAGCTATCTATGATCTCCAAAGTATTGTGAAACTATCCATAGCTCTCAATATCTAAGCCGCTCTTACTTATGTTTTGTATGTATTTGCTATGGAGCAAGCAGATGCATGATGGGATACTCCCTTCAGCTGCTGTGGCTATCTATCTACTGCTGATATTAGTATTGATGAAGTGGCTATCTACTGCATCAATATTGGTATTGATGAAGTAGCTATCTACTGCTGATATTGGTATTGATGAAGTAGCTATCTCCTGAAGAAAACTGTATCGATGAAGTAGCTATCTACTGCTGATATTGGTACTGATGCAGTAGCTATCTCCTGAAGAAAACTGTTTGATGAAGTAGCTATTTACAGCTGATATTGGTAATTATTAAGTACGTACCTACATCTGATATTGGTATTGATGAAGTATCTATATATTGCTGATATTGGCATTGATAAAGTAGCTATTTACTACTGATATCGGTATTGATGAAGTAGCTTTCTACTGCTGATATTGGCATTGATGAAGTAACTGTCTACTGCTGATTTTGATATTGATGAAGTAGCTATCTATTGCTGATATTGGTATTAATGAAGTAGCTATCTGCTGCTGATATTAGTATTGATGAAGTAGGTATCTGCTGCTGATATTAGTATTGATGAAGTAGCTATCTACTGCTGATATTGGTATTGATGAAGTAGCTCTCTACTGCTGATATTGGTATTAATGAAGTAGCTATCTGCTGCTGATATTAGTATTGATGAAGTAGCTAGCTACTGCTGATATTAGTATTGATGAAGTAGCTATCTACTGCTGATATTAGTATTGATGAAGTGGCTATCTACTGCTGATATTGGTATTGATGAAGTAGCTATCTCCTGAAGAAAACTGCATTGATGAAGTAGCTATCTACTGCTAATATTGGTACCTTTGAAGTAGCTATTTGCTGCTGATATTGCCATTGATGAAGTAGCTATGTGCTACTGATATTGGTGTTTATTAAGTAGCTATCTGCTGCATATATTGGTATTGACGAAGTGGCTATCTACTGCACATAATTGGTATTGATGAAATTGCTATCTACTGCTGATATTAGTATTGATGAAGTAGTTATCTACTGCTAATATTTGGTATTGATGAAGCAGCTGTCTACTGCTGATGTCAGTGGCAAATCTGCAGCAGATACTAGTGATGAAGTAGCGATCTGCTGCTGCAGGTATTGGAATTGATGAAGTAGCTAGCTATCTGCTGCAGATATTGGTATTTACGAAGTGGCTATCTGCTGCAGATATTGGTATTGATGAAGTGGCTATCTACAGCTGATATTGGTAATTATTAAGTAGTTACCTACAGCTGATATTGGTATTGATGAAGTAGCTATCTACCCAGCAAACACAAAAACGTTTTAAAAACGTTTAAAAAAAGTTATATCTTGGGTTTTGGTTTTGGTAAAAACGTTTTAATAACATTAAAATGTCGGGTTATATAAAGGTCATGAAACGTTTTAAAACGTTTTGTATAAAAACACACTACAACAATATTTTAAAATGTTTTCGAAATGTCATAAGTAAACTATTTTTGCAAACATTTTTGGCCAAATATTTTGTCAACACTTAAATAACATTATGTTAAAATATTTGCATCCAGCAAACACAGAAATGTTCTTAAAATGTTTTTTACAAAACGTTTTAATAACATTTAAATGTCGGGTTATATAAAGGTCGTAAAACATTTGAAAAACGTTATTGTAAATATTTTGGGCAAACATTTTTTGCAAAATATTTTTCAACCCCAAAATAACATTCTGTTTAGAATGATTTGTACCAAGTTTTCAAAATGTTTTTGGAATGTTATTAAAACGTTTTTATACCTTTTATATAACCCGACATTTAAATGTTTTCTGTAAAACATTTGTGTTTGCGGTGCAGTATATTACCAACAAATGTTATTTAATGTGATGAAAACGTTTTATACCATTAATGTACCCTTTATATAACCCGACATTTAAACGTTTTCTGACAACCTTTTATAACCTTTTGCGAATGATGTCGAAAACGTTTTGTGTTTGCTGGGTACTGCTGATATTGGTATTGATGAAGTAGCTATCTGCTGCTGATATTATTATTGACGTCGACGAAGTAGCTATCTACTGCTGATATTATTATTGATGAAGTAACTATCTACTGCTGATATTGGTATTAATGAAGTAGCTATCTCTTGAAGAAAACTGTATTGATGAAGTAGCTATCTACTGCAGATATTGGTATTGACAAAGTGATTGATGAAGTAGCTATCTATACTACTGCTGATATTGGTATTGATGATGTAGTTATCTACTGCTGATATTAGTATTGATGAAGTAGTTATGTACTTCTGATATTTCTGATACTGGTATTGATGAAGTAGCTATCAACTGCTGATATTAGTATTGATGAAGTAGTTATCTACTGCTGATATTGGTATTGATGAAGTGGCTATCAACTGCTGATATTATCTACTGCTGATATTGGTATTGATGAAGTGGCTTTCTGCTACAGATATTGGCATTGATGTAGTAGCTATCTGCTGCAGATATAGGTATTGATGAAGTAGCTATCTACTGCTGATATTGGTATTGATGAGGTAGCTATCTACTGCTGATATTGATGTTGATTAAGTAGCTATCTGCTGCTGATATTGGTATTGATGAAGTAATCATCTACTGTGGGTATTGGTATTGATGAAGAAGTTATCTGCTGCTGATATTGGCATTGATGAAGTGGCTATCTACTGCTAATATTGATACGGATGAAGTATCTGCTGCAGAAATTGGTATATATGAAGTAGCTATTTACTGCTGATATTGGTGTTGATGTTATAGCTATTTACTGCTAATATTGGTATTGATGTATATAGTATTACTGTCTATACTGCCGAAGTCAGTCCTTCTGATATCAAATAACCTGGATATTTTTGAAATTTAAGTAAATTGTATCTCATGATAATTATGTGCTTAAAGTGTATAGCAGGAATGAAAAACCGTCGTCCGTTGTATGAAAATTGTATGACATTCCGTGTTGAAGATATAGATTTTTTTTTTAAACACAAAAAAAATGTAGGTTTTTTTGTTGGGGTGGGGTGGGGTGTATATCTTCAATATGAAAGGTCAACATTTTCAATTGATGGCCGGCTTTTTAATCCCAGCATACACTTTAAGTTTAAGTACATATCATTAGATTTAAAAAGTTTACTTCGAGGACTGCTAAATATCAAAAATATAAAAAGTATTAAATTTTAATAATTTGCCATAAAATTTGTATTTTATTGCGAATTAAAAAAAAAAAATCAAAATTATTTTATATCAGAAGGCAATTCCTTGTATTCAGGATGCAATTCGATATGTCTGATGTGCTCTCAGGTACAACATAAAAAACTGTGCAAACGTTGCTATCCGATTCCTTAAGTCAATTTCTAAAACATCGTATGCAAAGAAAGGGCTGAAGAAAATTCAATTTTGCCGCCCCTTCCCCAACAGCCCGAAAAGGTTGACCCAATTTTTTTTCGGTGGTTTGAAAAAGTGAAGAGCAAAAAAAAAAAAAAAAAGGGGGGGATTTTAGGCGCTAGCGCCCTAAAGGCAACAAATTTTGATGTATAGTACCATTTTTTCAAATTTTGTTATACTTTTTCAATTTGTTCCACCCTTTTTCTTTGCTAATTCGTTTTGCCGCCCCCTTCGTTTTGGCCGCCCCTGTTTTGGCCGCCCCTTCTTCTTCCGCCGCCCCTTCGTTTTGGCCGCCCCTGCTTTGACCCCGGGGGCTGGCCCCCCCAAAGCCCCCCCCCCCCCAAATACGCGCATGATTACAATGGCGTACCGTGGCTGCCCCAACCCCGGGGGCTGAAGAAAAACAATTTTGCCGCCTTCCTTAACAGCCCGAAAAGGTTGACCCAATTTTTTTCACGGTCGTTTGAAAAGTGAAGAGCAAAAAAAAAAAAAAAAAAAAGGATTTTAGGCGCTAGCGTCCCAAAAGCAACCTTTTTCAACATTTTTTATGCTTTTTCAATTTTGGCGCCCTTTTTCTTTGCTAATTCGTTTTGCCACTCCCTTCGCTTTTGCCGCCCGGTTTTTTGCCGCCCTTCTTCTTCCGCCGCCCCTTCGTTTTTGCCGCCCCTACTTTGACCCCGGGGCTGGCGCCCCAAAGCCCCCAAAAAAAAAAATACGCGCATGGATTACTATACTTCATCAATACCAATATCAGCAGTTGATAGTTACTTCATCAATACCAATATATATACAGGAAGAACCCTTTTTTCTAAGAGTGAACATTGACATCGGGACGAAAATTTGGCTTTGGCCGCTACAAAATGGGGACGAAAATTTGGCTTTGTCCCCTCATACCAAAATCCCTGGCTACGCTACTGATCAGTGCTGTTGATGTGAACCAATCTGGTTGGGCCTCTCTATCGGATGGAATTTTTCCCCGGGGGGGGCACTCAACTTTGGAAGTGACGGTATGTGCCTGTCAATAGGCCCCCTCTTTTGAAGTCGACTATACCCGATGACCCCCTTTTTTTAAAAGCCATACCCGATGACCCCCTTTTTTTTTAGTTGCGGCTACCCAATGACCCCCCTTTTTTGGTTGCGGCTACCCAATGACCCCCTTTTTTCTAGAATAGCATCATCAAAATGCAACAAAAAATGCCGAAACCGTCAAATTTTGCTCCATTTTTTCAAAATTATGCCAAAATTTTCAAAATTTTCCTCCATTTTTTCAAAATTTTCTACCCGATGACCCTTTTTACAAATCTTATACTCGATGACCCCTTTTTTCAAAATATTGTACCCAATGACCCCCTTTTTTATTTTGTTTGTACCCAATGACCCCCTTTTTTAAAATAACGCTTTGTACCCGATAGGCCCCTACTTCGCGACCCTGGTGGTAGGCACATACACGTCACTTCCAAAGTTGAGTGCCCCCCCCCCGGGAATTTTTCTATCCTTATAGGGGGCTACCCCATCATGACCGAGTTTTGAAGGAATTTTCGGCCCCAATATGGGTCCCTAGCTGATCTAATGCCACGGTAGGTCTATAAATGATAAATCTGGATTTCCATGATTTGGGATTCATCAATTTAAAAAAAAAAAAATAAATGTATAGATATTTATATAGCGCTTTATGCCGTAAACAGCCTCAAAGCGCTTTACAAAGAGCATAAAGTACAATAAGTATAGATAGAGTAAAAATGTTTAAAACTAAAAGGAGTCTATAGTAAAATTTTGAAACTTGTTGGAATTTACAGTCATGCCATTTTTAGGAAAGTGAGTCTTAGTTGATGATCGTGCTTAAAATCCGTTTAGATTTCAGAACTATTTAAAAAAGTCTTTGAGTGACGGCAAAAAATAAAATTTTTAAAAAATGACAGCAAAAAAACCAAACAATCGTGGGTGAGAGGGAGTTGGGCTTCTGCAACTTACACGACCAACTTGGAGCCCCTTTTTCAAGGAATTCTCTCTCTCTGCTGGAATATGATAAGTTTAATATTCTTTCATAATTAGGCCCTATAGGCATATTATGCCTACCGTAACGGAAATAGAACATCATTGTTTTTGGAGAAAAAAAAATGAGCGAAAAATCCATCCCTCGGACTAGGCCCTATATAGGTTTAGCAAAAGCCGGTCACGGGGAGGAATAAAAAAGTTTCAGTTGTCTGCTCGTTGAAAATCGGCCCTTGAAGAAAATATTCACGAAAGGTCCACTATTTTCGGGGAAATGAGCCATTTTTTGAAGGAAAGTTATCCGAAAAGATCCACTTTTTCCGGGACTTTTATATTTCAATACTGACCATGGGCCTGGGTTATATAGCACCCTCTACAACATTTTATTCAGAGGGATGCAGGCCGAGTAGCTATTTTTCCATTGGGTATAGAGGTTATCCACTTTACTCATGCGTGACTTCTAACAAAAGGCGCTGGTTCCCGTAGTATTCCTCATTCAAACTAATTCAATGCACGACCTCGGAGTTACCTGCATGACTTTGGCGGGCTATTTTGAAATAGTCATGGTTGCACATGCAGGTACTTCTTTTGAAAGTCCTAAACAAGGTATAGGAGTCGCTGGTAGGATATGCAGCTTATAGAACACGGCCTACCTCTATTGTAACTAATTAACAAAATGAGGACCGGCAAAGGGTGCCCGTTAAAAAAATCAAATATTTAATTCTTCCTCCTCACCTTTTTTTCATATTTAAATTTTAATAGTTTGGAAAATCATAATGCGTAGGCCTATTTAATTAATTAGTCGACATGAATCACTTGAAAGTGTTTTTGTGGAACTCACTCGGGCATAAAAATGCCCGGGGGCACTCGTATGTAGGGCCTAGGGCTGTCACAAGACCCCCTTTTTCAGCATCGCTGTCACCCAAAGACCCCATATTTTTTTACGAACACATGCCCTGTCACCTGAATTAAGACTCCCTATTTTTCCATTTGATCTGTCACCCAAAGACCCTTACAAGTGAACAGCAACTTTCAATTACCACTGATTTTGTTCATTATTTTGAAAGAACAAAGAAACTTGAAGCCATTTAGGCCTAGACCTCATTCGGAAATTCGAGTTTCGAGGTTTCTGTGGCGCTGTTTCGGCTCTCATGTTCTCACCCAATGACCCCATATTTTTTACATTTTGCTCTCACCGAATGCCAAAAATCATGACTCACCCAATGACCCCATATTTTTTACATTTTGCTCTCACCGAATGCCCCTTAGTGCAAAAGTGCCAGTCCTACACCTATTATAGGCCTATCCATTTCATATTGAAGTGCCCCCCCCGGGGGGAAAGGGCCTCATCATTTTGGCATAGGCCCCCTATGCAGAAAACTGCTAGCAAGTAGCAACGTCAATTTTACACAAATTGCTTGATTGCTATTGTCAATTTAGCAAATATTACTAAATTACAAAAAAATAAAAACAAAAACACCTCTTCCAAAACGTTAGGGGCGTGAAACAAATGTTTATCTTTATGTGGGCTACTATTTGGCTATTTTCAGAATCACTGGTGTGTGTATGTAGGCCTACTGTTGGCTAAATAAGCTGGTACAACTAAAGGCCTACTAGTTTGATAAAAATGCATTTCCATGCATGTGTTGGGTAATTAGATATGCTATAATTGGATTGGAAGTGCGTCTGGTATTTATTTCTTTGTCTATATTATTCAGGGGTTTTGTCTTTATTGCTTTGTTTTATGTTTTTCTAGTTTTGTTTCTGTGTTTTATTGTTACTTTCTTGTTTTGTTTTGCAACTTCGTGCGGGATCGTTCAACTTCTGACGTCATCTTCGGAAATCCATCCTTAGCAAGTGTATCCCATGATGCAACGGGGCAGCTCAGGAAATTTTGCCGTAATGTCTGAGCAGTTCTGCTGTGGAGGTCTCAAACCTCTGCTCATTTTGACCGGCCATTTACGGTCAAATGCCGCCTACCCCGAACCAGATCCGGGAGCTGCTGCTCAAGTCTACAGACAAGGATTCCAATGTAAGCCATGGTTTTCATAAGATTCAAAACTTGGTGTATTTTATGATCCGATTTTATATCCATGTGCGGTCATCAACATCATGAAGATTCGCCATCGCCATGCCTATAGAAAAACACGTACAAAATGGCCGACTTTCGTGATTGTCACCGATTTTTCTCGTCGTGTTATTCGCCTTAATTCCCACTGGCAAATGGAGTCATAATACCTGAAATGTACCTCGACATCTCTAGACCATTTCTGAACCAAAAAAGCAGAATTTCAGAGCAGTTTTGATGGTGAAATCGCCGCTTTTTTGTACGGTATTACTTGGTTCCAAATGCGTAAGTCCCATGTCTCCAGTGAGCTCGCCGACAGCAGACTGAGTCTGTTGACCAAATGAGGACCTATGAGAAACGGGCTTGAACGCATGCGCAGTAGGTTTGCTTTGGGAAATCCTGGTTTTCTGCATTGTTGCAGTGTGTGAGAGTTATTGTCGTTGAGTATAGCAGTGCGTAAGTCTGTGCTTGGCTATGGCTGCTTGAGTGGGCTATGGTTGTGCCAGCATTTAGCATATCCTTGTATTGGCATGGCCACATAGAATCATGCTGGTTCAAGCTACAGGGAAATGGTGTGGCCATACTCTTGTTGTGCTTTATCAGTTAGTGTGTAGTCTTGTCTAGACTTAGAAAATAATGACTGTGTATATAAATTAAATTTATATGCATTGCAGGATCTCCGACTCAATCGAATCCGAGCCTCAAAATTGGTATTTTTCCTCCCCAAAATCAAATTCCAATTCAACCCCTTTGCATCATGTGCATGACTGAACAAGTCCTTTTTCTTTTATTTATTTTAATATCGTGTAGAGAATAATGTAGAGTTAGTTCTTGTTGTCACAAGGCGAGGCGCAATGCCATGGCATGCATAGCCCATGGCATGCTTGAAACTTGTGCTACCGATACTACTACAGACAGTACTAGTAGTACTAGCTTATCCTTGACATAATAAGGAGCCTAGACATGGCATAGAAAAAATATTTCTTGTCTGACTTTGTCTGTGACATTTTTGGGGTGTGCATGCATATAAATGCAGCCCAGGGGGCAGAGCGTCCGGAAAAACTCCAGCCCCCAGCCTAGGCTCCTGGGCTTTAGACTGTAGTAGAAAGGCATGAAAAAAATTGGTTGAAAAATGAGTGGTGCCGGCCAAAACTTTATCGAATCGAATCCGATCTGGGGAGACTGGGGAATAGTTAGCCATGATTTTCACTCAGCAAATTGGTTTATTTCGCGTGGAACTTGGAAGTTAAAACAGAACATAGATTACTTTCAAGTACTTTGTGGTACTGTACTGTACCAGTGGCTCGAACTGGGGGGGTGCTCACCCCCCAATAATTTGGATGCCTTAAATGGAAAAGTACCATTGGCCCCCCCAATAATTTTGGCCAGGAACCATTGGCCCCCCAATATTTAACATCTTCCGGAGCCCCTGTGTACTCTCTATCCCTCAGAATCTCACAATTGGGGAAAAAAAAGTAAAAGAACCTTCTGCTTTTTCTTGAGAAAGAAACTACGGTACATGTTTTTGTATACCAATGTCAATGCTAAGGCAGCCCTGTTATATTGATTTTTCAAAGTTCAATGCTAATGGGGGATTTACTGTGCTCATGTGCTGCAGGAATGCATGCAACTTTCCCTCCGTGCATTACTGCTTCCTGCATGCCGACACGACTGCATACAATTTTAGCGCTAGCGATTGATATGACAAGGCCAAAATACGAATGTAAACAAGCAGTCTGTTTGAGTTTGAAATCTGACTTGCTTAGAGAGGGGTAGCGCAAGTTGTGTGCAACTGATAAAATCTGAACCGAGTTTAATACTATGTAGTTCAGTGGAAAATGGATATTGTCCAAGGGAAAATCTCTTGTCAACAAAAATTGATTAGGTACAGGGGTAATGTGAGAAGCACAGCACAGAGAAACGGGCTAGATTCCAGTCGTAATCCATGGATAGTTGGATACATACACCCAATGGATGACATGACCTTGATCTTCAGTGAGTGACTGAGTGTGAATTTCAAATGGGATTACCTGACTCCATGTGAAATCTACATATGACTAACCTTAGGTGTGTTTAGATGGTAGCCTACTTTTGAATGTAATTTACAAGCGAGCCAGCAATTAAATTATGCTACAAGCGAGTGTGTGTCCACACAGGACTTACTTGTAAAAGTAAGAGTGACCATCACTGGTAAATTATGCCATGATTATGCACAATCAGAATAGGATTGGGTCATCAAGGTCATGCTTACATGCGAGTTTACATGCAAATCTTGTTCACACTGGCCTTACATTCGAATGTAGCTCGCTACATAGTACATGTAAGATATCTTACATGTAAAATCGTCACTTGTAACTTGCATGTAGCTACATTGTATGCGAGTGCGTTTAGACAGGCACTACATGCATTCATCATCAAGGTCTTAGCCAGCCATACGTCTGCCCGTCTTCAAGACAGGCTAATCTAATTTTAGACGGGTAGATTTAATGGATTTTACAGATGTGATAGCTCTAAAACAGATGATTTTAAGGGTATATGAACTTGGGACTAATTCAAAGAGACATGTAAAGGCCAAATCAGGACATATTTGAACCCAGTGGGGCCAGAGCCAAAATTCCTGTTTGTGGCGGGACGGAATTTTGATAGACCTTTTAAATTGTAGCTCTGTGACTGTTTATTTTATTGATTCTTCATGTTCTTAATATAAAAAAGTAAGTTACAGACTACATTCACACGCAAGAAAAATAGCCCAAAGAATCAACATGTTGCCATGGTAACACAAATTCATCGATGTGGCGGGACGGAATGATAAACTTCATGTATTTGTGAACACAGTACATTTGTTGAATTTTTATCAAAAGTACTGGGATAAAACATTTGTTTCTAACATTGGTATTAAATTCAACTATCCTTCTTTTGTTATGGAAGGAATTATAAAATTCACCCCCTCTTTATAGTACGCTCATTAATTTTAAAAAATCATGTCATTGTGGCGGGACGGAATGTGGCGGGACGGAATTTTGTCCACCATGTCAAAATCAAGAAAAAAAGCAATTGATTCACTTTAAAACTGACAAAATTGTCTTTTCTTTCACTTCCAATGAAAAATTATTGCAAAATATAAACTGAGAAAGAAAATTTTCATCCCTTCCTGAACTTAAAAAAATCATCTCAAAATGTGTCAGGGCCATGTTTTACACCACAGACCCTGAAAATAGCCTTATTGCTGGCATCCTACCACAAAAGGCCTGAAAAAGAAGAAGTTAAAATGGCTCTGAGTCTAGCAAAGTTGATGAATTCAATTTTATGTACTCAGGAATGTTTATTACCATAATAGTTAATATTTTGGAAAGTTTTTACTAAAAATTTTTTTTTTCGTCCCTTCCGGAACGTAAAAAAAATCACCTCAAAAATGGCGGGACGGAATTTTACACATATTTTAATTAATTAATTTATTTTTGCAAAGTCCACTAACATTTTTTTTAGTGCTGAAATTGTGTATACAGAAGACCTTTATAATACCATAAACAAAAAAATCCTACCTTTTTTAAATATGTAGTAACATCAAATTTAACAATTCGTCCCGCCACACCGAGAGGGCTACATGTGTATCTAATTGCTTGCAGTCCAAATTGACGGGCAAATTTTACTTTTTTTTGCCGATTCATAATCTTTGGTTAGTAGTCTATTAAACCAGAAGAGAAATTCACTCCTGTGACAATTTCTAAATTTTAGGTTGAGTGATGACCATTTTTGGCTCTGGCCCAGTGACCCTTCCATGGGTATAGACAAGTTGTTTTATATTAATTTTGAGGGTCAAATTTTGGTATAGATTGGACGTGTGGTTTCTGATTTCTGGCTAAGTAAGACTCTGTTCATCATGCAAGTTTACATTTGAATGTTACAACTTACAAGCGACTTTACAAGCGATCGTCTGAACAAGCCTAATGTCTTCTATTAGGGAAAGTATGATTTTCAACTTCTTTGTTTGTTTTCTCTCTTTATTCCTTCCTTCTTTAGTTCTTTCCCTTCCAGTCGCCAAAAAGCCATTCGGGCGTTTTTAAATAAAGGACAACCACTATATTTTGCCTCCAAAATCATGATTTAAAAATAAATAAAACTTGATAAGTTTTGACTGGTCAGTGGTCATGTTTGATTGTAATAGATATGGACCACAGCTAGCACATAGTATTATATGCTGTGATGTTCACTTGTTACATTTCTAAATATTTTTGTTTTCACTGAGTTACCCAATGGTACCAGTGCTTGAGATCCGCATGATCACACTATGGCAAGTTAATTAGTTTGATTTTTTGCACTCAAAAATATGACATATTTTAGGGTCAACCAAAATGTATTGAGGACAAGTACATGTAGAATTTATGCTTAAGTTGTCTTCGGGACAACCTCCATATTTTCCTTATTTCGGATACTGACAATAAGTTTTAAAATGTGCATAATATTTAAAATTGCTTAATGCCTTCAAATTTCCAAAAATGTAGGCCCCCTATTGCTAGAGCAGGGTTGATAATTGTGGAGTTTAAATCTAATTTAAAACTTGATTGCAGTGTAAAAATTCATAATATTTTTGATGTAGCGCTAAGGACGGCAATTTTAGAACACATGGCCATGTACAGTGCACTTGTATACTGGTTAACAGGTTTGATGTTATAAAAAAAGAATAAAAATTATACGTAGTATTTATGAATCTTAAATTATGCTGTACATGTAGTCAGTGACAGTAATGATGCTCTATTTGAATGGAATGATAGTTGGAGCACACCTGATCCAAATGTATAGACTTAGAATTATAATCACAACTGCACTGTTAGGTCGTGTTCACATATAAATTATTTACCCGGGACCCGAGTTAACCCGGGTTGTACCCGGGTCCCGGGTTGAAAAAAATTCTGTTCACACTATAGCCACTCTCATGAAGAAAATTGACCCGGGTTGATTATTTTGGCTAAGCCTACTGGAAAATGCAGGCGTTTACATATTCTGTCATTGACCATTGACTATTACATGTAGGCCTATTACCGGTATATAACAGGCTCACAGCCTAATTATGCTCATTTTTTCCTTCTAATTCCACCTTATGTAATCTTATCTAGTTGCTTCTTGTAGCTGTTTTGGGTTAAAAACTCAAAAAAATAATTGTTACTTCTTGATTCTATAATACTAGTAATTTATTTGCATGAAAATAACTTTCTTATCTCAAGAATAGAGGTTTATTGATTTTATTGCCAAAGAACTGAATCTTTCTTTTCCCAGTGCAGAAAGGGAGTGATAATGGTTGTGTTTTCTTCTAATAATGCGGGTCAAACAGTGAATTTCTGTTCACACTACAATTGACCCGGTTCATACCCGGGTTTTACCCGGGCTGTAACCTACTCTTTCCTCGGTTGAAAAAAATTGACCCGGCTCGATTTGTTTGAGGTTTTTTCCTGTTCACACTTATAATCAACCCGGGTTAGACCCGGGTTGTACCCGGGACCCAGGGCAAAACAGGCATAGTGTGAACACGCCCTTAGTGTTACATGTTTACCTATTTCAGCAAGAATATAATTCAAGTGGCCAGAGACTTGATTTCAAGCAAATCATGTAATGGATCCACATGACCACATCGTTGCCATGGCACTGGTAGTAACTTGTGTAAACAATTTGGAGTGAACTAATTGATCTAGCACGGAGTGTTATAGTCCAGAGGTCATGCTATATAGCTTACAAGTATCGCCCATCCATTATATTGTCCCCATCCTGTACTGTGTGCAGGGAGATACTAGCAATGCCAGCCCAATTGGTAGATCTAGACTTTATAATTTAACACCACTTTTTGTGGGCCGCGAGTCACTCCGCCAGCATATTGTGATTTGTTAAGGTTTCGGTAACATTGGTAAAATGACACCCTCTTCCAAAGTATGCCCAGGCTGACAAGTGTCCATGAGTAGTAAAGGTACATGTAGTATCATGCAAGTTATGATAAGGATGTAGAAAAAAGTTGGCAGTGACCATAAGTATTTTTCATGTTCATTATACTCCATTTGCATTAGGCTCTCTCACCTAAAGGGTAATTATGTACTTGAGTACCGATTGAATTTTCTGGCGGGAATCTGCATTGCGATATTTAAAAAACGCAAAAAAAAAGGTTAGACCCTAAAATTACTATCTAGGCCTGTTATCGATACAGTTTTTATGCCTCCACCGCGAGGCATACTGTTTTTGCAATGTCCGTGCTTCCGTCTGGATGCTATATCTCAGGCATGGATGGGCGGATTGA
This sequence comes from Amphiura filiformis, assembly GCF_039555335.1. Taxonomy (NCBI): domain Eukaryota; kingdom Metazoa; phylum Echinodermata; class Ophiuroidea; order Amphilepidida; family Amphiuridae; genus Amphiura; species Amphiura filiformis. The sequence goes on from NC_092629.1 coordinate 10,573,701, forward strand.
CTTCAGATTTTCAGGATAGGTTGGTCATGGTCAAAAACTCTGGATACTTTTTTTTGGGTGGGGTTCAAGGTCATATACTGAGGTCAAAGGTCATTTGAGGTTAAACAAGGTAAATTTGGTCTCATGACAGTTCAAATCCTATTGCAACCAAGCTTGAGTCATAGCTGCACTTTGTGAACCCTCATATATTGGTGGTGATTAAAGGTCATATACTTGTGAGGTCAAAGGTCATTCGAGGTCAACTTGTAAAATACCAAATGTTATTTTTGGTTAAAATTTGGTCTCATATGAACAGTTTAAATCCTAATGCAACCAATCTTGGGACAGCTGCACTATGTAAACCCTCATTATTTATTTATCGAGGGACCTTTCTATACTTTGTTGCATGTAGTCCTACAGGGGGGCCATTTTCCTTATTTACCTCTTTTCTCAGAGGCTAGGGGTCGCACGTTCCTCAAACGTGGTGGTTGGGTGCATCTTGACAACAGGCAGAACAAGTTTGTATTGGTTAGTGGGTCAAGGTCACCTGAGGTCATCCAGAGGTCATCTGAGGTAAAATTATCAAAAACTGTCATACGGGCATGAAACTTGGTAGGTACAGTCAACATTTAGAGCCAAATTTTTGAAAGGTCATTTTGGGGTCATCCGGGGTCACCCAGGGGTCATCTGAGGTCAAATTAGTAAAAACTGTCATATGGGCATGAAACTTGGTGGGTACAGTCAACATTTAGAGCCAAAAATTTTTAGGGTCATCCAGGGGTCATCTGAGATCAAATTAGTACAAACTGTCATATGGGCAGGAAACTTGGTGGGCACAGTCAACATTATAGAGCCACGTTTTGGAAGGTCATTTTGAGGTCACCAGGGGTCATCCAGAGGTCATGTGAGGTCAAATTAGAACTGTCCTTGGCATGAGTGCCACATCACTCCCTTTGGTGGAGGCATCACGGTCGACACTGTGCTTCGAAAACCGCGGTCCATCTAGTTTGAAGTTGACTTGATATATCGGAAGCAAATTATACGACATATCGATACAGTGTCGATATAATGACACATTTTCATGATGGAACTTCTGTTTCTTCAATGTTTATTAGTAGTAGTACAACGGAATAGGCCCCCAACATAACAAAACAACCATGCAAAGTAACTTCACACTCTTTCAGGGGATCTGCTAGAGGGGTTTGAGATGACATGATGGCTCAGCTTGGAATTGGGAGACCGTAATTAGGGATAATCTAACCATAATTATGTGCCATATCGTTACTCGTTAGTGTACATGTATCGATACTACCATTGAGTGTACAATGTACCAACATGTCGTAACTATTTTCCGACTTTCGATTCTTTCGACAATCGATAACGGGCCTAAAAATTGCTTGTTATTTAAAGTTGGAAACTGGAAAAAAGTTTAGACTACTAAAAAAAAAAAGCTAAATGCTGTATAAAGTTGTATGAGAGAGAATTCCATCTTTGCACAAAAACACAATATAAAATGTGGAAGCAGCAATTTGGACCATAACTCTACACATGCTATCTGCGTCTCGCACCGTACCGATGAACCTCCGAAACCCTTTCAAATTGTCCTTGCAAATAAGAAGTATTTTAAATAGCTTTTTTAAAATGAATCATTGAAAATTATATAGGAGCCTGCCATAAACGGAGAATGTTAAAATTAATGTCAAAATTTAATGATGTGTAATGAAAACAATAAGATACAAAGCAATCGTACCCTGCTTTTATCCAAATCTCATTATCATTACCATTTTAGTTTCTCATAGACAAGATGAGAATATTTTATCAATTAAGTAAATTTGTGTTTGCAATCGTTACTATCACTCAGCAAATCCAATACAAAATTTGATCAAGCCTAAATGAGACAAATTTGCATGCAACTATGAATGTGATTTTACTGAAAGAGTGGTACAATATTCTTGTATTTTAGTAAAAATTTGAATAATGAATTTTATAGATTAATCATAATTATCGTGAATATAGTATAACCATGATAACTGGTATATTTGCTTGATAATATAGCAAATCACAGCTTGCAAGATAGCAAACAGTTCAAGAATCCAAAGGTATCCTTAAAATATTTTCAATATTTTATAATTACCTATTGGTACTCTATATGTTGCCTTTATGCAGAAACAAACATCACCAAAGGTAATTTTGATGAAAAGGGGTGTAGATTTCAAATGGAGTGACCCACTCTGGTACTCCAATTGAAATTCACACTCCCTGTGTGGAAGATTAAGGTCACGAATGTCTTCTATCAGAGGGTGTACAAATTTCAAGTGGACAAGCCTACAGTATTGTGATTTTAGAAGTGAGATCACGTTTTGTTGTTTTCATTTGTGATTCATAATTTTTCTGATATATCTTTTTCAGGTGGTTGATATGGGCAATGTAGTGAAGGCCTTATCATACCTGGAGAAAACGCCGATCACAAAGGAAGCACTAGAGGTAAGACCAAGAAATAAATACAAGTTATATTGGCATTGTGTTGATATGGGATTTCATTTGTTTTGCTGCATTCGCTGCCTGTCCATTTGACGCTATAGTCTGTCTATCTCTATCTCAATCTCAAGTGGAGAATAACGGTATGTTGGATTTACAATCACTTGATTATAAAGAAAGTTTGTCAAAAAAAAATAGAAACATGAGAAAAACAACCAGTGTACATGTAGTAGCCAATCGGTGCAAGTTGCTTCCAGTTCTTGACACCAGGAAAGTTTATCGAGTCAAATTGGTTGAGGTTCATTTGGGGAAGAATCACAGAAGAGTTGGGGAAGATTTCATCAATAATGTTGCATTCCTGGTCAATCCTGGAAGAATAGACTGATAACTTTGCTTCAGCTTGTTTTAGGCCTAACCTCTCCATATGCAGTAGTTAATTTGAAGTGCATTCTCACCTGACCGGTCTCTTGATTATTTCAGTATTGAGGGATACTCCCTGTTCTCACACCCACGTAGTGATAGCTATGGTGGTATTGCTTTATATGTTAATGAACAACTTGAGGCCAAAGTTATGAAAGTTGATAATCCTAACTCCTTAGAGGTCATGTGGCTTCAGGTACAACCCACTAGACTTCCTAGATCTGTCTCCACATTGATATATTGTGTTGTTTACTTTCCTGATGAAACCCAAGCAGGTGCAATGCTTCAACATTTGCAAATCAACCTAGATAAAGTCCGATTGGAACATCCTGACGAGGTATCACAATTCTTGGTGACCTCAACCGTCTCAAAGTATCTCAATTCTGTAACAACAATAAACTTGTGCAGATAGTGGATTTCCGACAAGAGGTACAGCAACCCTTGACAAAATCATCACCAATCTGCCTGACTTTTACCACAAACCACAACCTTCCCTCCTTTGGGGAAGAGTGACCACTCAGGTGTCTCCTGGATTCCTTTACAGCCAGTCTCACAAGACAAACATTACCACCAAGCGTGTTATTCGCCCATTCAAAGACTCTAATATTCGAGACTTCGGTGGTTGGATCACCAACCATGACTGGTATGAAGTTCACGAGGCTGTGGGTACACAGGATAAGTGTGACGCCTTTTATAGAACACTCAACACCAAGATGGAGGATCACTTTCCAGAAAAAACTGTCAAACTTCACCAGGAAGACAAGCCGTGGATGACTACTGAAGTAAAAAGACTTATTAAAAGAGACAATCTGCTTTCCAACATGGCAGAACACCACTTTGGAAGCAACTCCGAAATAAGGTTAAAAGAGCTATCAGCTGCTAAGCATTCCTTCTACCATGAAAGGATTCACAAACTCAAAAAGTCAAACCCATCTGCTTGGTATAAGCAAATACGTGTTATGACAACGGGCAATAAAGGTCAACCGCGAATTCAGCCCCCTGTTGGCGTTGATCCCAACGCAGACAAAGATGTCGCAGATAGTATTAACAATCACTTTGTTTCCATCAGTGAAGACCTTTGCCCTCTGGAGATGTGTGATTTGCCTAGTTTTAGACCAACTATGGTCAATCCCCCTGTAGTTCCAGTGTGGAATGTGTATAACAAACTCAAACAGATAAGCTCTAAAAAGCGAGTGGTCCGGATGGTATTCCAGCTAAACTTATCAGCTTAATTCGCGCATTTAATTGAGCTCTCCACTTACTGAAATCTTGAATACTTCCTATCAGGAAGGAGTTGTACCCGCCAATGGAAGAAGGCGGTTGTAGTGCCGATACCTAAAACTACTCGCCCTACTTGGGACAAACTACGACCCATTTCACTCACTGATCACTTCTAAAGTAGCTGAATTTTTCATCATGAATTGGGTCATGGAAGACATTGAGCCTCGCATTGATGTGAACCAATTTGGTAATAGAAAGGGCAGATCTACATCCCATTATCTTGTGAAACTGCTCAACGAGTTGTATGAGCATACTGATAAACCTAAGAGTACATGTAGAGTAGTGGTAACTGATTTTAGTAAAGCATTTGATCGGGTTGATCACAACATCATCATCCCCAAGCTCCTTGATATGGGTACCAGGCCTGAAATCATTCCATGGTTGTGCGATTTTCTTAGCAATAGGTCTCAGTGTGTGCGTTACCAGTCTATCACTTCCAGTTGGAGAACCCTGAAAGGGGTGTTCCACAAGGTACCTTTGGTTGGCCCAGGTTCATTCTTAGTGTTAAACAATGATGCTGCCATCTCCAATGTTCAGCAAATTTCTGCACTGAAATATGTAGATGATATCACACTAGTGGAGAAATGTAGGCTGAACCAGCGAAGTCATCTCCAAGAGCATCTTAATCATTTTGACCAATGATCTGAGAGCAACAATATGTCACTCAATGCAACCAAGTGCATGTCGATGATGGTTGGTTTTTCTAAATCACCAGTCGCACCTTCTCCGCTATTATTATGCAATCAGCAATTAGCAGAGGTTGATGTTGTCAAGGTATTGGGTGTTCAGATCAGCAGTGACTTAAAGTGGGACATTCATATCAACAGTGTCATAAAACGTGCTGCAGGTAGATTGTTCATGTTAACTACTCTTAAGCGGTTTAACTTGCCCCTGCAAGATCTGATCACCATTTACGTTGGCTTCATCAGACCACTGCTAGAGTACTCGGTCCCTGTGTGGCATAGCAGTCTCACAAATGTTCAATCCGCTGCTTTAGAAAGAGTCCAGAAGCGGGCACTGAGAATCATGTTGCGTCAACAATACATATCTTATCATGATGCACTCCAAGTATGCTCCCTAGACTCTTTGGCTACAAGAAGGCATCAAATATGTCTTGACTTTGCCAAAAAATTACTTGAAGACCCAACCTTCCGTGACTGGTTACCTACTGATAGGCGTTCTGCCCATGGCAGAAACTTGCGTGGAGCTCACAAACTTACAACCCAAACTTGGAAAACCAAACGATACTATGATAGTGCAATACCTTACCTAACCAGACTGCTGAACTCTTAACTGCATTATGTACCAACCATTTTTATAGTGATGTTTTCAAACCTGATGTGCATTTCAACAATTTAACCATGTGTCGCTTTTGTTTACAATGCCTGTGTTACATCTTTTATATATATTCCATACGTGCAATAGTATTTAAACTTTTGATCTTCTTGTATGCTTTGATATGTTTTATTGGTGTAGTTGCTTTGGAGCGAGTGGTCATGCCCTCATGAGGGGTTTGGTGCTTTTTTCCATCTCTTTCTCTCTCACCCCTCTGGGATCATGATGGCTCGCCCCAACACGACTCCTTCTTTTTACTGTTATTTATTTTGAATAATGTATTTCTTCACGTGCAATATCATATTTATTGGTCATTACTATTTGAATAATTTTATCCTTGGGGTGAAACCACCTCCTTTCCACCATTTTCCCAGGTCCAGTTGACCGCACTTTTAGCTGCTGGACCTCTCTTTCTGTGGGTTCTGGTTACAGGATGAGGTTTCGCCCCTTGGTTTATTTTGTGTACTTTAAGGGGGTAGTGCACCCCTGTGGTTAATTTGTGACTATTTTTGCATTTGTCTCAGAAAGTAGTAGCACACTGGTGGCGGGGTTGTGTATGTTGTTGGGGCGGGGTCCAATTGCTGCACTGGGGTTTCGTGACTCGGGACAGGCGGTTCAGTGTGATTGGAAGCGGGTACATCCTATCGGTACCTTATTTCTTATCATGAATTGCGGACCGCTTGTCTTGGGTCACTGTGGTTCCGGTGTGGTGGTTGGTTTCCCTGCCCCTGTGATGTGCATGACTTTTGTTGCCACTGTGTTGTTGGTTTTTGGGAGGGATGCGAGAGTGGACACAGGTTTATCGAGGGTGTAGTACCCGTCTAAGTGATATTTTCTGATATTTAAATCTATGTCATGCTTTTTGTTGTTTTTTAATGATTGTAAATTTCACAGCAATTCAGCTTTTAGCTGCTACCGTGTCTTTTAATAAACCATGAATGAATGAATGAATGAAGTGCATTACAAGTTGTTTTTTGGCTGGCACCAACTCATTTGTGCCTCAAAATTATTTCAAATTGCTCTGGAGAACAACTTACAAGCTTCAACAAGTTCATAACCAACTACTAATGTACCGATATGTATTTTTTTTAAATTTGAGCTGAACTAATTATTTTCTGTTGTTTATTTTGCAGGCAACTCGCCTTGGCAAGACAGTTAATGACATCCGAAAGAAAACCAACGATAAAGACCTTGCTGCCCGCTGCAAATCTCTAGTACGACAATGGCAAAAACAATTTGTGCGCAGTTCTCAGAAAAAAGATCCCGCCACCCCTACACCTGGTGCCGAAGCCGACGGGGTCAGGTCAGCCCATTCCCAGGGTGACGTAACACCGACTGGTCGTCCACCGTCACGGGGGCTACAAGCCGCTTCTAGTGTAGATAAATCACGTAAAGAAAACCGGAAGAGACGGAAACCGGACACGCCGGGCTCCGCTTCCTCTCCTCCTAGTTCAGAACTTGTTCATCCCGCTAAACGGTTAGGGCAGGTATCGTCGGCGTCTGTTGCGTCCACAGAATCTAGCATCAATGGGTTGCCTAATCAAACGGCTTCTGGTATTCCAAAGTCGGGGACGACTTCCAAGAAACAGACCAAATCACCGAAAGGGACTCTTGCATCCACCGCAGCCAAGAGCAGTGAACGTGTCTCTGTACAGTCCAAGAAGACCAGACCGCGTACACCTGCGCTGGATGAGACTGCTCCTTCTCCATCGGGGGAGTCTAAGGTACCTAGCAAATCAACAAGTCGGACCACCAAAAATAAAAAACATTCACCAAATGTTTCTATACCAAAGGTTTCAAAGGTCAGTAAACTTTCATCATCACCCTCTTCGACAGCAAGTCCAAGTGCAGCACAACTTTCTGGGACGGACAAGTCCAATTCAAGTCCAAAAACTGGCAGAAAATCGCCGCGCAATTCTACACGGAACAGTACGCTGGGTAGTAACGCGTGGTCGCCCGTTGTGCAACCAAACTCTAGTAGAGTGGAAGATGGCAATTCTAGTGCTGCTACAGTCAAATTACGAACACCAAAACAAAATCTCACCGCAAATTCCCCATCAGTAGAGCCCAAACCTGTAACTAGTAGCAGTATCAATACTTTGATGGCAAAAACGGACGTAAAATTAGAAGGTGTAAACAGAACTGATCCTTCAAAAGTAAAAATAGTCAAACCAATGAAATCAATATTTGATGATGATAGGAGCGATGAAGGTGAATTGAACACTGAAATTGCCGACCCTATTAATCCTCTCAATACATTCTCGCTGGCGTCGCCAACTCGTGACACTCCTGAAATAGATGACAGTGATGAGGAAACCAATGTGATATTATCCGAAAGTGCTGTCTTTGTTGCCAATAACGGTGAAAGTTTAGTGCCTAAAAGTTCCCCTACGCGTAGCGATGATCTCCTTGCAAGCAAAGGTCCGGAAAAGCTTGAAGATGACGAAGAAGAAGAGGAAGAAATCATTGCTAAGAAACCAATTACCGAAGAGGATGTGGAGAGATTGCACGATAACAAGTGGGAAGGGGTCAACGGTTGCTATGACGATAAAGGTCAATGGTTTGATTGGACGCAGTGCCTATCTGTTCTTTTTAATGAAGAGGAACACCCTTTGCATATTTTGCCCTATGTAACATTAGATTAAGGCAGGATTGCCACCACTGTGACTTTGTAGCCCAATGTAGCCCAAAATGCATTGTCAATATTTCATTTCAGGGGTAGTTTTAGAATAACACTGCTGAAAATGCTCTTTTTAGGGTGGTGCAGCTGTGGTCCTGCTTTCACTGATTTCAATTCTGGGATACTGCATGTTCACAGATTGTTAAAATCCATATAAACAAAGTTTAAATCCATGTAAACAAAGTTTAAATCCTTTAAACAAAGTTTAAATCCATGTAAACAAAGTTTAAATCCATGTAAACAAAGTTAAAATCCATGTAAACAAAGTTTAAATACATGTAAACAAAGTTTAAATCCATGTAAATCTTTGATCTGTATTAGCATCTGCCAAGCCACCTTGGTTACAGGTATGCAGTGCGTATGCACAAAGCAAGTTGTACCAGGTCTAATGTTAGACCTGTCCTATTCTAACCATGGAGATTAGAACAATTAGGGTGGGATCCATTTACTCTTTTCTTTTCCTCCTTTACCCCCTAGGAAAGTACAGAACTGAATTATAACCATCTAATATTAAGCTGTATTGCCCTTAACAGGATTTGCAATAATATAGAATGAGGTACAAATGTATGTAAATACCAAAAAGTTCCTTCTCCGTAAGGCTTGTCTCTATGGTTAGCTTGTTTTGTGCATATGGACCTGAAGGTCTTGATTTGGAAAAATTGTCCTTCTTTGAAAACCCTGGTTCAAAGGGGAATTAGGTTTGGCTGACAATAGAAAACACTCAAAAGAATGACCAAAATAAGCTCAATGTAGGACCAAAATAAGCTGAGAATTGAATGAATGCACTTGAATGTTGGATCAGTCACAGAGTCTTAGCCAGAAATCAGAAACCACCCGTCCAAGCAGATACCAAAATTTGACTCTCAAATATAACAACTTGTCTATACCCATGGAAGGGTCACTTGGGTCAAATATGTCCTGATTTGGCCTTTACATGTCACTCTGAATTAGTCTCAAGTTCATATAAACTTAAAATCATCTGTTTTAGAGCTATCATATCTGTAAAATCCATTAAATCCACCGTCTAAAATTAGATTAGACCGTCTTAAAGACAGGTGGACGCATGGCTGGCTAAGACCTTGATCAGTGAATACAGTTGCAATAGGAACAGGTACTTGACTCAAGAGGGCGCTCAAGTGAAATGGATGGAGTCAATTTGGCTTGTATTGGTCTTACTTTGAGCTTGTTTCGGAGTGGTTCCGCTTATTTTACTGTGGTCGTACTTTTGAGGGTTTTTTATCATCAGCCAATGCTAATTCACCATTTTTACTGAAAGATTTAAAGGATGTTTTTCCAATTCAAGATGCAGTGATAGTTTCACACACAGCTACACTGGGTTTCAGAGAAGAACGGCAGTCCCTTGCTCAGATTGACGTGAGCGCCCTGTTAATGAGTGACATACGCGGTCTAACGCGGAGCTTTGTGTTCACTTCAAGGGCGCCAACCAACAATTTGACGCACAATTGGCCAATCAGATTATCTGTCTGTTGCTATGATTGTCAGACGATTGATTCAGCCAATCAGAACCCCACTTCCGTGTTTACGCTCTGCACACTCTCAAAATGTAAACAAGTGCCGTTCGTATCTGACAAAAACTGTAGTGCACACACCCTCTAAGATAAATTGTTGCAAGAATTTGGCCGCTGATTATAAAGATTATACTCGTAAAGGGTAATATACTAAAGGCTACATTGGGCGATAAAGTGCGCAGGTTTGTGGCAACCATGTTCTGAGCCACATTTTCTTTAATGGCTCAATAAAAAATATAAAAAAGATTCCATTTTTGTTTTTGTTTTTTGTTTACTATTGACTTCATGTATATTTGTACAATGTATGAAGAGATTATACGAGATATACTAACATTACAAGGTACATATCATCACTTTTGCATAGAGATGAATATTATTGTCGTTTGCTATTTGTGAGCTTCTCATATTGTGATATTTTACTTCTCAATTTATTATGTCATAAGTTCCCGAGTAGTTTGCATCTAACTTCGTCATGCAGGTATATACAGTACATGTATCCACAGACTACAACAGACCATGTATCAACAGTCAAAGTCACTGTGCATTGTATGCTTTAAATTTTCTCGCATATTCATGAGGGCCGATTGTGCCATCGTGCCGTGTCTAAAAATCAACAATCAGCCCTCATTATCGGGTGATGCTGAGACTTTGGCTGCTCGTGCACGGTCTGTTATCTTTTTCGTCCATGCATGTATCACACATACAGGTACATTCTACAGAACAAGCTGTGCTCCAAAATCCACTCAAGAAAATTTATATGTATTTTTTGGAGGGAAAAGAGCTCATTTTAATTGGTGGAAAATGCACCCAAATATTACACAATGGACTATTCCAAGTGAAATTCATACACCCCTATTGAAGTCAAACAGGGACTGCCTTTTGAGGAGAGTGAGAGTAATGTGTGTACTGCTCTCCTTAAATCTGATATAGGAGAGTTATTTTAGCTCTCCTAGTTGACCATTCTCTCCTCACATTCTATTGTAAATAAGCTCTAAACAGCTCTGGCTTAATTTCAAAAGACAGTCCCTGAGTCAAATCCTTGATCTTCTACACTGGAATTGTGAATTTTAAATGGGGTTACTTGTCAAATTCCCATTTGAAATCGACACCCATGTGTGGGAGATTAAGGTCATATCATCCACAGGGGGTGTATTAATTTCAACTGAAACTTATAGCCCAATTTGGGTCTTTACATAGAAAGAAAATTAAAGAGGATTACTTCTGCAGAAAGTGACTAGAAAGTTGCTTCACAAGTGACAATTGAATTCGTATGCAATTGCAAACCCTATGATATAATATGGGCAACATGTGATGTTGCATCATGCAAGTAAATATATATCTACAAAATGTGCATTTATGTTAAGGAACAAACAAAAGTTTGATTACATTTGTAAAAATCTAGTTAAATTATTGGTCTTTTGAGTTGACCTTTTGAGTTGTAGCACTTGGTCAACATTAACACTTACGTTTTATGGACCGTAGGAAAGGAGGGGGGGTCAACTTTCTTTTATAGGATGTTATCAAACTTTTTGGTTGTTCCCTCATTGAGGATTCAGCATCGTGTACAAAATGTAAGTAATACATACATTGTAACATGTACATTTGTCATTCAGGATTTTTTTATAGCTGCGAGCATTATGATGGAATGCATTGAGCTGGTTAAAGCGTATGTATTAAACTTGTAATATGCGAGACTGGTTGATGATTGATTTAATTAATAATTAAGTTTTGTGCGGGTTTGCTGTTGGACAAACTGTCAAGCATTCGTCTGGAGTAGCTCTTGACTTCTTCAGGACTCATTGCTCACATCACACATTACTTATCACTCACTAGTATCACTACCAGAGTCCTATTACTGCAACCCCAGAATTACACTGCTGCCCAGCTCCTTCATTGGTTCTGCAGTGTACAGTACAACTACACATACTGGTGTACTGGATTGGTATTTTGTACTGGATTGGTATTTGGTACACTGAGTAACCACAAAGTAACGGGGCAGCAGTGTACCTCTGGGGTAGGCAGCAGTAGGAATCTGGTTGTGCATGTCATTGAAGGTAAGCAGGATCAAGATGTTGTAAAAGACGAGAGATGAGCACAATGAAATTCAAATGGATACAGTATGGTGATCAGGGTTGAGTGTATTCCAAGCTATTGGAGCCATTACTTCCAGTTTGTGTGATGTGTTGGTTTCAATATGCAAGGCGTTGTGAAGACAAGCAATCGTTTTGAAAGTAACATGTTGCATGCAAGTTCATGTGGTGGTGAATACTGGTGAGTGATAAACAATTTCTAAAAGTTTAAACAGACTTTTAGCACCACAACTAACCTTGAATTTTCAATGTGTGATGCACAACCTCATCAGAATATGTTGCATATGAGCAATTAAGGTGTTAAACTTATTGAAAACAATTCATTTAGGGATTCAATCATGTTTGATTGTTGTTCATCACCGATTAACAATGATGCATCGGCGTGGTTTTCTTCGCAAAGTAAACCACGCGGATGGGCCGGACGCGAGTTGTTAATCGGTGATGAACAATGGTGAAACCTGATTGAATCCCTTATTAAATTAAGGTCATGTCTTGGGCTGTACTTGTATTAGATGGATTTCAACTGGAACAGCCCATTATACAGTGTATTGTAACATTACAGTCATTTTCCTACTGAAAAACTATGGTACATGTACTTTAATTTATTTTGCTAATTGCAAAGGCCACTTTATCTTGATGGATACATAATATTGCAGCTTCTGAAATGCAAAGTTACACTCACAAATTACTTTACTTTGTTGTTAAAAGCAATTTGTTCTTTAAATCAGATATTTAAGTTTTGCGAAGATAGCCTTGCAAAATTAAAATTAAAATATTTTACCCTACCAGTAAAGTTGTTCAGAACCATTATATAGTTTTATCATTTTGCGTGCGTATTGGCATCAGCACTCTGCGCTGTGGTGACTAATTCTTGTGTCTCTAAAACGTGACATGTTCATGAGGGCAAAACAACCAAATGATATAACTGCCTTCCTCTGTCGATGCCAGAAACAGATTTTTCTAAACGATTTGCTACAGTCATGAATACAAAGATAGACACAAAAATGGAGTTACAGGGATTGATTTTTTGAGATACAAGGTTTTCGGTACCGGTACTATACTTATTTATAAAACATTCATTACGCTGTTGGCTGAAATGTACACCGTATATAAAATTTTATATGAGATATTTTTGTAGTACTATTCATATTTCTTCATGACGCTATTTGCTGAAATTTATACTGGTAAAATCTCGTAACAATAGAGACCAGATTTTATCAGTACACAAGGTTTATTTTTGCTGATTGACATACATATCATGAAGTAAATCTAATTTTTAGCAAAAATTGAGATACAAGGTTTGTCACCCCAGCGACAACATTAAAGAATGCTGCGCATACTACATTCTACATGTACATGACTTAACAATGTTATATGAAGAATATACTGTAGGATGTAAAATACTGCATGCACACTGGCATCAAAACGCACACAAAACATCAATACGCTACACATTATACACTAGCCCATACCTATATGAATTGTCACAAACCTTTGACAGTTACCGATATGCTTGATGTCTCCCAATATGATGTGACTTCTTAAAACATGGGTCATGTACATTCATGTGATCTAGCCAGCCATAAACTAAAGAGATGTCTCAGACTAACCACAAAGAACCAAAGTCCCAGCATCGCCTGATAATGAGGGCCGATCATTCCATGAAGTGCTATAGGCAACACTGCTACGCACATACCGCATATTTTTACGGTCTTTCACATGAAGACGCACAATGCTGGATCACGAAGGCTCGCAACACTGGCATGATTGTTACACATCCACAATCGAACCTCATGAATATTCAAGTAATCACAGCATACAAAGCACAGGAACTTTGGCTGTTGGTGAATAGTCTGTATCTCTAGCACTAGAATATAACATGCTCATCTGTCATGACACAGTTCTTTAACCCCGCCATGTTTGTACATTCCTAGAATGATATGCATGACCTCTGAATGTGTTGGGTAAGATAAGGCCTGTGGCTGCCCACTTTGTGAGAAATTTGTACTGTTTTTCTAAATGTAGCTTTATTCCAATTTTGGTGCATATTGTGGTGCCCAGTGCAGCATAACATCTCTGGGGCGAGTTTCATAACGGACCATTACATAATACATACTGTACTATCAATCTTAAGTTTGGTGTTTATGAATTGTTATATATGTATAAAATGCCGAATATTTTGTACAACTTGCATCTGAGCATTTGCTATCATAATTTGCCGGTGAAGTGATGTAATAACCAGATTAACTACCATAGCAATAGGTGAAAACAATTTTTGATTATACCCGCTGCACTAAGAAGTTCATGCAGTACCTCTGCATTGAACCATATTGATCACTCATAAGATTACTTAGATTAGTAACTTTGAAAAAGGGTTATTGTATTCAATCTATGATTGCAGACATACACAGATGATAAGTGCAACCTGCTTGTAGTGCAGCGTGATATATTCAAAAATTGTTTTCACCTATTGCTATTATAGTTAATCCGATTATTACGTCAATTCGCCCGCGAATAATCAATTATATTTTTAAACTTCTTTGTAACTGGTAAGGTTCATGCTTGGGCTCAAAACACCTACATGGGAGTGCAAAATTATGTTGAGATTGTTAAGTTGAAAATAATACTAGAGAGTGGCCATGCTTTGATTAGCAGCCAAAGTGAAGGTCAATTTTGAAGATCAGGGTGGTCGTAATGACCGCAAGGTTGTTTTCTTTAATGTGAGAGCGAGGGCAAATGATGCAGAAATAAGTAACTAAGTTATGAAACCAAAACCAATGGTACAAATTCTGTCATTTCTGGAGTTTTCCATTTCGTCAATGTTTACCGCAGCAAACCCCATTGTATGTGGCACTCACCATGAATGAACATAATTATTGAATAGGGTCATTGTCATGTGCACAAAACCAATAGGGGTGCAACTTTTGAATCTGTACTTTCCATCCGTTTTAGTTTCATAACTTTGATATTTTTGTATCATTGCTGTCACTAATATTCCAAATTTAAAAAAAACATCCTTGCGGTCATTATAGTCGCCTTGATTTGCGAAATTGGTTCTCACTTTGTCTATATCATAACTGCTGCCTTATTTATTGTGCTTCATAGTACCAAATTGTTCATACTATCAATTCTGAGTTGTGCACCAATCTTAACTGAATGCAGATTGGCAGTAATTGGGTACATGACCGCTATTGTGGTGGGCACATGGGCAATCTGTATTGTGATCATTTTGAGAGAAACATGCAGTATGGACCAGCAGGACATAAAGAAGAGTTCAGGACTCTGGAGTATCAGGGCTGTGTTCCACGGCTGAATTTTTCAGACCTCCAAATTTATCATTAATCAATTTATAAATGCATACCATAAACTTCTATTACAGAATTCAAGGAATTCTTGTTTAGTTTATTGCTAAATATTCTGTTATTTGCCTATAAATTGGCTTCGTGGCTGATAAAAATGTATAAAACCATGAACATTGTAACACCTGTGCTTCTAGTTGGCAGACAACTGATAATAAAATGTCCTTTAAAAAGGAAATGGGCGTACCAAAGATAAGTGCCCATACTATTGTAAATGCAGACAACTGATAAAAACCTGCTTTAAAAGGAAACAAACTCTGTGGCTTGTTTAAAGCAGGCAGATTTAAGGATCTGTCCTTTCAACGTATCATGTTAAATTTCTAAACTTTTTCTTTTGTAAACAGTAGGTCACATACGTACTGTATTGATTTTTTTTTTGCATACTTGTGTACGGCAAAATGTAGTTTAAATAAAGTAGAATTATTTTCTGTACTTGACATGTACATGCAATAACTGAAAATGATGCAAAGAAAGAAAATTATAAAGAAATATGTTAAAATATTGAAAGCTTTCTAGCATATTAGTGTTATTTGCTTTGCTTTGCTCATTGCGTGTGATGGCTTGTGCACGGATATTGGTCCCTCTTCTTGGGGGGGGGGGAGCAGACCTAGTTGACTAATGACTCCTGATTACACATGTGCTGATTTTGTCAGATGACAACGTTTGCACACTGCTTTTTGATGATATCAAATAATTTGATTTTTTTTTATTTACCAATTTTATGGCAAATATTAAAACGTGATATTGATATTTAACAGTCCTTGAAGCAAACTGTATCGGATGACAACATTGCACAGTGTTTTTTGTGGGACATGAGAACACTAATATGAGGAATGTCCTGATGATATCAAATAGTTTTTATTTTTTTTTTTTTTTTGCGATATAATACAAATTTTTATGACAAATCATTAAAATTTGATATTCATTATATTATTGATATTTAAACAGTCCTTGAAGCAAACTTTATCAATCTTATGAAATGTATTTAAAGGTAGGTAGTCAGAATGTTTGCATTGAGTTTTGTTACCTCACATTAAGGCCTGTACCAAAATAATCCACCTGCCAAATTTAAGGTAAATTGCACAAGCCGTTTCGCTATTAGAAATAAAAATGTGTTTCACAATGGCCCATAGAATGGTATGTGTGGTATACCACACACAGTGTCATCGCCCCGATATCTTCATGGCAGAAATCGCCATGGTAGGTTGAATCTGGTTGAATCCACCGCCACCCATGGCCATTTTGTTCCGACCTGTTTAATAGTTTTGAGACGCATAATGGGCTGAAGGATATCTGACTAATAGCCCGGTGACTGACCTTGAGCATAGATTATCAAAAATCTATGGTGTGAGTTAGCATGGTACGCCATAGGTCACTGCTTTTAGACTACCTCCACGATTGACCTATACACTGCACTATATAATTCGGCACATTATAAAATCAGAATTATTGTCAGTTTTTGAGTTCAAGACGCAAGCTTCTTTCTCAAGACATATCTGTTCAACATGTATATGGTCATGTTTTTTATGTTGGGCACCAGTTACGTTGCATGTGTATTTTTCAAACAAATCACATGCTTTTACAGGTTTGGTACTATAACTTCAAAAGTTTACATTAGAACCCAATAAAAGTATATATTCTGAGAGCATATACTCAGACGATTTCAGAAACCATACAATGGGAGTAATTATACAGGGTGACCCATATACTATACAGGGTGTAACAAGCAAAATAAGAATGAAAATGTTAATTCAGTTAGGGGTGTCACCCCTCGACGTACATTGATAATGTAAAGTTTTGACACATGTTTAATATAGTTAACTTAATTGCCCACCTAGCCATATGGAACTTTTAGCGGTCAAGTACTTCAATTATGTAGATACAGGGTGGTCATAAATCTGTCAATATTTATATAAATTTCTTTAAAACACCCTTTATCTGGCACTGCAGATGCAAATTTTCATGATTGAGGCATGTAAAAAGATGTACAATAAGCTCAACAATCCAGTTTTGAAAGTTAAAAGAGAATTCGACAAAGCGTTTTCGCAAAAATGGACTTTTTGGATCAAAATTGAGCATGAGGGCGCTCTTTCAGATTTATCGCAAACGTTCTATGTTTTACTAGTTTTTAGTTTACTGAAGTAAAGAGGATCACAACCAAGGTCTGCTTAAGAATTGAGCCTTTTATCATGTTCCGTTTGTCTGTAGCATCCTTTTGAATGTTGCCTACATTAAATCCGTATGAAATACATAGAGGTCAACGAACTTTATTAATGTAGCAACAAGTAATTAGTAATTTTTAATTGTCTAATTAACAAATACTGAGGCAATGAATGCTAAACATGATATCACTTGGCTGAGATCAAGTACAGAAACAAGTAGAAATCCATCAATAATGTTTATTGAAGATCATGTGGCGGAGGATCACCATTGTACAGCATTGTGATCCTCCACCACATGATCCTCCACCACATGAGCCACCCCTGACTAATTAGACTTAACGAGTTACAGAAATTAGTACAAATGA
Organism: Amphiura filiformis; assembly: GCF_039555335.1. Classification (NCBI taxonomy): domain Eukaryota; kingdom Metazoa; phylum Echinodermata; class Ophiuroidea; order Amphilepidida; family Amphiuridae; genus Amphiura; species Amphiura filiformis. The sequence continues at coordinate 10,591,379 of NC_092629.1, forward strand.
AAATCATTAATTTTTGTTTCAGAAATTGAAAGACCAATGTTTAAGGAAAAAAATAGTACTAAACAAGCTCATAATAAATATCAAATAAACAATAATGTTAACACGTCTTGATGAGTAAGAATGCAACAGAGCCACCCTTTTTAGGTGCCCAGTATAAAAAACATGACCATATGCAAGTGCACGGAACCACATCTGGCTTCTTTATACGAAATCATTTACGGGAGATATTCATCATTTTCTACCCCGGTATCCAAAGATTTTCGTCTGAATATCAACATCGTGCATAGCACATTCACGTGTATCGGTCCCGGGTATTTATTTTAGTATTTCTGCTGTACCAAGTAATTATTAGCCAGGCGATGTCGGTGTGCCACATTTGGGGATGAGGCTATCAGGGTTGTTTTACAATCAGGGTACATTTGGGCTGAGCACCATATTGTGCCCTGTTTCAAATATTAGATTAACTTATGATTAAAAGTGGCCATGCCTAATTATTGGCCCCTATTAGTTCCACCTACAGCCACAAAGAAACTGTTTGAAATGCTTAGCAAATGATGAAAATATACATTTCTGTATGATTTTGGGACAAAATAGCCGTCTCATTTGACCTTTGTGAACTTTGCAAATGATATATCACTGCCAGCAATAACATAAAAACATATTTTGACTGTTCAGAAGTAATGTTTGAAACGTGATTGTTCAAAATTGAGAACCATGTAAGATTGCGACTGTTTCATTAATTGTACAATTTCTTCAAATTTATGTTGAAAATTCCGTCAAAAAATGTCCTCTCCGAATACAAGCTCGTAATCCATAGTTAAAATTGACCCAAGACTAAAATTATATTTTCTTGAAAAACACTAATATATATCCTACAAACTCATAATAAACACTTAGTCCACTTACACTTAGTTTCCATGTATCACATGTTTGAAAGTTGGAAGTCAGGTTTCCGTCAAAATGTGTCCTCTCCGAAAAATTGGGTATACGACCCATTCCATGTCAACTCCAGGGATGTGCGCCGCAGCACTTCTTCAATTTTTTTCTTTTTCTGTGTGGTGGTAGATATTGATGAGAAAGTAAAATCCCGAAAATTTGAGCTTCATATTCCATTTCGTTTTCCCGTGGCATCAATTTGAAATTTAGGGGTTTCAGCGTAAAAAATGTGTCGCAACGCGAAAGACGACGTTTGGAGGTCCATAAATGTATAAAGGGAACACTTTACAACTTTGAAAAGTATGTATCCTGTGGTACTTATTTGTGTAGAATTCAAATCTGGTATCAGAAAACTTGTAACTCCTTTACTTTAAAAGATATAGGGCCCTCAAAATGCAACTTCGTCCATCCAGGACCAACTTTGGGGGGTCAGAACTCCAAAAGTAAAAATAATTTTACTGTCCATTTTTTGGCCAGTCAGAGCCCTTTGGTAGGACATTACTCTTATCCAATATTGAGCCTATTGGAACATTATTATTTTGCACGTTTTTTGCTTTGCTTGCTATCTTCTGTAGATAGCATTTAGGGCCTTCAAAGAAAATGATTCATACCTAGATTTTTTCTTTATGTTTAATGATTTTTTTCATAATTATCATTTTGACTGTCTACCGAAGATAGCAATCACGACGGGTTTATGTGAGACAAAAAGACATTTTTTGCGTACTGAATCATCATTGTTTTTTGTTTTCTTTTGTTTTGATTTTGTTTTGTTTTGCTTTTTTGATTTGTTTCTTATTTTCTTTCCTTCATGTTCCCAATAGTCTCTGTTATAAGTGTCATTTTAAATTTTCGTCAGCTTCTTCATTTTAACATTTTCTTTAAAGCTTTGCATTGGGCCAACTGCCGCGGCAAATTATAGTCGTTTTACCGGCCCCGGGATTTTACGAACTGAATCATCATCATCTAGAACGCGTGCAGAGGATGTTTAAAGACATTCCCACAACCCAATAGGGTTTCTGACCTTGCATGTCTGGCTTTTGTACACATGTGGTATAGTTGATCATGCCTTGCATAGGAATTGTGTGCAAATATCTGGTGTTTTCATCCTATTATTTAACATTCATAACATCGAGACTTAGGAATAAAATTAATGCAGTGGGACAATATGAATGTTTCCTGTAAGAAAATCAAATATCAGTCCTAAGTCTCAACTATTAGCTCGTTGGCTGCAGTTTTAAAATTACCATTTTGTGTGTGTGGCAATGGGGACTTTGCCTTTAAAATTAGGTTATATTGATCAAATTTCCCAATCATAGTGCATTGTAGGAATGCCTTTAAGCCTCCTCTGGAACGCGTGTTAGGCAATGTTTTTATTTGGAACATTATTTTTTTGCATGTTTTTTACTTTGCATGCTATCTTCTGTAGATAGCATTTAGGGCCTTCAAAGAAAATAATTCATACCTCTATTTTTTCTTTATGTTTAATGATTTTTTAAATAATTATCATTTTGACAGTCTACCGAAGATAGCAATCACGGCTGGTTTATATGAGACAAAAGGTGGGGTTTTTGCGCACTGAATCATCATTGTTTTTTTTCTTTTGTTTTGTTTTGATTTGTTGTTTTTGTTTTACTTTTTTGATTTGTTTCTTATTTTCTTTCCTTCATGTTCCCAATAATCTCTGCTATATAAGTGTCGTTTTAAATTTTCGTCAGCTTCTTCATTTTAACATTTTCTTTATAGCTTTGCGTTCGGCCTAATGCCGACTTTTTTTCTAGGCGCGCGGCAAATTATAGTCATTTTACCGGCCCCGGGATTTTACACACTGAATCATCATCATCTAGAACGCGTGTTAGGCAATGTTTTTATTTGGAACATTATTTTTTTGCATGTTTTTTACTTTGCATGCTATCTTCTGTAGATAGCATTTAGGGCCTTCAAAGAAAATAATTCATACCTCTATTTTTTCTTTATGTTTAATGATTTTTTAAATAATTATCATTTTGACAGTCTACCGAAGATAGCAATCACGGCTGGTTTATATGAGACAAAAAGGTGGGTTTTTTTGCGCACTGAATCATCATTGTTTTTTCTTTTGTTTTGTTTTGATTTGTTGTTTTTGTTTTACTTTTTTGATTTGTTTCTTATTTTCTTTCCTTCATGTTCCCAATAATCTCTGCTATATAAGTGTCGTTTTAAATTTTCGTCAGCTTCTTCATTTTAACATTTTCTTTATAGCTTTGCGTTCGGCCTAATGCCGACTTTTTTTCTAGGCGCGCGGCAAATTATAGTCATTTTACCGGCCCCGGGATTTTACACACTGAATCATCATCATCTAGAACGCGTGTTAGGCAATGTTTTTATTTGGAACATTATGTTTTTGCATGTTTTTTGCTTTGCATGCTATCTTCTGTAGATAGCATTTAGGGCCTTCAAAGAAAATAATTCATACCTCTTTTTTTCTTTATGTTCAATGATTTTTTTTCATAATTATCATTTTGACTGTCTACCGAAGATAGCAATCACGGCTGGTTTATATGAGACAAAAAGGTGGGTTTTTTTGCGCACTGAATCATCATTGTTTTTTCTTTTCTTTTGTTTTGATTTGTTGTTTTTGTTTTGCTTTTTTGATTTGTTTCTTATTTTCTTTCCTTCATGTTCCCAATAGTCTCTGCTATATAAGTGTCATTTTAAATTTTCGTCAGCTTCTTCATTTTAAAATTTTCTTTATAGCTTTGCATCTTATTTTCTTTCCTTCATGTTCCCAATAGTCTCTGTTATAAGTGTCATTTTAAATTTTCGTCAGCTTCTTCATTTTAAAATTTTCTTTTATAGCTTTGCATTGGGCCAACTGCCGACTTTTTTCTAGGCGCGCGGCAAATTATAGTCGTTTTACCGGCCCCGGGATTTTGCGCACTGAATCATCACCATCTAGAACGTGTGTTAGGCAATGTTTTTATTTTGAACATTATGTTTTTGCATGGTTTTTGCTTTGCTTGCTATCTTCTGTAGATAGCATTTAGGGCCTTCAAAGAAAATAATTCATACCTCTATTTTTTTTTTTATGCTTAATGATTTTTTTAATGATTATCATTTTGACTGTCTACCGAAGATAGACGGCGGGTTTGTATGAGACAAAAAGTAATTTTTTTGCGTACTGAATCATCATTGTTTTTTTGTTTTCTTTTCTTTTGATTTTGCTTTGTTTTTGTTTTGCATGTTTTTTACTTTGGTTGCTATCTTCTGTAGATAGCATGTAGGGCCTTCAAAAAAAAAAATTCATACCTCTATTTTTTCTTTATGTTTAATGATTTTTTTCATAATTATCATTTTGACTGTCTACCGAAGATAGCAATCACGGCGGGTTTATATGAGACAAAAATAATTTTTTTTGCGTACTGAATCATCATTGTTTTTTCTTTTCTTTTGTTTTGATTTTGATTTGTTTTTGTTTTGCTTTTTTGATTTGTTTCTTATTTTCTTTCCTTCATGTTCCCAATAGTCTCTGTTATAAGTGTCGTTTTAAATTTTCGTCAGCTTCTTCATTTTAACATTTTCTTTATAGCTTTGCGTTCGGCCTAATGCCGACTTTTTTTCTAGGCGCGCGGCAAATTATAGTCGTTTTACCGGCCCCGGGATTTTACGCACTGAATCATCATCATCTAGAACGCGTGTTAGGCAATGTTTTTATTTGGAACATTATGTTTTTGCATGGTTTTTGCTTTGCATGCTATCTTCTGTAGATAGCATTTAGGGCCTTCAAAGAAAATAATTCATACCTTTTTTTTTTCTCTATGTTTAATGATTTTTTTAAATAATTATCATTTTGACAGTCTACCGAAGATAGCAATCACGGCTGGTTTATATGAGACAAAAAGGTGGGTTTTTTTGCGCACTGAATCATCATTGTTTTTTCTTTTCTTTTGTTTTGATTTGTTGTTTTTGTTTTGCTTTTTTGATTTGTTTCTTATTTTCTTTCCTTCATGTTCCGAATAGTCTCTGCTATATAAGTGTCATTTTAAATTTTCGTCAGCTTCTTCATTTTAACATTAGCTTTATAGCTTTGCGTTCGGCCTAATGCCGACTTTTTTTTCTAGGCGCGCGGCAAATTATAGTCGTTTTACCGGCCCCGGGATTTTACGCACTGAATCATCATCATCTAGAACGCGTGTTAGGCAATGTTTTATTCGGAACATTATGTTTTTGCATGGTTTTTGCTTTGCTTGCTATCTTCTGTAGATAGCATTTAGGGCCTTCAAAGAAAATAATTCATACCTCCATTTTTTCTTTATGTTTAATGATTTTTTCATAATTATCATTTTGACTGTCTACCGAAGATAGCAATCACGGCTGGTTTATATGAGACAAAAAGGTGGGGTTTTTGCGCACTGAATCATCATTGTTTTTTTGTTTTCTTTTGTTTTGATTTTGTTTTGTTTTTGTTTTGCTTTTTTGATTTGTTTCTTATTTTCTTTCCTCCATGTTCCCAATAATCTCTGCTATATAAGTGTCGTTTTAAATTTTCGTCAGCTTCTTCATTTTAACATTTTCTTTATAGCTTTGAGTTCGGCCTAATGCCGACTTTTTTTCTAGGCGCACGGCAAATTATAATCGTTTTACCGGCCCCGGGATTTTACGCACTGAATCATCATCATCTAGAACGCGTGTTAGGCAATGTTTTTATTTGGAACATTATGTTTTTGCATGTTTTTTGCTTTGCGTGCTATCTTCTGTAGGTAGCATTTAGGGCCTTCAAAGAAAATAATTCATACCTCTATTTTTTCTCTATGTTTAATGATTTTTTTATTAATTATCATTTTGACAGTCTACCGAAGATAGCAATCACGGCTGGTTTATATGAGACAAAAAGGTGGGTTTTTTTGCGCACTGAATCATCATTGTTTTTTCTTTTCTTTTGTTTTGATTTGTTGTTTTTGTTTTGCTTTTTTGATTTGTTTCTTATTTTCTTTCCTTCATGTTCCCAATAGTCTCTGCTATATAAGTGTCATTTTAAATTTTCGTCAGCTTCTTCATTTTAAAATTTTCTTTATAGGTTTGCATTGGGCCAACTGCCGACTTTTTTCTAGGCGCGCGGCAAATTATATAGTCGTTTTACCGGCCCCGGGATTTTGCGCACTGAATCATCATCATCTAGAACGTGTGTTAGGCAATGTTTTTATTTTGAACATTATGTTTTTGCATGGTCTTTGCTTTGCTTGCTATCTTCTGTAGATAGCATTTAGGGCCTTCAAAGATAATAATTCATACCTCTATTTTTTTCTTTATGTTTAATGATTTTTTCATAATTATCATTTTGACTGTCTACCGAAGATAGCAATCACGGCGGGTTTATGTGAGACAAAAAGAAATTTTTTTGCGTACTGAATCATCATTGTTTTTTTTTTCTTTTTTTTGATTTTGTTTTGATTTTGTTTTGTTTTTGTTTTGCTTTTTTGATTTGTTTCTTATTTTCTTTCCTTCATGTTCCCAATAGTCTCTGTTATAAGTGTCGTTTTAAATTTTCGTCAGCTTCTTCATTTTAACATTTTCTTTATAGCTTTGCTTTGCGTTCGCCCTAATGCCGACTTTTGTTCTAGGCGCGCGGCAAATTATAGTCGTTTTACCGGCCCCGGGATTTTACGCACTGAATCATCATCATCTAGAACGCGTGTTAGGCAATGTTTTTATTTGGAACATTATGTTTTTGCATGGTTTTTGCTTTGCTTGCTATCTTCAGTAGATAGCATTTAGGGCCTTCAAAGAAAATAATTCATACCTCTATTTTTCTTTATGTTTAATGATTTTTTTCATAATTATCATTTTGACTGTCTACCGAAGATAGCAATCACGGCTGGTTTATATGAGACAAAAAGTGGGGTTTTTTTGTGCACTGAATCATCATTGTTTTTTGTTTTCTTTTGTTTTGATTTTGTTTTGTTTTTGTTTTACTTTTTTGATTTGTTTCTTTTTTTCTTTCCTCCATGTTCCCAATAATCTCTGCTATATAAGTGTCGTTTTAAATTTTCGTCAGCTTCTTCATTTTAACATTTTCTTTATAGCTTTGTGTTCGGCCTAATGCCGACTTTTTTTCTAGGCGCGCGGCAAATAATAGTCGTTTTACCGGCCCCGGGATTTTGCGCACTGAATCATCATCATCTAGAACGCGTGTTAGGCAATGTTTTTATTCGGAACATTATGTTTTTGCATGGTTTTTGCTTTGCTTGCTATCTTCTGTAGATAGCATTTAGGGCCTTCAAAGAAAATAATTCATACCTTCATTTTTTCTTTATGTTTAATGATTTTTTTCATAATTATCATTTTGACTGTCTACCGAAGATAGCAATCACGGCTGGTTTATATGAGACAAAAAGGTGGGGTTTTTGCGCACTGAATCATTGTTTTTTTGTTTTCTTTTATTGTGATTTTGTTTTGTTTTTTTTTTTGCTTTTTTGATTTGTTTCTTATTTTCTTTCCTCCATGTTCCCAACAATCTCTGCTATATAAGTGTCGTTTTAAATTTTCGTCAGCTTTTTCATTTTAACATTTTCTTTATAGCTTTGCGTTCGGCCTAATGCCGACTTTTTTTCTAGGCGCGCGGCAAATTATAGTCGTTTTACCGGCCCCGGGATTTTACGCACTGAATCATCATCATCTAGAACGCGTGTTAGGCAATGTTTTTATTTGGAACATTATGTTTTTGCATGTTTTTTGCTTTGCATGCTATCTTCTGTAGATAGCATTTAGGGCCTTCAAATAAAATAATTCATACCTCTATTTTTTCTCTATGTTTAATGATTTTTTTAATAATTATCATTTTGACAGTCTACCGAAGATAGCAATCACGGCTGGTTTATATGAGACAAAAAGGTGGGGTTTTTTGCGCACTGAATCATCATTGTTTTTTCTTTTCTTTTGTTTTGATTTGTTGTTTTTGTTTTGCTTTTTTGATTTGTTTCTTATTTTCTTTCCTTCATGTTCCCAATAGTCTCTGCTATATAAGTGTCATTTTAAATTTTCGTCAGCTTCTTCATTTTAAAATTTTCTTTTATAGCTTTGCATTGGGCCAACTGCCGACTTTTTTCTAGGCGCGCGGCAAATTATATAGTCGTTTTACCGGCTCCGGGATTTTGCGCACTGAATCATCATCATCTAGAACGTGTGTTAGGCAATGTTTTTATTTTGAACATTATGTTTTTGCATGGTTTTTGCTTTGCTTGCTATCTTCTGTAGATAGCATTTAGGGCCTTCAAAGAAAATAATTCATACCTCTATTTTTCTTTATGTTTAATGATTTTTTTAAATAATTATCATTTTGACAGTCTACCGAAGATAGCAATCACGGCTGGTTTATATGAGACAAAAAGGTGGGTTTTTTGCGCATTGAATCATCATTGTTTTTTTGTTTTCTTTTGTTTTGATTTTGTTTTGTTTTTGTTTTGCTTTTTTGATTTGTTTCTTATTTTCTTTCCTCCATGTTCCCAATAATCTCTGCTATATAAGTGTCGTTTTAAATTTTCGTCAGCTTCTTCATTTTAACATTTTCTTTATAGCTTTGCGTTCGGCCTAATGCCGACTTTTTTTCTAGGCGCTCGGCAAATTATAATCGTTTTACCGGCCTCGGGATTTTACGCACTGAATCATCATTGTTTTTTCTTTTCTTTTGTTTTGATTTGTTGTTTTTTGTTTTGCTTTTTTGATTTGTTTCTTATTTTCTTTCCTTCATGTTCCCAATAGTCTCTGCTATATAAGTGTCATTTTAAATTTTCGTCAGCTTCTTCATTTTAAAATTTTCTTTATAGCTTTGCATCTTATTTTCTTTCCTTCATGTTCCCAATAGTCTCTGTTATAAGTGTCATTTTAAATTTTCGTCAGCTTCTTCATTTTAACATTTTCTTTATAGCTTTGCATTGGGCCAACTGCCTCCTTTTTTTCTAGGCGCGCGGCAAATTATAGTCGTTTTACCGGCCCCGGGATTTTACGCACTGAATCATCATCATCTAGAACGCGTGTTAGGCAATGTTTTTATTTGGAACATTATATTTTTGCATGTTTTTTACTTTGCATGCTATCTTCTGTAGATAGCATTTAGGGCCTTCAAAGAAAATAATTCATACCTCTATCTTTTCTTTATGTTTAATGATTTTTTTAATAATTATCATTTTGACAGTCTACCGAAGATAGCAATCACGGCTGGTTTATATGAGACAAAAAGGTGGGTTTTTTTGCGCACTGAATCATCATTGTTTTTTCTTTTCTTTTGTTTTGATTTGTTGTTTTTGTTTTGCTTTTTTGATTTGTTTCTTATTTTCTTTCCTTCATGTTCTCCCAATAGTCTCTGCTATATAAGTGTCATTTTAAATTTTCGTCAGCTTCTTCATTTTAAAATTTTCTTTATAGCTTTGCATCTTATTTTCTTTCCTTCATGTTCCCAATAGTCTCTGTTATAAGTGTCATTTTAAATTTTCGTCAGCTTCTTCATTTTAAAATTTTCTTTATAGCTTTGCATTGGGCCAACTGTCGACTTTTTTCTAGGCGCGCGGCAAATTATATAGTCGTTTTACCGGCCCCGGGATTTTGCGCACTGAATCATCATCATCTAGAACGTGTGTTAGGCAATGTTTTTATTTTGAACATTATGTTTTTGCATGGTTTTTGCTTTGCTTGCTATCTTCTGTAGATAGCATTTAGGGCCTTCAAAGAAAATAATTCATACCTCTATTTTTTTTTTATGCTTAATGATTTTTTTCATGATTATCATTTTGACAGTCTACCGAAGATAGACGGCGGGTTTGTATGAGACAAAAAGTAATTTTTTTTGCGTACTGAATCATCATTGTTTTTTTGTTTTCTTTTGTTTTGATTTTGCTTTGTTTTTGTTTTGCATGTTTTTTGCTTTGCTTGCTATCTTCTGTAGATAGCATTTAGGGCCTTCAAAAAAAATAATTCATACCTCTATTTTTTCTTTATGTTTAATGATTTTTTTCATAATTATCATTTTGACTGTCTACCGAAGATAGCAATCACGGCGGGTTTATATGAGACAAAAGTAAATTTTTTGCGTACTGAATCATCATTGTTTTTTCTTTTCTTTTGTTTTGATTTTGTTTTGTTTTTGTTTTGCTTTTTTGATTTGTTTCTTATTTTCTTTCCTTCATGTTCCCAATAGTCTCTGTTATAAGTGTCGTTTTAAATTTTCGTCAGCTTCTTCATTTTAACATTTTCTTTATAGCTTTGCGTTCGGCCTAATGCCGACTGTTTTTTCTAGGCGCGCGGCAAATTATAGTCGTTTTACCGGCCCCGGGATTTTACGCACTGAATCATCATCATCTAGAACGCGTGTTAGGCAATGATTATTATTTGGAACATTATGTTTTCGCATGGTTTTTGCTTTGCTTGCTATCTTCTGTAGATAGCATTTAGGGCCTTCAAAGAAAATAATTCATACCTCTATTTTTCTTTATGTTTAATGATTTTTTTCATAATTATCATTTTGACTGTCTACCGAAGATAGCAATTACGGCTGGTTTATATGAGACAAAAAGGTGGGGTTTTTTTTGTGCACTGAATCATCATTGTTTTTTGTTTTCTTTTGTTTTGATTTTGTTTTGTTTTTGTTTTGCTTTTTTGATTTGTTTCTTTTTTTCTTTCCTCCATGTTCCCAATAATCTCTGCTATATAAGTGTCGTTTTAAATTTTCGTCAGCTTCTTCATTTTAACATTTTCTTTATAGCTTTGTGTTCGGCCTAATGCCGACTTTTTTTCTAGGCGCACGGCAAATTATAATCGTTTTACCGGCCCCGGGATTTTACGCACTGAATCATCATCATCTAGAACGCGTGTTAGGCAATGTTTTTATTTGGAACATTATGTTTTTGCATGTTTTTTGCTTTGCATGCTATCTTCTGTAGATAGCATTTAGGGCCTTCAAAGAAAATAATTCATACCTCTATTTTTTCTCTATGTTTAATGATTTTTTTAATAATTATCATTTTGACAGTCTACCGAAGATAGCAATCACGGCTGGTTTATATGAGACAAAAAGGTGGGTTTTTTTGCGCACTGAATCATCATTGTTTTTTCTTTTCTTTTGTTTTGATTTGTTGTTTTTGTTTTGCTTTTTTGATTTGTTTCTTATTTTCTTTCCTTCATGTTCCCAATAGTTTCGGCTATATAAGTGTCATTTTAAATTTTCGTCAGCTTCTTCATTTTAAAATTTTCTTTTATAGCTTTGCATTGGGCCAACTGCCGACTTTTTTCTAGGCGCGCGGCAAATTATATAGTCGTTTTACCGGCCCCGGGATTTTGCGCACTAAATCATCATCATCTAGAACGTGTGTTAGGCAATGTTTTTATTTTGAACATTATGTTTTTGTATGGTTTTTGCTTTGCTTGCTATCTTCTGTAGATAGCATTTAGGGCCTTCAAAGAAAATAATTCATACCTCTATTTTTCTTTATGTTTAATGATTTTTTCATAATTATCATTTTGACTGTCTACCGAAGATAGCAATCGCGGCTGGTTTATATGAGACAAAAAGGTGGGGTTTTTTGTGTGCACTGAATCATCATTGTTTTTTGTTTTCTTTTGTTTTGATTTTGTTTTGTTTTTGTTTTGCTTTTTTGATTTGTTTCTTATTTTCTTTCCTCCATGTTCCCAATAATCTCTGCTATATAAGTGTCGTTTTAAATTTTCGTCAGCTTCTTCATTTTAACATTTTCTTTATAGCTTTGTGTTCGGCCTAATGCCGACTTTTTTTCTAGGCGTGCGGCAAATTATAGTCGTTTTACCGGCCCCGGGATTTTACGCACTGAATCATCATCATCTAAAACGCGTGTTAGGCAATGTTTTTATTTGGAACATTATATTTTTGCATGTTTTTTACTGTGCATGCTATCTTCTGTAGATAGCATTTAGGGCCTTCAAAGAAAATAATTCATACCTCTATCTTTTCTTTATGTTTAATGATTTTTTTAATAATTATCATTTTGACAGTCTACCGAAGATAGCAATCACGGCTGGTTTATATGAGACAAAAAGGTGTTTTTTTTGCGCACTGAATCATCATTGTTTTTTCTTTTCTTTTGTTTTGATTTGTTGTTTTTGTTTTGCTTTTTTGATTTGTTTCTTATTTTCTTTCCTTCATGTTCCCAATAGTCTCTGCTATATAAGTGTCATTTTAAATTTTCGTCAGCTTCTTCATTTTAAAATTTTCTTTATAGCTTTGCATTGGGCCAACTGCCGACTTTTTTCTAGGCGCGCGGCAAATTATATAGTCGTTTTACCGGCCCCGGGATTTTGCGCACTAAATCATCATCATCTAGAACGTGTGTTAGGCAATGTTTTTATTTTGAACATTATGTTTTTGTATGGTTTTTGCTTTGCTTGCTATCTTCTGTAGATAGCATTTAGGGCCTTCAAAGAAAATAATTCATACCTCTATTTTTTCTTTATGTTTAATGATTTTTTTCATAATTATCATTTTGACTGTCTACCGAAGATAGCAATCACGGCGGGTTTATGTGAGACAAAAAGAATTTTTTTTTGCGTACTGAATCATCATTGTTTTTTCTTTTCTTTTGTTTTGATTTTGTTTTGTTTTTGTTTTGCTTTTTTGATTTGATTCTTATTTTCTTTCCTTCATGTTCCCAATAGTCTCTGTTATAAGTGTCGTTTTAAATTTTCGTCAGCTTCTTCATTTTAACATTTTCTTTATAGCTTTGCGTTCGGCCTAATGCCGACTGTTTTTTTCTAGGCGCGCGGCAAATTATAGTCGTTTTACCGGCCCGGGATTTTACGCACTGAATCATCATCATCTAGAACGCGTGTTAGGCAATGATTATTATTTGGAACATTATGTTTTCGCATGGTTTTTGCTTTGCTTGCTATCTTCTGTAGATAGCATTTAGGGCCTTCAAAGAAAATAATTCATACCTCTATTTTTCTTTATGTTTAATGATTTTTTTCATAATTATCATTTTGACTGTCTACCGAAGATAGCAATCACGGCTGGTTTATATGAGACAAAAAGGTGGGTTTTTTTTTGTGCACTGAATCATCATTGTTTTTTGTTTTCTTTTGTTTTGATTTTGTTTTGTTTTTGTTTTGCTTTTTTGATTTGTTTCTTTTTTTCTTTCCTCCATGTTCCCAATAATCTCTGCTATATAAGTGTCGTTTTAAATTTTCGTCAGCTTCTTCATTTTAACATTTTCTTTATAGCTTTGTGTTCGGCCTAATGCCGACTTTTTTTCTAGGCGCGCGGCAAATTATAGTCGTTTTACCGGCCCCGGGATTTTGCGCACTGAATCATCATCATCTAGAACGCGTGTTAGGCAATGTTTTTATTCGGAACATTATGTTTTTGCATGTTTTTTGCTTTGCATGCTATCTTCTGTAGATAGCTTTTAGGGCCTTCAAAGAAAATAATTCATACCTCTATTTTTTCTCTATGTTTAATGATTTTTTTAATAATTATCATTTTGACAGTCTACCGAAGATAGCAATCACGGCTGGTTTATATGAGACAAAAAGGTGGGTTTTTTTGCGCACTGAATCATCATTGTTTTTTCTTTTCTTTTGTTTTGATTTGTTGTTTTTGTTTTGCTTTTTTGATTTGTTTCTTATTTTCTTTCCTTCATGTTCCCAATAGTCTCTGCTATATAAGTGTCATTTTAAATTTTCGTCAGCTTCTTCATTTTAAAATTTTCTTTTATAGCTTTGCATTGGGCCAACTGCCGACTTTTTTTCTAGGCGCGCGGCAAATTATAGTCGTTTTACCGGCCCTGGATTTTGCGCACTGAATCATCATCATCTAGAACGTGTGTTAGGCAATGTTTTTATTTTGAACATTATGTTTTTGCATGGTTTTTGCTTTGCTTGCTATCTTCTGTAGATAGCATTTAGGGCCTTCAAAGAAAATATTTCATACCTCTATTTTTTTTTATGCTTAATGATTTTTTTAATGATTATCATTTTGACTGTCTACCGAAGATAGACGGCGGGTTTGTATGAGACAAAAATAATTTTTTTGCGTACTGAATCATCATTGTTTTTTTGTTTTGATTTTGCTTTGTTTTTGTTTTGCATTTTTTTTGCTTTGGTTGCTATCTTCTGTAGATAGCATTTAGGGCCTTCAAAAAAAATAATTCATACCTCTATTTTTTCTTTATGTTTAATGATTTTTTTCATAATTATCATTTTGACTGTCTACCGAAGATAGCAATCACGGCGGGTTTATATGAGACAAAAAGAATTTTTTTTGCGTACTGAATCATCATTGTTTTTTCTTTTCTTTTGTTTTGATTTGTTTTTGTTTTGCTTTTTTGATTTGTTTCTTATTTTCTTTCCTTCATGTTCCCAATAGTCTCTGTTATAAGTGTCGTTTTAAATTTTCGTCAGCTTCTTCATTTTAACATTTTCTTTATAGCTTTGCGTTCGGCCTAATGCCGACTTTTTTTTCTAGGCGCGCGGCAAATTATAGTCGTTTTACCGGCCCCGGGATTTTACGCACTAAATCATCATCATCTAGAACGCGTGTTAGGCAATGTTTTTATTTGGAACATTATGTTTTTGCATGGTTTTTGCTTTGCTTGCTATCTTCTGTAGATAGCATTTAGGGCCTTCAAAGAAAATAATTCATACCTCTATTTTTCTTTATGTTTAATGATTTTTGTCATAATTATCATTTTGACTGTCTACCGAAGATAGCAATCACGGCTGGTTTATATGAGACAAAAAGGTGGTTTTTTTTGTGCACTGAATCATCATTGTTTTTTGTTTTCTTTTGTTTTGATTTTGTTTTGTTTTTGTTTTGCTTTTTTGATTTGTTTCTTATTTTCTTTCCTCCATGTTCCCAATAATCTCTGCTATATAGGCTAAGTGTCGTTTTAAATTTTCGTCAGCTTCTTCATTTTAACATTTTCTTTATAGCTTTGCATTCGGCCTAATGGCGACTTTTTTTCTAGGCGCGCGGCAAATTATAATCGTTTTACCGGCCCGGGATTTTACGCACTGAATCATCATCATCTAGAACGCGTGTTAGGCAATGTTTTTATTTGGAACATTATGTTTTTGCATGGTTTTTGCTTTGCTTGCTATCTTCTGTAGATAGCATTTAGGGCCTTCAAAGAAAATATATCATACCTCTATTTTTTCTTTATGTTTAATGATTTTTTTAATAATTATCATTTTGACAGTCTACCGAAGATAGCAATCACGGCTGGTTTATATGAGACAAAAAGGTGTGTTTTTTTGCGCACTGAATCATCATTGTTTTTTCTTTTGTTTTGATTTGTTGTTTTTGTTTTGCTTTTTTGATTTGTTTCTTATTTTCTTTTCTTCATGTTCCCAATAATCTTCATTTTAACATTTTCTTTATAGCTTTGCATTCGGCCTAATGCCGGCTTTTTTTTTCTAGGCGCGCAGCAAATTATAGTCGTTTTACCGGCCCCGGGATTTTGCGCACTGAATCATCATCATCTAGAACGCGTGTTAGGCAATATTTTTATTTGGAACATTATGTTTTTGCATGGTTTTTGCTTTGCTTGCTATCTTCTGTAGATAGCATTTAGGGCCTTCAAAGAAAATAATTCATACCTCTATTTTTCTTTATGTTTAATGATTTTTTTCATAATTATCATTTTGACTGTCTACCGAAGATAGCAATCACGGCTGGTTTATACGAGACAAAAAGGTGGGTTTTTGCACTGAATCATCATTGTTTTTTGTTTTCATTTGTTTTGATTTTGTTTTGTTTTTGTTTTGCTTTTTTGATTTGTTTCTTATTTTCTTTCCTCCATGTTCCCAATAATCTCTGCTATATAAGTGTCGTTTTAAATTTTCGTCAGCTTCTTCATTTTAGCATTTTCTTTATAGCTTTGCGTTCGGCCTAATGCCGACTTTTTTTCTAGGCGCGCGGCAAATTATAGTCGTTTTACCGGCCCCGGGATTTTGCGCACTGAATCATCATCATATAGAACGTGTGTTAGGCAATGTTTTTATTTGGAACATTATGTTTTTTGCTTTGCATGCTATCTTCTGTAGATAGCATTTAGGCTGAGTTCACATAGAAGTATACGGTATACGGTATTCGCTATACGAAATACGCTCATTCGATCAGGTTGAGTTCATAATATAATATATTTATAGGCGTATACTATGTGAACTCAGCCTGATCGAATGAGCGTATTTCGTATAGTGAATAGCGAGTAGGTCAATTTACCAATTTTCTTCGTCTAATTAAATGCTTGTAACTTTACTTCTTGAGGTCACATTGCATTCAATGAGGTGTCATAATGTGCAGAATTAGATAGTGCACCTATTTAAAAAATATGAATTTACCCACATATGGTTTAGTTTTAAAATTAGGACGGTATACGCTGCACTAAAATCGAACACGCACGATTCCCACTATACTATACTATACTATACGCAGGTATACGGCCTTTTCGAATAGTGCCCTATGTGACCCGGTAGGCCTACTATGAAATTACCTTGCTCGATTTAAGCTATACGCGTACACCTGCAAAACGTGCACCGTATACCCGAATAGTATACTTCTATGTGATCGTAGCCTTATGTGACCCGGTACTATGAAATTGCCCTGCTCGATTGAAGCTATACGCGTGTACCTGCAAAACGTGCACCGTATACCCGAATAGTATACTTCTATGTGAACGCAGCCTTAGGGCCTTCAAAGAAAATAATTTATACCTCTATTTTTTCGTTATGTTTAATGATTTTTTTAACAATTATCATTTTGACTGTCTACCGAAGATTGCAATCACGGCGGGTTTATATGAGACAAAAAGTAATTTTTGGAAACTGAATCATGAAAAATCAAGTTGGAATATCGGATCTCGTAGTTACTTCAAAATGAAAGTAGGCCTACTCTGTTTTTGAGTTAATGCTTACCAAAACTAATCGGAATCTGGTTTAGAAAAATACTGACAATCACAGTTAGAAGATCTGATCTGAGTTACCTTAAAAAATCCAAATTCAACAGGCGTGGTAGTTTATTCTCGTGCTTATATTCTTTTAATATGTAAATTATCCTGTTTTATACATACATATTCATTTCTTTTATTGCATATAAAACCACAGTACAAAGTAATTAGAATGTTTGGAAAATTATATACCATCAAAAGTTAGAATATTGTGATCTTAGTTACTTCCATAAATCCTAATTCATTCAATAGACATGGTTTTTTAGTTTCCTTGCTGTTATTATATGAAAATTACCCTGTTTTTAAAACAAAGATGTAACTAATCGAGATAAAGCTTTTAATTAATCGGAAGGTATTTGGAAAATATAGATAACACAAAAGTTAGAATTTCGGATGGCAATTACATGTACTTTCATAAATCCCAATGCTTTTGTCCAAAACCGTTTTGTCCCATGACGGTTTTCTTCTATATGAAAATTACCCTGTTTTTAAGTTTATAAAACTAAGCTCCAACTAATTGGAATCTGGTTTTTGGAAAATATAGATACCGTCAAAGTTAGAATATCTGATTTTAGTTACTTCAATAAATCCTAATTCCTTCAATAAATGTGGTAGTTTAGTTCCGTGCTGGTATTCTGCCATATAAGGCTCTGGTCCATGGAGGACATCGGGATTGGTATCGTTCCATTCGACACCCCATGTGTTAGTCTCTATGTTGAATTCCCGCCAAAAGTCATTCTCCCAGTACGTAACTGAAAAGGATAAGAAAATAATGATAATGGTGAGAAAATAATGATGAAAATGACATGAGTAATACAGAAAAAAATGTTAGGGAAAATGAAACAAACGCTAAAAAGAAAAGCAATACTCGGTTTTTAGTTTAATAAAATGATCAGAGACACTCCCTGCGTATGGATAATCAAGGGACCGTTTTCGCTTATGTTAAGGGGGTACTACACCCCTCAATAAATTTGTGTCTATTTTTGTATTTTTCTCAAAAACTAATAACATGCACACTGGTAACAAAAGTTATCTATATTATAGGGGCAAGGAATCCAATTACTACACTGGAATTTCAGTGACCCAAGACAAGCGGTTCGTTATTTATGATAAGAAATGAGGTACCGCTAGTATGTTCCTATCATATATACGGAACCGCTTGTCTTGAGTCACTGAAATTTCAGTAAAGTAATTGGATTCCTTGCCCCAATAATATAGATAACTTTCGTTACCAGTGTGTTATTATTTTTTGAGAAAAATGCAAAAATAGTCACATATTTACCACAGGGGTGTAGTACCCCCTTAAGCAATAACTACAGTAATAGTGAAAAAGGGTGCAATGATCATTTGCACCCCCGGTTTATGGAGTTCTGTTTCCCCCTTGAAAGTCGCCTCCCCCATCCCCCCCCTGCAAGAAAAATCCTGGCAATGCCACTGGGGAGGGGGGAATGGGAGCACCCGGAATGGGAGTGGGGTATTATAGATTAGATTAATGTGGGCTTATGAGAGAGCGATGATAGATGGAGGGGAGAGGGAGGCGAGAATGTGGAGAAGGGAGGGTAGGAGAAAGAGGGCGAGAAGGGAAACTATGTTGAGAGGGAGGGGAAAGAAAGAAAAAAGTAGGTGATTCATTATGCTTTGTATTTAAAATGGGAAATTTAAAATTGACAAAAAATAATACATTGTACCTTTTAGATAATTGAGCCTTTATTATATAATATATGCCTACAATTTGAAACATTTAGCTATAGTTTAAAAATAACATGATGGGATTAGCGATAGCTTCTGGCATAATCCCCATTGGCCATATCACCTAGCGATTTTATCATATCGCCTAAGGTAGAATCTTCGTTTTTTTAGTGTGACCAACAACCCACTCGACAGAACAAAAGGGAGAAATTTTGATGCAGTCGCTTACACATGGCTTTCTTTTGATCGGCTATTGATGGCCCGAGTTCAAGCGTTAAAACGCGGTTAATGTAGTAACCAATAAAACGTTTGTTTTGAAATACATCAAGAACACTCTATCGATGTGAATGAAGTTGGCGTTGTCTATGAAAATTTTACCAACTTCATTTCGCAATCTCTCTATTACCTCTCTCTTCAACCGAGTGAACTGCCCATAAACTTATTTGGAAATGGAAAGGAAAATGTCTAAAAAGTCATAGAGTCCGTGTTTTTGGTGGATTAATAATGGTATAATCTACATCACCAGTCGTTATCCACGGACCCAAGGGAAGGCCTATACCGTTTATTCGGCTATTCCAGTTTAAATCCATACACCCCTAGAAGACATCTTATAGTCTCCCACACGGGGAATGAGAATTTCAACTGGGGCTATCTGAATGGGTTAATTCTGTTCAAGTTGTGCGGGAGATTAAGTTCATGTCTTGGATTTCAATTGGAATAGCCGATCACTCCAAACTCACCATCAAAGCCACTGAGTACGCCACCTGGCTTCAGTATTCTATACGCTTCTTTCAGAACTGTCCTGGCATTCTGATACGGCATCTCATGAAGAACATACGTGTATTGTATGATATCAAAGGTATTGTCTTCATAGTATAACGATTCTACATTACCCTGGTAGAAGAATACGTTGATGAGATCCAGAGCTAGTTTATATTTACGAGCAAATCTGAAAAAGAAATAACATGAAATCGGTTCTAGCAACTGAATAAGATACTTTCAAATCACTGAAAAATAGCAAGCTATATAGCTAAAAATTCGAAAATGTCTGAGTAATTATACAGAAATAACACGTTTTCTATTTATGTGATGAAAAGTTCATCAAATTTTCTCACCCCTACTGGTGCGTTCCTCTCAGGTCCCAAAAAAGAAGGGCGCACTGTAAATTTGTGGTCTTTACACTTTGGTTAAAACAAGGAAAGTTTCAGGTCATCATAAATTATGTTAAAATTTTGGTCATCTGATGATTTAACTATCTACAGGGTGTCCCAGAAAAAATTACCGGGTGAATGAATTTTGACGTAAGTCGAGAAATAGACATCAGAATCCAAAAATCTAAACATCAGCGTGTAGCCCATCTTATTCTGCATCTTATACGCCAATTTTACTGGAATCTGTTTACTAATCGCGAAGAAATGAGCGATTACACAAGGCATGCGTCAATTCACTTCATTCCAAGTTTGCAAGAAAGATCATTCACATGCGCACTAGTGGTTTAAACTGTCAATGTGCTTCAGTGTGAAACCCTTTTTGTTCTTTTAAACAATCTGTTTCTTGCAAAACATTTAATTAGGTTTTGTTCAAATTTGAAAACCTGCATGATATTAAAATGGAAAGCTTGCATGTAAGATAATGCTCTGTACTTGTAAATATATTTTTTGGTTAATGTTGATATAATTGTTGCATAAAGAATTATTGCATAACGAATTCCAGCTGGCTTAGAAATTTCTCACACACATTCATTTTTTTAGAATATTTCCAAGAAATTGTAATGCAAAGTTTAATTTTTTTTAAACTTCAACATTAATATTGCATGGTATCAAAAATCACACGTAAAGCTGTAAGCACTTGATCATTGTTATTCTTGGGTCAAAATGTTCTTTGGAAAGTTAAAATATAACATATTTGCAGAATATAAAGAATTGAAGTTAAGTTGGAAAGCTTCCAATTGCAGAAACCAAAGTTTTCTCGGACAAACTGTTATTCATCTTCAGTGAAAGCATGAATGACATAACCCCGTCCGATTATAAAATAGATAATATGGACTAAATTTAATGATATACACAAACTTTAGGAAGCGGTGAGCGAGTATGAAAAAAGTGTCTGTTGATCAAACTTGGAATGAACTGAATTGATGCACGCCTTATGTAATCGTTCATTTCTTCGCAACCGGTCAACTGAATCAAATAAAATTTTCGTATGTAGTGCAGAACAAACTAAACTATGCGCTGCATTTTAAATTTTGTGATTCTGATGTCGATATCTCGACTTACGATCAATTATATTCGTTCGGGAATTTTTTCTGGGATACCCTGTATACTCTTAATTGATAATAATGTCTTTTCGCAGTGAGAGTTCCATGTATGAGAAAATCGTGGTTACAATTATCCACTCTACCATTAACAAGAAATGTCTTTAAAAAAGACAATGCCTCAAGAGATTCCAGCAGGCACCATTTGTTATTAGCTTATAAGAGATACTTGAAATGCTAGCTTTAAGCCATCTTGCAATGGTAATAATTCTGATGTATTTAATGCAGGAATACCTGCATGCCGGGTGGTAGTCCGAATAATCAGTCTCAAAACAAAATATTCATTTACTGGCATGATCGATGGACCCTGCATTTTTCAATATATTGATGCTGTAGCCTTCGTACAGAGTGAAAAAGGCTACACACAAGGAAACTAGGGTATAATCACGTATCATGTGCCATGGATGCGTATAGATAATAGAGGGCCTCCTTCAACTCCCAGTGTAGGAAATACAAAGAAAATTGAAATTTGGACACCAGAAACTTCAGGTTGAAAGTCAAAAAGTGTCAATTGGTACACCTTGATACAGACGTTATCATACAGTGATAGTAAGATTTTTTCAAATAAAATCTCTTTTCTGTAAAATTGATTGCTGTGCTGAAAAATGTTGCATAATGGGTACTTGCTTTTTTGTTCATTAATTCATTGTAAGGTACCGTCAATGATGGTCACAGAATTTGGCAAAATACATTTGCCCATAGCTTTGCTAATTATTTTCCTTTTGACCCCTCATTTTTTAAATTAAATAATCACCTTTCTAAACAAAACAATTTCAATGTGAAATATCCATGGAAGACAGGCCTAGGCAAAAAAACCCTTTTTTTCTAATAATTTATCCCAAGCGTCATTTATGTCGACAAATTGTTTGCAAATCCACAGTAGGGTTGCAAATATACCATATGTCACTCGGAGTGCGACAATTTGTACAGATAAATTTATCACAGGTATATATTTTTCTATTAATTTGGCCATTCGTCTGCATATTACCAAAAATAACGCATTTTGGGCCACCATTTCTCCGCGAACGTCATTTATGTCGACAAATTGTTCGCAAATCCACAGTAGGGTTGCAAATATACCATATGTCACTCGTAGTGCGACAATTTGTACAGATAAATTTATCACAGGTATTTTTCTATTAATTTGGCCATTCGTCTGCATATTACCAAAAATAACGCATTTTGGGCCACCGTTTCTCCGCGAACATCATTATGTCGACAAATTGTTCGCAAATCCACCACAGGGTTGCAAATATACCATACGTCACTCGGAGTGCGACAATGTGTACAGATAAATTTATCACAGGTATTTTTCTATTAATTTGACCATTCGTCTGCATATTACCAAATATAACCCATTTTGGGCTACCGTTTCTCCGCGAAGGTCATTTATGTCGACAAATTGTTCGCAAATCCACAGTAGGGTTGCAAATATACCATATGTCACTCGTAGTGCGACAATTTGTACAGATAAATTTATCACAGGTATTTTTCTATTAATTTGGCCATTCGTCTGCATATTACCAAAAATAACGCATTTTGGGCCACCGTTTCTCCGCGAACATCATTATGTCGACAAAGTGTTCGCAAATCCACCACAGGGTTGCAAATATACCATACGTCACTCGGAGTGCGACAATGTGTACAGATACATTTATCACAGGTATTTTTCTATTAATTTGACCATTCGTCTGCATATTACCAAATATAACCCATTTTGGGCTACCGTTTCCCCGCGAAGGTCATTTATGTCGACAAATTGTTCGCAAATCCACCGGTTAGTTTTAAGGATATTAATACATGGCATAAAATGTGACAATTTATCAAAATAAATTTATAATGAACGCTTTTGTGGATATTTGCCAATACAATATACCGTACATCTGACATGTACATGGTATATATGAGTACATCTCAGGTTGTAGTAAGCTACAAATTTCAAATGTTTGAGGACTTGTTCTCATTGCTTACCTGTGTTTTCACATCATATTTTGTGGTCAAATGATTACAAATGTGTAATTTGCAATCATTTCCGACGGCTAAGTAAGATGGCCTTGAACAGGGATCCCTGATTTGAATGCACACTAACCAGGGCCGTGACACTCGTATTCAATCCCTGTATATCAGTAAGCTTAACCTGAGACGAATATACCTAGGGGAAACTGGGGAAAAGTGGAACATTTTTGTTTGTCCAGCCCAAACAGGATTACGAAGCAAGGCAAGGCAAAACTTAAGGTTTACAAGATACATATTTGGTCTTCACGTACTAGAGGTAAAGTTTGACATATCAGATATCGCACGACTCTGTGGTATATTTGGTTAACAAGATAGAGGGTTAAATGCACAAAGTAGTATATCTCATTAACCAATGATCCTACAGAGATGTGAGCACTGACCTTTTTGTTCTTTATGACCAGAGGAAAAGTTTGACATATCGCACGACTCTGTGGGATATTTGGTTAAAAAGATAGAGGGGTAAGTACACAAAGTACAAACAAGTGACTATATCTCATTTACCAATGATCCTACAGAGATGTGACCACTGACTTTTTTGTTCTTTATGACCAGAGGAAAAGTTTGACATATCGCACGACTCTGTGGGATATTTGGTTAAAAAAGATAGAGGGTAAGTACACAAAGTACAAAAAGTGACTATATCTCATTAACCAATGATCCTACAGAGATGTGACCACTGACTTTTTGTTCTTTATGACCAGAGGAAAAGTTTGACATATCGCACGACTCTGTGGGATATTTGGTTAAAAAGATAGAGGGGTATGTAGACAAGGTACAAAAAAGTGACTATATCTCATTAACCAATGATCCTACAGAGATGTGACCACCGACGAGGAAAAGTTTGACATATCGCACGACTCTGTGGGATATTTGGTTAAAAAGATAGAGGGTTAAGTACACAAGGTACAAAAAAGGATGCAGCCAAAGATAGGAGCTTGTAGTCACCTGCTCCGCAGCCGACTGATGATTCCGCTTTGCCCCGTGTTCCACTTTGCCCCGGTCTCCCCTAAATATTCGTCTCAGGCTGAACTATTTAGGTGCCATTCACAAAAAAATTCGACATTTTTGTAAGACGGGGGGTGCAGGCCCTCTAAATATCCCTAAAATCCTTCACAGATACCTTATTTCAGATTAACTTCTTTAAAACAATAAACACTTTACACATTCAAAGCTTTATATTCTTTTCAAAGTCCAGAATCAAGTCAAACATTATTTATAATCACTCTTCAAGGCAAACATTTTACTACAACCCCGTATAAAGAATTTATGACCGTCCCTGCCATTTTTTTTTCTAATGCATAATTCATTAGTCCGACATGCAGACACATTGAGCACTTTGTACCGTAAAAACTTCGTGGCAACATGGAAAACGTAGCCCAAACCTGAGCGCTATAAAAAAGAGCACTTGACAGAATGATTTGTCATGGCAATCCGGCTATTATTCCGCCCAATAGTCGTGTTTCAGGTTCCAATTCCAATACATACTGCTTTCGGCAGAAAAACTATGTATTAGGGTGGCATACAGATTTTTTCATGCGTTTTTTTTTAGGCACAGGTCTACGATACGGTCAATTAAGGCTTCGGCTTATAATGAAGCTCAATTATGCCATGCAAATAATACAAACCATTCCAAGTTTAATCAGTACGGATAATACTTTTAATCAAAGATATAAAAAAGGACGCTTCTACGGTTCGAGATACGAGTATAAAAATACATTCTAGCTTATGGGCCCAGCGTACCTGACATATGGTGCCGCCATATCAATACCAATCACCGTTGCGTCAGGGAAGAGTTTAGCCATTTCCATTGCAGAAATTCCGTTGCCAGTGCCCATGTCCAATATACTGTCAGGTTTTCGGTGTCCATGGAGTTTGGTGAACCACTCTTTGAGTCGATCTTTTTGGCAAAAGTTGAATTTGTTGTAAGTACTGAATGACATTCGTACTGTGTGCCCGTTTAAGTAGCCACCTGATAAGAGAAAATCAGTACAGAAAAGAAAGTTGAATCATTGGGCTTTACAGGAAGTCCTAACTACTATGGCCCAATACACAGTCACACCATAAACCATAGTGCAGGGACGCAGTTGTGTATAAGTGCAGAACCCGAGCCAGCCTATCATATAATAACCATCGCAGCTTTACGATCAGTTCCCGGGGGGATCAGTTAAGCGGAGGAATTTTCACTCATTTGGCCCTAATTGAAGATGTCTGCATGGCGATATACCAAGTTTCCATGAACTTCAATCCTTTCAGTTGGCGGGAAACCGTAGAATCAAGAAAATTAAAGGCTTTCTCTTAGTGAGACGAGATTTTCGTCACCAGTTGTCATTTTTTTTTGGTAATTTTTAGGACATTTTGCTATTACTGTCCCCATTGTGTCCCTGGAAATTTTTTCGGGGGAGGGCCACTCTTCCCCTGCCCTTGTCTACGCAGGTCTATAAGGATTACCTGTTCAATCTAGCGTTAATGTTGTGTCATATATCACCACAAAGGGTGCCACCGGCTATCGATTTTTTGAGGTCGCGCAAATTGCTTCAAGGAGCGGTTTATATCTGAGACGAATATACCTAAGGTATAGGTATATTCGTCTCAGGTTTATATCAATCTAGTATTCATAATTTTGCGAAATTCACAGTGCTACGTATATGAAATCGTACCTGGGTTAAAATGAACTTGTGTTGTAACATAGTGATATGGATACTTAAGAGGGCCACCACCCACGGGAAGCCAGACATCGGAATCATCCTCTGGGCCGTCGAAGGCTGGGAGTGTTTCAACATACTCGCCGTAATACTGTAAAAACGCCTTTGTACCTGCAGGTGTAATCAATAACGCAAAATAAAAAAGAACATGATTATAAGAAAAACGATAAAATCAAGAGTAATTGTTCAACAATTGAAATTTGATTATTCCCGTTTATCATGATCGCTCCACGACTCAAGCCGGGATGGGTTCGAGGGAAGAGCAAAGGAAGATAAAATAGGAGTGAATTTTACTCACCTACGTCATCGTGACGGAATGACTTGAGGAAGATATAGTTTTCAAACGGACAAATAGTTTCAGTAATGGCGTCGTCTTCATTGTCAAATACTGGAGGTTCGGGTGGGAAGGCAGGTAGCCTATCACGGATTAACATACGCATAAAGGTTGCAAAGTCTCGCATGTATAAGCTGTTGTTACCATCCCAATTGATGCCTGTAAGGGAAATAATGATATACCTTTTTTATGCAAGCCCACTACGACAAATTAACTTAAATATTCGATTTGATAAATGGGTGATTCTCTGAAAAGGTGAACTTTTAAGTCCTGCGACTTTCGGCGCTCATAAAAGTTTTAAAAGCGGATTTTTTTTTCTTTTTTGGCTTAGTCATGGACTTTTGCATGTATAAAAATAGTTAAGAACATCCAAGTGGGAAAAATTTCTTGGAGTCAAAAAATTCTTCAATATCTGACGACCCCCCCCTGAAAACCCCATGTCCCGATGTCACGCACCGAATTTTAGTGATTTTGTAGTATTTTTGTGAGCAAGTGTGGGAAGGAAAATTACCACTGACTGGGGTAAATATCATGTCTAAGAAGGTTTAAATGCTTAAAACCACTTCTAAAGTCAATTTTATGGAATAATTCAAAAATGTGTGTCAAAAAATTGCTGTCCCGTAGTTTTGCATCATTGCCGTCACATTGGCATCAAAACGGCTGGAAGTGAAGACCAAATATCAGAGGTCAATAATTTGACCCTGTACGCTGCCGTTTACAGACGACGAAAAACATCAACCCGAAATAGCTGCACATTGGCACTCTTTTCCTGCCAATTTTGAGGGTATCTTCAAGTATACAGGCGCGTACCTTTATTCAACATCATCTCCAAACGTTTCTGATCAATTTGATATAAGTGTTATTGTTGAATTTTTCCGGAAAATAATGATGGTTGAATATGTCCCACAAGCTGTTGTGGTGATATGTAACACGTGGGTAAGCTTAACCCTGCTATTAACCGTAAGCAATGTCTGAACCATCATCTCCGCTACATCAGTTGGCGTCACAATTTGCCGTGGCGGAGATGATTCTCTATAGGAATTCGTGTAGAAATATCCTCTCCGTCACATCACCATCATCTCCATCACAGCACCGGATCTTGAGATACAGCGAAGTCCAGTTTAGTTTATCAGAAAATGCTTACCAATTCTAAACCTTCTCATCTGTATGAATTTCATTTTCAAGTAGTGTGAAAACATTACTGAAATCAAATTAATCGGTGCAATTATGACGGAGATGATTCTCTATAGGAATTTGTGTAGAAATATCATCTCCGTCACATCACTATCATCTCCATCACAGCAATGTCATCTCCATCACAATTGTTGTTGATCTTTATTTGACCTTTGACCCAGACAACATGGAATTTACTATTTGGAAATGTAATTGATATTGTATGTGTTTACTATGTCAATAGAAATTTATTTAGTTATTTCAAGCAAAATTATGAATATACTTAAGTTTGTATAAAAAAAATACCAACAGACATGACTTTTTCTGTACAGCCTGCCTCTCATTGTCCCAACTAAATGACGAAAGTACAAAATCATATTTTTTTTTAATGAAAAAAGCAAACATGAATCAAGCAACTTACAAGTTA
The DNA here is from genome assembly GCF_039555335.1 of Amphiura filiformis. Classification (NCBI taxonomy): domain Eukaryota; kingdom Metazoa; phylum Echinodermata; class Ophiuroidea; order Amphilepidida; family Amphiuridae; genus Amphiura; species Amphiura filiformis. The sequence goes on from NC_092629.1 coordinate 10,618,908, forward strand.
TCCATAAAACTCATAATTAAGAGTTTTGACAATGTTTTTGTCCTTTTTCCTTTTTGGCCTAAATGTGATGGAGATGATGCTCACCTGGCACAACCTGCAGATTACGCCCTCTATAATATAGAGGGCGCCCTAAAGATTGCGCCAAATATTGTTTTCATGCACTAGAGACTTACATCCTTACAGATATGTAAAGGAAACATTTTTATAATCATTTTCAAATTCATATTTGCCTATCTTCCAATAGTACACCTTTTCAGAGAATTACCCAAATGCATTTCCTTCTTTTATATTAATTGGTCGTTGTAGATATAATTACTAAATATTTCTTTTAAATCCTTTATGAATTTTAACATCATAAAAGTTTTAATTAAGTTATTTTAAGTTGAGTCATTACTTTGTAAACATATTCCAAACCAATTTTGGTGAAAAAAGAAAAGAAATTCATGTTAAAAAGAACTGAACCTTGGCAAAACGTACCTAAAAAGTCGCCGAACAAAACCGTCTCTAGCAGACCTCGTTTACGAAACACACGTTGAACATAGTCATTCAAAGATGCCACCGTTGCATTTTTAACATGCGGTAAATCAAACTTATAATACCATGGTATTGCGCCGTCGAACTGTTGGAATTGCGTGTAACTTCGATGGATGAAACTTAACACATCTTTACCAGAATCTTTCTGACGAACCCAAAATTGATTCGAAATGTCTGTTCTCCAGTAAAGTCTTTGAATGTCGCGTTTACCGTGCCGTTGAGTGGTACACCAAATATTGCAGGAGGAAGAAGAGTCGATTGGGTTGATATGAAAGTTGAAAGACAGACTGTGAGCAGGAATAAAGTTTGAACAGTCGCCATCGTTATTCTGTTGATATTGGGAAGTGACGGACCGACCGTATAAGATACATAGGGTAATGATATCTTGTCGCTTCAGATTGCTAATCCGATGATAACAGATAATATATTTACTTTTATCGAAATTAATCAAATCCAGTAAGGTCATTTAATCAAGAATTATACAACCTTAGCCTTAGATGTTTTGATTCTGCTTTGCGACAGAAGTCGCGTTTTCAGTTCTGTGCGGCAAATTTTAGTTCTCGGCAGCGTTTTCTGTTTTCTTAACACAAATGCCCATACGGGAATACTCCCTTTTTGGATGTCGCAGCTCCGAAACTAAAACGACCCCTCAATTTGACCAAAATAGAGCTCCGAAAGACCATTGATTATGATAATTTCAGCTGTAAAAGATCCCTAAATTGCTCATTTCTCACACTTCTGATTTTTTTCAGGCGATTTTCAACCAGAAAGCCCATTGATTGGTAATGTGGCAGGGTATTAGTTTGTTCGCAGCTCAAAAAGACCTTTAACCGGTACACTATGAGCTCCCAAAGACACACCACCTCAAAATTCCAGGGGAACATACGAATCATAAATTTATGATGTGCCCCTCCCCGTCCCCCCGGGGTCGGAAAACTCTGGCGGAAAATTAGCTGCTGCATATGTCGCAACCTTAGATTATTAATACAATATTAACGAACAAAAAACCGCAAGACGTCAGACTTGAAGACCGAATTCAAAAGACTAGTTTGCGTCTGACGTCAGGGCAAAGACGCGACGTCATTGGCTTCTGACCTGCGCAGTAGGCCTACAGCATTTTTGGTCTGGTTGACAGTATGTCATACGCCAAACTAGTCTATTTAATTAGGTCTTAAATTATAATCTGGCCTTTATGCTCAATTTAATAAAGAACATGGTAGGGTAAACCAATTCTTGTATTAGCATAGACTATAGATTTTGTTCAGCATTGGTTACGTGAAAATAAGGTACAAAAATTTGTCGAAGTTACAAATAACCGCGTATAATGTAATGTCAATGAAGATTGAAAATAGTGACACTTCGCTAGAATAAGGTCACAAATTGTCCTTGATTTCCAAATTATTTTTCCTATATTTAACCTTATATCAGATCAAGGTGTTTACACCTGTATTTGCTTAGAATAAATCTCCACACGTGCCTTATTAAAGTATGGGTAATAGTCAAATAGGCGGCGCGTAGGCCTACATGCATAGCTTCACATTATACATGTTTCTCGAAGGGAATTTGTTTCAATTTTATGGTTGTCACGGTAATATTGCAGCATTCGTCTTGAAAAATTGAATGAATTTGTGTAACAATACTTATTATAATTATATAGGCCTATTACACTATAATTGAAAATTTCAAGTCATCGGTTATCTATCAGACTTGTACCCGAGTCCAGCTTGTCCGAGTCCGAGCCGAGCCGAGTCCAGTTGTATCCGAGTCCGAGCCAAGTCCGAGTCCTTTAGGTCCGAGTCCGGACTCGAGTCCAAGTCCGGGGGTGCCGAGTCCGAGCCAAGTCCGAGTCCAAGAAAAATAAGACGCGAGTCCGGACTCGAGTCCGGCTCGAGTCCGGACTCGGTCAGAGTCCATTTCCGGTGGGGGGGGGGATCATTCAACTTTAATGTGACATGTATCTGCCTACTGGCATTGCTTAGGAGCTTATTTGTATAAAAATGGGTCATTGGGTATAACAAATTGAAAAAGGCGTAATTGGGTATAAACATTTTGAAAGAAGGGGGTCATTTGATCATAAGAAATGGAGCAAAATTTTATATTTTGTTTTTAATTTAAATTTAAAAATTTACAATACAAATTTGCTGAAAAAAGAAAATTTCAAAGATTCCATATAATTTTATGGCATTTTGATGATAAAATTATAGAAAAACAAGGTCATTGGTCAAAGGTCACTCACTATACCACACTACACACCACTCTCCCTATACACTCCCACCCTACCAAACCCCACCCCACCAAACCCCACCCCAGTGCACCTCACACAGTTGACATTTCAAGGACTCAACGTAAGTCAACCAACCAGCCATACCTCAGAATGGTACATGAAACTCCTGAAGGTAAAATCTACATGTATCAGATCACCTGTATCAGACAGCAGTCATGTGGGGATATTTGTGTGTGTGTGTGGCACACTACATGTAAACTCTTGCACCCAGAGACTAGAGAAGCATACAAGTCATGTAAATGAATTACAGTGTATTCAAATACATTACAAAAAAAATAACATCATCATCGTCATCATCATCATCACCTTCGTCATCATCGTTATCATCATCGTCATAATAATAATAATACTAGCAGAAATTCACCATTATTTCTAAACATCTTTTCAAAATTGTCCCACACAAATGTGCAGTGCCAGTGAGTAGTGAGCACACACAAACTACAGCACCCTAGTATAATAGCCCTGTTTGAGTACCAATTTACTGAGTGGGAGCTGAGATGTAGGGTCCAGTGTGCATGTTTCTCTCTTTCAAGAGTTTTAATTGATTGGAAAGTTCCATGAAAAATATATTTTTTATAGTACAAATATTTAATAAAATTATGCATTTACATGTAATTAATTATCAATTATTTCATTTTAAATGATAACAATACATGTAATATGATTCTGCTAAGTGACAGATAAATCTTATACAGACTTGACATTTAATATGGAATATTTTTCGCAAAATTCCAAGACTGGTCTAGACGGAGTCTGCATAGACCGCACGGGCTAAATATTAATTGGGGTGTGTCGGGAGATGGTGTAAAATAATTGTTTGATAGAAAATGTGCTTTCCATATGTTTACATTTATGATGCTCATAATGTAGCGAATTTGCCTAAAATGGCGGATTAATGGAGGATGAATTTGAGCTTTGTGGGGGATACAATTTTGGACTTTATGCAACATTGTTCTGTTATTATCAAATTGATAGGGGTTTGAGGTGATGTTTCTTAAACTTCGTCAGCAACTGGCATTCATCACAGCTGAAATACACTTACAATGTACCAAGTTTTTGAACAGGGGAGGAGCTTAAAAATAAGGCACTTAAAAGCTGTTCGTACTCAGAAAGTTTGAATGGCCCCCTGGGGTCAAATGTTATAAACTTACGGTACAAAAACAACTGTGTGGATTCCTGGTTGTCCAATGAACTCACACTGTTTCGTTGTGTACAGCAAGTTTATAACATTTGGCCCCAGGGGACCATTCAAACTTTCTGAGTGCGTACCACTTTTAAGAGCCATATTTTCTAAAGCCCCTCCCACTTTCAAAACTGGTAAATCACAGGTGCATTTCAGTTCTGACGAACACTTATTGGTATTTAGGCTCATTAACATCGCCTCAAGTATCAATAAATTTGATAATATCAGAATAATGTTGCTCAAATTCAGAAATTTTACCCCCGCAAAAATCAAATTCAGTCTCCTTTAATCCGCCATTTTAGGCTAATTCACTACATTATGAGCGTCACATTGTAAACTAATGGAAAGCACATTTTCTATCAAACAATTATTTTACACCATCTCCCGACACATCCCAATTGATATTTAGCCCGTGACGTTTATGCAGACCTCTACCAGACCAGTCTTGGAATTTTGCGAAAAAGTATTCCATATTAAATGTCAAGTCTGTAATTTGGTGGATATGTAGGATATATGACAGATCACAGATTTGACAGCCCCCAATTAATTTGGAAAATGTCCAAATAAGTCAAGTCAACAAATTTGAGATCTATTTTGACATTTTTAGATAATCATTTCACATTTTACATGGATTTAATTGGACTGGACTCGGACCGGACTCGGCTTCGAGTCCGAGTCCTTTTGTGTCCGAGTCCGAGCCGAGCCAAGTCTTTTTGTGTCCGAGTCCGAGCCAAGTCCGAGTCCAACAAAAAGTGGACTCGAGTCCGGATAACGATACATCACTGTTATCTATATATTTTACCCAAACGCAACTCTGGAAGCTGATCTTGGTTGCAATGATCTTATAGGCTGATTAGGACTATTAGTTCCGATTTCTCGAAGCTTGGCTAGTGGTCAGGCTTTCTACCAATGTGAGTCCATTTTATATCTTTTTAGGTAATGTATGATGTGAAATTGTAAGCACTGGAATATAGGACTAATTGGGCTTAAGCCTGATGGCCTAGGAAGTCTAACCACTAGCCATGCTTCGAGAAACCAGCCCTGACGGTTTTGCGCCTATATAGAGCCGCGGCCCTGATTGATCAGTGCTATAATGCGGCCTATATATCAATTTGATTGATCAATATCAAAGACCCTTATATACAAGAGTGGATACAAAATCTGCCATTGTCACTGTACACACAAACATCAATAGTGATTTTATTATCCAACCGTCAATAAAATCAAACTAGATTTGATGCCAGTCTGCAATAATATTGAAGAGAAATATTATTAATTATTTTGTAGGGTCTCCAATATCGATCAATCCAATTGATCGTGTATGGGCCGGCGCCGCATAAGTAAGGCGTGTCTTGGGTCACAGTGGTCAGCGATTTCATATAAAATGTGCTGAGGCTTGTGGGTTTATACAGGGTGTCCCAGAAAAAATTACCGGGCAAATGAATTTGGACGTAAGTCGAGAAATAGACATTAGAATCAAAGAAATTAACAATCAGCGTGTAGATCATCTTATTTTGCATCTTATATGCTAATTTTGTTGGAATCGGTTGATTGATTGTGAAGAAACGAGCGATTACATAACGCATGCGTCAATTCACTTCATTCCAAGTTTGAAAGAAAAATCATTCAACACAATGCGCACTATAGTGGTCAAAGGGCTTCATATTATGTTTGTTGAAATCCCTTTCGTTCTTTTTAAATAATATGTTTCTTGCAACACATTTAATTACGTTTTGTTCACATTTGAAAACCTGCACGATATTGCAAATGAAAGCTTGCATGTAAGATGATACTAGGTACTGGTACATATCTTTTTCGTTAATGTTGATATAAACGTTCCAAAAATGTTGCATAAAGAATTATTGCATAAAGAATTCCAGCCCGGAATTCCAGCTGGCTTAAAACATTTCTCACACACATAAATGTTGTTGGAATATTTCCAAGAAATTGTAATGCAAAGTTTAAATCTTTTAAAACTGCAACATCAATGTTGCATTCAACATCAAAATCACACGTAAAGCTGTAAGCACTTGATCATTGTCATTCTTGGCTCATGTTCTTTGGAAAGTTAAAAATAATATATTTGCACAACCTAAAGAATTAAAGTTGGAAAGCTTCCAATTGCAGATATCCAATTTTTTTCGGACAAACTGTTATTCATCTTCAGTGAAAGCATGAATAATATAACACCGTCGGATTACAAAATAGATAATGTGGACTAAATTTAATGAGATACACCAACTTTAGGAAGCGATGAGCGAGTATGAAAAAAGCGCCTGTTGATCAAACTTGGAATGAACTGCATTGATGCGTGCATTATGTAACCGTTAATTTCTTCGCAACCAGTTAACTGAATCAAATAAAATTTTAATAATGTGATGCGCAATAAAATAGGCTTTGCGGTACATTTTAAATATTTTGATTCTGATGTCTATTTCTCGACTTACGTTCAATTTTATTTGCTCGGTAATTTTTTCTGGGACACCCTGTATGCCTATGCAACCGTCATGATGTGTTATTTACAAAATGATTCTAATGCCGTAATCATTCACATGACTCAGTCGCCAATCGATATATTTCTGCAAAAACACCGCACAAGGTTACAAAAAGAAACATATAAAAACGTATACAAGACGTATAAACTTGTTATCTAAAACCAATTTTTCTCAGCAAATGCAAATGTCACACGATCTGGTCCATGGAGGCCAAAGTAGGCATTTTTGAAAATTGAGTTACTATAATTATTACTATAAAAACATTAGGCTATCATATACTGAAAACACCAGAGGTCTAGCATACTTGCTTGCTACAGTTATGAAATTTTGTGGTGTCTATTTTCTTATGTATTTTATTGGTTTTTACTCCATATTTTTTGTCTTTATCTCAATTTCAAATTTGCCGCCTTTGGCCTCCATGGACCAGATCGTGTCATACGATGCAACATTGGATCCTATTGATATGTCCAAAATGTACAGTTTATGACTTGCTTTACAATGAATCTACAAATTATTTGG